>NC_041382.1:269567925-269583531 GCF_002162155.2 Triticum dicoccoides | reverse complement strand
CCCTCACGCGGCACTCCCGAGGGGAGGCGTTACGATGAGGCTAGACACTGAGCTCTGGGCTCCCTGAGGTTGATGCGGCCCGGGGGCCACCCTCAGTTGTTTATCACCAGCGCGGAGCATAGCGCTTCCGTATGTGTACGGGCATAGCCGCTCCTCGGTAGTGTCGTCAGCCAGCGCGGAGCATGGTGCTTCCACTGGTACGTGGGAGGGGGGCCCCCTCCGGGAGGAGCCCCCGGGGCGTGTACAACCCCGCCTCTACACGTGGCTGGCACGGTAGGGCCTGGCGAGGTGTATCTGGGCACCCGTGGGCTAGCGCGGGACTCACAGGGCCCTACCTCTAGGCGGGTTGCGCCTGGCACTGGGCCTTATCTTGTGATGTGTCCCTGCAAATTTGGTTAGATGCCGGCACTCTACGTCCTCGGGTCCCGGCCCTCGAGCTGGTCTCAGCCGTCGCTGGTACGCCAGGTCGCGATGCCATGGACAAGGCCAGAGGGTGAGGGCTGGAGAGCCAGTAGGAGCCCTGAGTTGCGATGCTCAGGTACCCCCCCTTTAACGTGCAAGCGGTCGGCATGGAGAAGAAGAGGTGCCGTGGGCCGGCATCAAATAATCAAGCATGGTGGGTATGACGCATAACTGGAAATAACTGCAAATAAGATACACGCCGCTGGGTCTGGCCCGAGCGACTTGGGGATCGTGCAGCCCGAGGGGCGCCCCCAACAAGGTAAGCTAACAACATGAAATAAAAGGGATACATGCCGCAGGGACAGACCCACGCGGCCTGGGAACAATGCAGCCCTGGGGGGCACTCCCAGATGGAAGGAAAACTTGAAAGATGTCACCTGATGACGTTGAGGACAAAGGGTTGTTGGTGTAGCAGACTCGATGGGCTGCGGAAGCCGATCCTCACGAGCCCCCAGGCCCAGGGGCCTTAGGAGGCTCTGGAGGCACTGGTGGCTCCCTGCGGGCCATCTCCATCTCCGCCAGGGCTGCGGAACGCCTGGCCTCTTGTGCCTCCATGATGCCCCTCATGAGGCGCTGGTACGTGACAGCCGCGTACGGCAAGCCTTAAGGCATGCGAACGCAGCTGTGGGGTGGACCTCCGCAGCGCCCCACTCGCGAGGGCCAGAGGCGCTCCAGAGAGGCGACTCGGTTGAGCCCTGGTATGTCGATGCAGACGCGCAGCCCACCATCCTCGTCTGGATGGGGAGCCACTGCTGGTAGACGGCGGCCGCTTTTCATGACCCTTGACTCATGTAGCTCCTGAATGGCCTTGCTGACGAACTCCTGAGGGTCTGGCTCTCCTTGCCTTACTCCTTCTTGAGGGAAACGTGCTTCGAAGCATGCCTCCATGTGGTGCCCAAGTGCCTCCCTCGTGACCCTAGCCAGGTCGGTGGCCCTCCAGGGGAGAGCCCCCGAGCCCTGCCCAAGGAGGGCGTCAGGCACGCTTTCCTATGCAACGGAAGGAGGTTCCCCCTGGGGAGGCACGGGCCCAGAGGGGCCTGCCTCCTTAGGGGCCGGGCTGGACAATGTCTTCTTCTTCTTGGGGGCGGTCTCGGGAAGCCTCCTGCTTCCGCGATCCGGGTCTTCCAGTGACGCGGCCTGAAAGGCTCGTTCCAGGGAGCACACCGCGTCCTTCTCTTCACAAGGCACCGTGATGACTCCGCCACTTCCTGGCATCTTAAGGACGTTGTAGCCGTGGTGAGTTACGGCTATGAACTTGGCCAGCGCCGGGTACCCAAGGATGGCGTTGTATGGCAGGAGAATGTGAGCGACGCTGAAGTCGATGAGCTCGGTGCGGTAGTTGTCGCATGCCCCGAAGGTGACAGGGAGGCGGATCTGCCCAATCGGGACCGTGGAGCCATAGGTGATTCCGGAGAAGGGCTTGGTTGGCTGAAGCTGGCTGTAGGGCACTTGGAGATTGTTGAATGTTTCCATGGACAGGACGTTGAGCCCTGCCCCACCATCGATGAGGGTCCTGGTGACCACCACGTTGCTGATGATTGGGGAACAAAGCATCGGGAGAACTCCGGCTATAGCCGCACACTTGAGCTGATCTACTGAGCTGAACGTGATGGCGCACACCGACCACCTGAGAGGGCGCGTGGCTTCAAGCCTGGGGAGGACTGCATTCACTTCGCGGGTGAACTTCTTGAAGATGCGTTGAGGGGCTGGGGTCTGAGCCCCGCCTAGGATGCAGGTGATCGCGTGCGGCTCCTGGAAGCCCCCAGCCCCCTCGTCTTGGTGGCGGTCCCTGTTTCTCCTTCGCTGCGGCGGCAGCGAAGGGAGGCCTGCGTTGCCATGCAGGCGATCCTCGCGAGGCTGATCCCTCCAGTCTCCCTCGCGAGGCGGGTCTTGCCAGCGATCCTCGCGAGGTTGATCGCGCCACCCTTGGCGCGGGCCACGGTCTTCCCAGCGTCCTGCGTTCCTTCCTCCTCCTCGACCGTAGCCCCGGCCACCGCGGTCAGGGCGATGGCCGATCCTTCCTTCTCGCACGGCTCGGAGCTCTTGACATTCGTTGGTGTTGTGGGTGTGGAGGTCGTGGTACACACAGTACCGGCTGCCCTTGGAAGGTTTGGGCTGATCTCTTCCCCGCTTGGTGTCTGGTTCTGCCGCGAGCACGGCAGCCCCCTTGCGCTTCACGCCCTTGGCCTTGGGCTTCTTCTCTTCTGGGTCTGCGGCAGGCAGCTCGAGGAGGGAGAGACGCCCTTCCTCAGCCCTGGAGCACTTGGTCGCCAAGTTGAACAGCTCCAAGGAAGTGCACAGGTCTTCATGCATCGCCAGCTCCTCCTTCATCTTGACGTCGCGCACGCCGTCGGAGAAGGCTGAGATGATGGCCTCCTCAGTCACCTTGGGAATCTTGAGGCGTGCGTTGTTAAAGCGCTGGATGTACTTCTGCAGGGTCTCCCCGGGTTGTTGCTTGATGCGGCACATGTCGCTCACGGCGGGTGGCCGGTCGCGAGTACCTTGGAAGTTGGCGATGAAGCGGGTGCGCATCTCGTCCCAGGAGGAGATCGTGCCTGGAGCTAGGTTCAGGAGCCAGGTGCGGGCCCCGTCCTTGAGCGCCATGGGAAACCAGTTCGCCATGACCTTCTCGTCTCCGTTGGCAGCTTCGATGCCCAGCTCGTAGAGCTGGAGGAACTCCGCAGGGTCAGCCGTGCCGTCATAACGAGGAGGCAGTTCCGGCTTGAACTTGTCGGGCCACGCGACGCTGCGTAGCTCGGTGGTGAAGGCACGACAGCCTGCTGTGGCCACGGGAGGCCTTGGGTGATGGAGAGCTTGGTCTTGCATGTCCCCACGCGCTGCAGCTGGGTCTTGACGTGCGGGAGCAGGAGCATGGTCGCGACGTGCTGGAGCAGGGAGCGCCCTGGCAGCTTGTTGCGGGCGAGGGACTTCTTGGCAGCTCTACTCTTGCCGCGCTGGCACCTGACGGAGCAGGTTCCGCCCAGGGGCCATGCGCCTTGGAGCCATGGCGCCTTCTTGGGGAGGAGGCGGTCGGGGCACCGCCGGAGCTTCGTCGCCCGCGCGGGGCAGGGTGCGGTGCAGCGGAGCGGACGACGCAGGAGAGCCCCCTGCGGCGCGGACGAGCTCGGCGACGCGGTCGAGCCATTCTTCGTAGACGTCGTCGACGGGACGGTAGCGCAGGAGCTCGTTTGCCACGATGAGCGCAGCTCGAGCCTCCATGGGTGCGCGGAGCGCGCAGGACAAAGAACCAGCTGGGGTGAGCGAGGCAGTAGCGGTGCAGCCGTCTTGCCGCACGGACGGATGCTGAGACGATGCTTGCCGCTCGTCCCCCGCCGGGCCGGTGGCGGCGTTGACAGCAGGTGACGGGGAACGGCGAGGACGCCCGCCGACAGGAGCCGTCTGGGCGACGCGGGAAGCGAGAGCGGCCCGGCGCTCGGCGCGGGCCCGACGAGCGTCAGACATGGGCGCGATGGTCGGAGGAGAACGGGGCGGTGGAAGATGAATTCTGGCGCCCCCCTATCTGGCGCGCCAAAATGTCGGATTTCGGGTTCCGGCAGACCCTTGAGGCTCGAACACTGGGGTGCACGCAGAGATTTCGCCTCCTACCTACCTGCACCCCTCCGCCTCACTAAGATTTAAGCAATGGAAACAACAACACGAATGACACAGGGTTTATACTGGTTCGGGCCACCGTTGTGGTGTAATACCCTACTCCAGTATGTGGTGTGGTGGGTTGCCTCTTGGGCTGATGATGATGAACAATACAAGGAAGAACATCCTCGCGAGGGTCTGCTCTCGGCTAGGGCGATGAACTGCTGGGAGGAGTTCAGTCACCCATCTCTCTCTCTCTATTTTCCTTCTCTCGTCCTTTTTCTCTTTCCTCGTCCCCCCTTTCTCTGTGGGTGGTTGGTCCTATTTATAGAGGCCCTGGTCCTCTTCCCAAATATCGAGCGGGAAGGGAGCCAACAATGGCGGGCAAATTTGAAGGGGGACAGCTAGTACTAGCTATCCTGACAAAAGTAGTCTTCGCCTGCTCAAAGCTCTGGTGGTGACGCCGTCTTGGGCTCCCCAATGACCTCCGTCTTGCAGTCCTCCTGGTCTTGGTCTTGTTGCACCGAAATGGCAACCTTTGCCTGATGCCTCAGTACTCCGCGGCTGCGCTTGCTCCCTTTGCACCAAAGAGGAAAGGAGGACGTTGCGCGGGCTGGCACCCGCCTGGCGCCTTTGGTCGTCATGGCTTGCGTCACGGGCACCTCGTGAGGTACCCCGCCTTGATCTCTCCGCCTCCTCGCGAGCCAGCCTGATGAGGCCGTGCCTGAGGAAGCTCCGCGCCGTCCGCCCCGCGAGGCTTGGCCCCTCGCGAGGGTCTTGGGTCTGTGTTGGTGAAGATGGGCCGTGCTGGGCCCCCCTTTGAGCCATGCCGCAGGCCGCAGGCAGGCAAGTCTAGGGACCCCCGTTCCCAGAATGCCGACAGCCCTGCCGATGCAGGTCGTGACGTGGTCAATGCCGGCTTGATGAAGTGACCGTGCGGCGATGCCGGTATACCCGCTCTGTGTAATCCGTGGGGCGACGATGTTGGTGATGATTTATCCTTCGCGATGCCGGACTCTTGTTCGGCTTGCCGAGAGGATGGTCTGAATAAGTTGAGCTCGGCTCAACAAAGTGACGACGTGTCTAGCGCAGGTCGGCAGCCTTAGAGCAATATTGCAGGACTGGTTTGACACCAGCATGATAATGAAGATGACCCCAGGGGAGGTTTAACAATTTACGGGCACGTGTTTAAAAACAACACACAATACCCTAGAACAGAATTCCTCTAAAAAGGTTGTCCAATATCACGTTCCTAAAGAAACATGAATTCGGGTCGGATCCCCAAGTGACTTGGGTAAAAGAATTTTATGTATATTGATTGTATGTACCGAAGTACTAATATCATATCTTTGTTTACCCGAACTTTAAACGTGTCTTAACCGACCGTCGGCTTCTCCCTCTTCGGTCAAGGACCGAAAAGTGTTATGTACTCCACCTGTCGAGAATATTGATAGTGTTTCCGATAACCAGGCAACCGGGCCATAAGGCTGTAATAGACAAAGCGCGCTCAGGGAACTTATGCTATATTACAGACGAAGTGTAAGAAGCATCATCAAAGAAAATAGTACCCCCACTGATACCTTTCTCCGGTGCTCATTATTATTATGAGACTTGTGTAATAGATTTTTTGTACTCATGAGTTCCATTGTGTGCCGACCATGATTGAAAACAATAAGAGCGCTAGCTTTCGGCTTCACCCAGTCTGAGGTCAGAGCTCGGAGGACCCATTCGTGACAATCGCAGAGGTGCTCCCTTTACTCCCTAGCCGAACAATCGGGAACATAGGGGTAAACACAGGAGCCAGGCAACCCAGCTTGCAAATCGCTTAAGTCAATATGGTGCATATTGTGGCATAATACATGAACAAGGAAGGAAGCCGTACAAGTATAATCATATGCAAGAGGAAAAGCTTCATAAAAGAAGCCCCCAAGTAAACTGGGTATCTGAATTTGTGCATCAAAAACAAAGTTTGGACAAGGAAATTTTTTACAAGCAACTTTTTTCCAAAAAAGGTATAATGCTTGGTCGAACCGAACACAAGTTAAAAATTTTAAAACTTCGAGCATGAAGGCAACTTAGCTGGTTAATGTGTTCAGTATTGATGACGCGGCCCGAGCTTGATGCGGGACAAGGTTCCATCCCCCAAGCCGGTCCCAAGGTGGCGGAGCAAAGAGCTCGGCACTCCGAAGTGGTGAGATAGCACGGTCAATGCAGGCCGGCAGAGTGATGCCGAAGTCCCTGGCATGGGGTAATGAAGTGTTGACGAAGCCCCCCGTCCAGCCGAGGTGACGTGGTATGTCAGTACACTGAGTTGACGATACTGCCCAATCCGGATCATTGTCCTATGCACGAAAAATAGTGCAAATCGGAGATAATAGTAATAATAATAATTAAAAAAATCATTGCATAATAAATAATTTATGCAAAGTGAGTAATAAAAGAAATATGGCCTGACGCCGAAGTCAATGTCGATGCAGGGCGTCGGCGTGATACGGTAAAGGCGTGGCAAAGCCTGAATTCACAGGTTGGTCCAAGTTCCGGATGCGGCGTTCGCCGGACTATGTACGGAGACTGACCGAACCACCATGCGACCGTCGTTAATGCGGCCACCATTTGATAGACCTGTGTACATATGATGGACAAACCAGAGTAATAATTCCTTGGGAAAAATGGACCCAAACAAGCAAAAAAAATACTAGGATTAATAGCACCTGGTTTATTTGTTGTAGCAATCCGAAGGAAGGTGATTCCCAAAATTGGGACTCGATACGCGCACCCATTGCTTGATGGGCGATAAAACGACGGCATGGCAATGCTGACAAAGGTTGGCTTGCCGAGGCAAAGCCCTCGCTCCAGCTAATCGCGACGAAGCTGGTCGGCTGATGACGCCAAAGTCACCGGAGTTGGTTGATGAAGAGATGATGAAGCCCCTGGTCCAGCCGAGATGTCGAAGACTCGATGTCAGCCGATGAGTCGAAGTAGGTCGGCGTGATGGACACCGGCTTGAAGAAGCAACAGTGCGGCCCTGCCGATGCAGGTCGTGACATGGTCAATGCCAGCTTGATGAAGTGACCGTGCGGCGATGCCGGTATGCCTGCTCTGTGTAATCTGTGGGGTGGCGGTGTTGGTGATGATTTATCCTTCGCGATGCCGGACTCTTGTTCGGCTTGCCGAGAAGATGGTCTGAAGAAGTTGAGCTCGGCTCAACAAAGTGACGACGTGTCTAGCGCAGGTCGGCAGCCTTAGAGCACTATTGCCGGACTGGTTTGACACCAGCATGATAATGAAGATGACCCCAGGGGAGGTTTAACAATTTATGGGCACGTGTTTAAAAACAACAGACAATACCGTAGAACAGAATTCCTCTAAAAAGGTTGTCCAATATCACGTTCCTAAAGAAACATGAATTCGGGTCGGATCCGTATTCGCGCAGAAAACGGATCCGAAAATTGGTCCACTCATCGGAAGGTTCCCGGAGTTTGAACCGTCGGATCGAGCTGAAATTTGTAGGGGTGGTAGATATGGGAATTGCGTAGTAGATGAACGGTTGGATCTTCCAAAGGACCTACGAGCTGGGCTCTAGAGACCACGCCCTAAACTCGTCCACATTCCCGTCCAGATTTGACAGGGCTCTGGTATATCGTATATTGTCGGAGATTCCTCCATCGGAACTCGACGAAATTTTGCATGGCTGTTGTAGACGTAATTCTGCACTATTCCAATGAAGCAATCGTCAAATCGACGCTCGAGGAGGTGATGACGGTGAATACAAGTTCGTTGTCCATAAAAACAGCACGGCCGCCCGAGGGCAATGTTGACGTTGAGCCCTCGAGCTCCATGGATGACTCCTCTATGATCATGATAGAGATCGGAGTTGATGTTGAAGAAGGCCCCCGTCCGAACATGATGATCGGAGATGGAGCACAGTCCTTGGTCGAGCCAAGGTGAACAGTCAAGCCGGCGACGAAGATGCCGGCGTCGCAGTTGACCTGCGGGCGAGCCATTGATCCTTTTGCCGATCACACAGCGGAACTCTCAATGAAAGCACCAATGTCGGTGTCAAAACCGGCGGATCTCGGGTAGGGGGTCCCGAACTGTGCGTCTAAGATCGATGGTAACAGGAGGCAGGGACACGAGGTTTACCCAGGTTCGGGCCCTCTTGATGGAGGTAATACCCTACGTCCTGCTTGATTGATATTGATTATATGAGTATTACAAGAGTTGATTTACCACGAGATCGGAGAGGATAAACCCTAGAAGCTAGCCTATGGTATGATTGTTGTATATTCTCTATCGGCAAGCCTGGCCTTGGTTTATATAATGCACCAGAGGCCTAGGATAACAAGAGTCCTAGCCGAATACGCCGGTGGGGAGGAGTCCTTGTCTTGATCACCAAGTCTTGTTGAATCTTCCATGTATGCGGCAACTGTCCGAACTGGCCCATGAGTATACGGCCACGTGGGTCCTCGGCCCAATCTAATAGATCGGGAGATGACGTGGTGAGTACCCCCTTGTCCAGGACACCGTCAGTCATCCTCCGCAATATCCAGCTTTCACTGTAGTTCGGCCACTTCCGTATTTCGGACAGCCACAGGAGGGGAAGCAGCATGTATTTCAAATTAACCCAAGGTTAATACCTGAGCATATCTCTTCAGTCCTCCGATCGCTTCCTTCGGAAGACAATCCGAGTCTCAGGGGCTACTGCATATACAATAGGTGCATTCTGTCAATAAAATTCAATTGACAAAGCTACATCACAAACCTCAAAACCTCTTAGAAGGCTCGTGAAGGCCTCGTTCAATCCACTCTTCACGGATAGAACCCTTTTGACCACCATAGCCATCAAGGTACGGTGCTCTTCTTAAATGGATGCTCGTCGTAGCAAGCCCGTCAGCATTTCCGGCGCTCCTGGGTGTTCGGAAACCGCCGCCGGAGTATGGCATTCCTGTGAAGGAACCCGCTTACTTGCCTCCAGAATCGTCTTCGGCTGTAAACCGGATGGTTCGGGGATGCCAGTCTTGATCCCTTAACCCCGAGTGATAGAGGCACCGCCTTCGGGTAACGCCTTCTTCGTTTCCTGTACTACTTGGTGTTCAGGAGGAGCTCTTCGGGACGATACCTCGGTATCACCCCCCTATTGGGCAATGAGGCCAGAGAAGGCGTGTCACTCTCCATCATCTCTGGAAGAAGATCTCCTGAGGAGGAGGACGATTGAGAAGCACCAGGCGTTAATCTGCATGGACGAACATATATCAGATGATTACTTCACGAATAGGAAAAGAATGAGGTGCATTTAAAGTACCCCAGCCTCGCTTACAGTTTGCCTCGAGGTTCATCCTTGTCATCAACCTCTATGACAGCCTCGCTCGTCCGGCCCAAGCCGCTCGACAATGACGTTTTTCCTCTCTTGGAAGGGTTCCCCTCCTGATCTTCGGAGGCGTCCCTCTTCTTGCCCTGGAGGGATCCCTCTGCACTCTTACCCTTGGGAAAAATAATTTTGGTTTCCCCGAATGTAGCCACCTGGTACGGTGTCGGCATCAGCATTCTTGTCAGCAGGGCCTTCGAGAAAGGCGCCGGACACCAGATTAGCACCGCTTTCTTTATCTAGTCCTGTACAAGGACGAATTGTTCAGTATCTTGTTAACAGATGCCTGAATGGGAAGTGCTCGGATATCGAGTACTTACCGAAGTGTCCGGATGATTGCAGTCAAGACCAACGTCTTCGGTGGTGTCCGGCCATTGCTCTCGTTCTCAGAAATATAATTTCCTCATTCCTTCATGCGTAGTGCCGAAGAAGTGCTGTAGAGTCCGCCGTCCTTCTGGGTTAAAATCCCACATACGAAGAGGCCGCCGCTGACATGGCAGGATCCGGCGGACTAGCATTACTTGAACAACATTCACAAGATCGATGCCCTTCTCGGTAAGGCTTCGGATGCGACTTTGCAGAGTCTGCACTTCATCGACGGATCCCCAGTCCAATCCCTTATTGACCCATGAAGCGAGCTGAATTGGAGGACCGGGTCAGAACACAGGTGTAGCCACCCACTTGGAGCCCCGCGGCTCGTTGATATAAAACCACCCCTGCTGCCATAGGTCGGGAGATTTGGCAAAAGATCCTTCGGGCCAAACCGCGCCGGCCAGCTTGCCTATTATGATGCTGCCGCACTCTGCCTGCTCCTCCTTTGCCACCTGCGAGCTCACACCAAAGGTCTTGAGACACAAACCAAAGTACGGAGGAGTCCGGAGTAAGGCCTCACACGTGACAATAAATGTTGAGATGAGGAGAATAGAGTCCGGGGCCAGATTGTGAAAATCTAGCCCATAGTAGAACATGAGCCCCCGGACGAAGGGGTTAAGCGCGAACCCTAGCCCGTGAAGGAAGTGGGATACAAATACTACCCTCTCGCCAGATCTAGGGGTCGGTATGACTTGCCCTTGTGCTGGAAGCTGATGAAAGATTTCCGGTGTCAGATACCTCGCTACGCGGAGCTTCACAATATCCTCCTCTATTACAGAAGAAACCACCCACCGGCCTTGACAATTGGATCCGGACATGACTAGGGCTAGTGGCGATTGGAACCTGAGGGTTGGTACTTGGGGTGGATGGGGTTGAGGAAGTAGCAAGCGCAAGGGGAGAAGACGAGACTGGGTCTCTATATAAAGGCCCCGAATACTGGGCGTCTCCCCCGGGGTCTCTAAACTTACCTATCACCAAGGAGTTGTACCCGGGGGACGGTTGGATTACCCATGCCTGCATTAATGAAAATCCCGTAAATAAAAGGGACACGATCTCTGCCTTGACAAGACGTGCCAGTAAAACCACGCCCCAAGACGTGGGGCGGCTCGCTAGCCGACGGTTGGAAATAGTAACCGGGCAGGCATGATACGACATCGTGAAAAGTTGTCAACAAGTTGGGCTCGTGGGATATTATATTCTCTGCAATTATGTACACAGGTCCGGATATACTTACTTCTTCCGAAGAATATTCTGGAATTTGGAAGGAGGGAACCCACCTTGCAATGCCGAAGACAAATCTGTGCGCCGGACTCCTTGTCATTGAAGCTAGGTTCATGGGCTACTGAGGAAGTCCTGGACAAAGGGGTCCTCTGGCTTCCAGCCTGTTATCCATGGGCCGGACTGATGGGCTGTGAAGATCAAAGACCATACTCGTGTCCGGATTGGACTCTACTTGGCGTGGAAGGCAAGCTTGGCGACCGACGATTCCTTCTTATGTAACCGACTCCATGTAAACCCTAGATCCAATCGGTGTCTATATAAATCGTAGGGGATAGTCCGAAAAGGACAACACATATACTCATTACCATACCCACTTAGGCTAGACTTCTAGGGTTTACCCATTACGATCTCGTGGTAGATCAATTCTTGTAATACTCATATTCATCAAGATCAATCAAGCAGGAAGTAGGGTATTACCTCCATAGAGAGGGCCCGGACCTGGGTAAACATCGTGTCCCCTGTCTCGTGTTACCATCGATCCTAGACGCACAGTTTGGGACCCCCTACCCGAGATCCGATGGTTTTGAGACCGACAGCAGCTACCTCCCCTATTTCCTTCTCTCGGGTGTTGGTCACCAGTTTAGTTGTATTGATTTAATGCGTGTGGTTCCCATAAATTTAACATACGCTTCACTTGAGAACTTGTATGACATGATGTTGGCTGCTAAAGTGGACCTTGAACCAACGAATCTATCATACACACTATTGCGGATGCTCTAACCAAGCTCCCATAAGAGCACTATTCAATATGTTGTCTCTGCCATTACGCATGCGTATAGTCGTCGTAGTACTATACAATGCAATACTATCGCTGCCATGTGGGACCCGGCCCCACATGTCATCGGCACTACAACACCGTACAGTACTACATATTAACTCAACCCCTCGCCCACTCATGTCGTCTGCAGTCCCTCCTCGCGATGCCATCTATGCCCGCATCGCACGGTGGCTACAGCGGCGGAAGCTGGTCGCACCCACGCTGAGCCGCAAACCAGATGTGGACAGGGAATTTACCTTCGAGACCTTGAATGCCACATGGATCATGCAATCTGAAGGAACAATTTGGGTTAGTCGACTCTTGTAAGTCGTTTCATATGGACGGTCAGAAGGGCTTCTTCAACCTCCGAGAATGATGCATTTTTCATTCTCTCTCTCAATCATTGTGTCGCCAGCCTGCCACATGCCTAACTGCCTGTCGCTGCCACCCGGCCCTGCCCTGAACCACCTGCCACTGCCATGCTCCCCCACCCCAGCCACCTGTTTAACCCCGGGCACGATCCATTTTTCTGGTGAACTGCATTCCACACCAAAAACTCATAAGATAGATCATGGGCACCCTGCCACCCTAATATAGATACAGGGGTAGCTTATTTGCCATTTTCTTACTTCACTTTGGTGAACTTCTTCTTTCACAAATCGAATGACCCAAATTATACTTCTAGTACAGTAGGAACACAAAGAAACGAGTTGTAGTACCAACGATAAGAACAACAGTAGTAAGAAATACTAGAATGTACTAAAGAGTTCAAATAACGAGAAAGAACATAACATAGTTCGGTTGGGGGCTCAGCACAACACACCCTTGAAATAAAACTAAGCAACTAGTCCGCTTGACACTGCAGTAGAACCAGCATGCGCAACGGGACTACCACCGTGCTTGGAGTCCTCGTGCACGTCCTCGACTTTGTCATCATCCCTATTCCTCTTCCTCTTCGCCGACACTTCTTTGCTTGATCCAACCCTTGTAGATATTTAAACAATGGTAGGTATCTGTTGCTACGGACACAATGTGATCTTCATGTATTGTCTTCGACTCCCATGCATGATGAAACTTGGTGTGATGTTTCTTCAGTTCATCATACAAAGGATCAATCATGGCTACTGCCAGGGTCGGCATTGAAGGATGAGAGGAGGACACCAGGCTTTCGTTCTAGAGTTCGAAGGGTTGGCCTACAACGAGGCCTATCCGACCCAGGACTCTCTTGTCATTTGTAAAGCCTGCAGTAACGAATTTCACTCTTTTGTCCTTGAGGGAGACCTCAAAATCCAGGCACCTAACATTGGCATGGAATATGTGGTAGACTAAGCAAATGTTATGTACGCAAACCTGGATCATGGCGAGCTTTTTCATCTCTTCCTCCTTTAGAAGATTCTCCTTTTCCAGGTTTGCGGTGTACTCAATATCTAGCCCAGCGACCCACTCATCCTTTGAACTTTTGAACATGTGTAGGAAGCAACCAAGGCATGCTTCCCGTCGTGGATCTATGAATGTAGATGATGATGAACTCATCATCGTTGATGGTTCTAACGTTGTACTCACTGCTGATCATGGAGATTTGGGAGGCCATGGATTTTGGAGGCGGGTTAGGAGAAGTGGAACTGGTGTAATGTGAAAGGACGGGACGACTGGGAGCGAACTATTGCAAGGTAGAAGATGGGGACGAGTAGGGCGTGCGAACCGCATGGGATGGTGGCTTGCCCGATGGATAAATGGTTGCATGCCCCCAAAGAGTTCTCGAGTACTATGCTGGACCCACTAGATGTCATGTCTACTAGACCTACGTAATAGGCCTGATGGCATAGCTTTTGTGTGTTCGCATGCCATGCCAGCGCGAGCATGTAACTTTCACCTAATTTCATCAACCATCGCGCCTCCCACGACAGTCGCCCCGTCGCGCGGTCGCGCCCTTTGAGACTACAGACGGCTATAAATGAGCAATTTTTTGCCTACCCCGCATGCATGATTCTCCCTCTAGTCCTTTTTACTATGCATATTATATTTGTGTCAAGTCAAAGTTTGCAAAGTTTGACCAAATTTATATTAAAAATATCAATATCTACAATACCATATATATATATATATATTCTGAAACTACATTTCATAATGAATATAAAATATTGATTTGACATTGTGAATGTTTATACATTTTTCTATAAGTTTGGTCGAAGTAGAGGTACTTTGACTTGAGACAAAATTTATATAAACTATGTAGACTAGTTCCTCCATCCAGGTGGGTTATGATATTGCCATGTCAGATATAGTCATCGGAACAAGGTTAGCTATAAGATTCCTTGATAGAGGCAAAGGTGTCCCGTCTTTCGATGAGATGGTGGCTATCATTTTGGAGGAAGTCGACTTTGACGATCCGACTACGAACGTGCGAGGATGTCGCGCCTTAGCAATTGCTAAACCAACTCCGAGAGGTTATTAATCAAGCCGGAGCATGATCAACCTGACCACGAAGGTCTATTTCCATCAGGAAAACGAAGAATAAGCAAGAAACTAAGATTGCAATTGGGATATTGCGAATATAAGAGGAAAGCTTTATCGATCAAGGTGGGGTTCTGTGACGCCTTTGTCTGGTCGTTGAACACAAACGAAGTATGCGAAGTTGCAGCTATGGCAAAGTTTAATCTAAACAAAACCCAAAGTCTAAATGACGCGCTAAGGGTTGTATATATGGAGGAAGAGGGGGGAATTTCGTGGCCCTTGGAGGAGGGGTCTGAAACCAACCCTAACTCTTGTTTCCCCACACATACAGACTATAAAAACAGCCTATACTCAAGTATTTCGAAATTACATGGGTCTGGCCCAATAATATGGTGATGCAGCACCTATAATAGCCTCTGGACAAAATTTATGAAGTGACATCTTGTATATTTCGCCCAAGGCTTCACCCACCCATTTTGGTGGCTTCAAAGTCCTGAAATCATCACTTGTAACTTCGTTCTTGTTACCCTTGCGTATGCCATCATCTCCATGCTTGATCTTGCTCCAATGATCATCCTTCTTGTCCAAGCTAGGCCCTTCATTTGTAAGCAAGACAAATGTATCCAATTCAGGCAGCATCATAGTCTCACAAACATTAGAATCATTACCAAGAAACGAAAGTACCTGGTAATTTAATTGGCGTGCACGAGCTCTAGTAATTGGTCATGTATATGTATCAGTAGGGGTTGTGGGTGTAACTTTGTTAGTGATGTCCTCATCATTCCTACTACCTCCCTTCTAGTTTATATGGCTCGATTCAAAATTCTCACATACACGTACCAAGATAGAGGCGGTGGAATAGTTTTTCTAGTGTGCAAAAGTAATCAACTAATGCTCTCGTTCTTCACAAAAATTGTGTTTACCAATGCATTATTGCATTGGATGCATGCATGAACAATAAATGACAAAGAATTATTACATGCATTAATCAATATTCTCTTAATCCTTGCATGCAATAATTTAGTGCACCTTGAAATCTCAACATGTGTGGAGCGTGTATGTTCTTAATGACTTGAGACTAGCTAGCCCGACATGCAGTGGTCGGTTTATTTCATGCAATGATATTAATTAGCAAATCTGTTGTCAACACCTTGGTCGTGGTGCACAACGTAATAAGACGACTTATGCACCATTCCACATACCTGTAGGAAGCATGTTCGCCTCAAAATATTTTCATGTCCATGTGTGAAAATAATTTGCATGCTTGACTCTCCTTCTCCCTTTGTCAGTCCCATCACTCCTCCCCGTGTGAAAACAATCTGCA
>NC_041382.1:269518554-269567435 GCF_002162155.2 Triticum dicoccoides | reverse complement strand
AAATTGAGGTCGCCTTGTGGTAGGATTTGCTTCTGGTAGAGTGTGCCAAAAGAGAGGTGGCGAAGAAGGTTGTGGAAGAGAAGCGCGCCGCAAGGGATGGTGCCTTGCAGGCCTATGTCGCATCTGAGAGAGTCGGGCAATTGGCTCCTTGGCATAAGGCTCATGCGAGGGCCGTGTGGGTGGTGGAGGATGCCCGTGCCAAAGCCCTGAGTGTAGTCCGGCTCAAGCACCTTGTCTGCGTCCTGGGAACAGGGGTACCCAGACTTGCCTACCTGCGGCCCACAGTGTGGCTACATCAGCAGCCCGATACGGCCTAGTTTCAGCAGCAGCAACTCAAGACCCTTGCGAGGGGCCAAGCCTCGTGAGGGGCCAAGCCACGCGAGGCGGACAACACCAAGACCTCCCTGGGGGCGGCCTCACTAGGCTGGCTCCCAAGGAGCAGAGATATCAAGGCAAGGTGCACCTCGCGAGGTTCACATAACGTGAGCCATGACGACCAAGGCCAGGCAGGCGCCAGCGGGCGCAGTGTACCAGTTTCCCCTTTGGTGCCAAGGGGGCAAGCGCAAGCGTGGAGTCTTGAGGGATCATGCAAAGGTTTCCATATTGGTGCAAAAAGGACCAAGACCGCCAGGACGACAGGACGGAGGTCATCGCGGAGCCCACTATAGCGTCACCACCAGAGCCTTTGTAGGCGAAAACTACTTTTGTTAGGATAACTTGTACTAGTTGTCTCCCTTTGAATTTGGCCGTTGTGGAATCCCTTCCCACCTACATTTGGGAAGAGGACCAAGGCCACTATAAATAGGACTTAGCCACCACCCTAGAAGAGGGGAGATCGGATCATTCAGACCATCCTCACACCCACCAGCTCATTGAGCTCAAGAACACCTCACCTCCTGAGGCTGTTCAGCCACTGTACTAGTTCATCCTCAGCCCCTCAAGGCAATCCACCACAAAGCTGGAGTAGGATATTACACCGCAAGGAGGCCCGAACCAGGATAAAACTGTTGTGTCTGTGGTCCCTTGGGTTCGTCGAGCTAGGCCGTGGAATCGTTGGGCCAGCAGGTTGGGGAGAAGGAGTTCTTCATACGCACCCTAGTATTTGAACCTCTCAAGGGTCTGCAGATCCCGGAATCCGACATTTGGCGCACCAGGTACGGGTGCATCGAAGCTTCTCTCCCGTCGATCGACTCGCCGCCGCCCCACCATCTCCATGGCTGATGCTCGTTGAGCCCGTGCTGAGCGTCGAGCCGCTTTCGCCACGCGCATCGCCCAAACAGTGCCCATCGGTGGGCCTCCCCGTCGTTCTCCATCACCTGCCGCCAACGCCATCACTGGCCCGGCGGAGCATGAGTAGCAAGGTTCGTTGCAACATCCCTCCGTGTGGCGGGACGGACGCACCGCCACGCCGTCGCTGACCCCGGCCGGCTCGTCGTCCCACGCTCATCACGGCCCAGGGAACACGCAAGATGTGTTCCTCATGGCGCGTGAGATCCTGCGCTACCGTCCCGTCGAGGACCTCTACGAAGACTGGCTGGACCGCATCGCCGAGCTAGTCAGCGCGGCTGGGGGCTCGCATGCACTGTCCCTCTCGCTGCCTCGTCCGCCGCCTGCTGCAGGTGATGTAGCCCATGGAGCGCCTCCGCCACCTCCTCGTCAGGACGTCGCCCTCGGTCCAAGACGCGCGGCCCCACGGCGTGACCCTCTATGTCGGGCATCCGCAGACGAAGAAGAAAGCTGCCGGGAGATCCAACGGCCGCAAGGAGGTGCTCCAGCGCTCCCTCCACCACCACGTCTAAACTACGCGCTACCTGCAACAGTGGTGCACGAGCACCAAGATCAGGCTCCACCTCCACACCAAGATCAGGCTCCACTCATCTGGCCAGGCAAGTTCAAGCTTGACCAGCCTCCAAGCTACGACGGCACCCTCGACCATGCGGAGTTCCTGCAGCTCTACGAGCTGGGCATCGAGGCGGCCAACGGCGATGAAAAGGTCATGATAAATTGGTTCCCCATGGCCCTCAAGGATGGCACGCACTCGTGGCTCCTAAATCTGCCTGCGGGATTGATCTCCTCCTAGGGTGTGATGTGCGAGTGTTTTGTCGCCAACTTGCAGAGCACTCGCAACCGCCCGCCTGCCGTGGGTGACCTACAGTGCATCAAGCAGCAACCTGGGGAGACCCTGCAGAAGTACATCCAGAGTTCGCCTTAAGATCCCCAAGGTTTCTGATGAAGCCATCATATTGGCATTCTCCGACAACGTCCGCGATGTCAAGATGAAGGAGGAGCTTGCCATTCCCAAGGACTTGTGCACGGCTCTAGAGATGTTCAACATGGCTAGCAAGTGCGCGAGAGATGAGGAGGGGCACCTCTCCCTCCTTGAGCTTCCAGCTGCCGACCCAGAAGATAAGAAGGCCAAAGTCAAGGACGTGAAGCACAATGGGGTTGTCGTGCTTGCGGCCGAACCAGAGATGAAGCGCGGTTGCGACCACCCAGAGTCGTCCAAGAGCAGCCATCCATTTTGCGTCTTCCACAACATACACAGCCACAACACCGACGAATGTCAAGAGTTCAGGGCCATCTGCGACGGGCACCTCGATCGATGCCTCGAGCACATCGATCGAGGCTACGGTCGCGGAGGAGGCAGAAGTGGAGGACATTGGGATGACCGCGGCCCATGCCAGGAGTGGCACGACCAGCCTCACGAGGATCGCTGGCAAGGCCAGGCTCGCAAGGGCGCCTGGAGAGACCAGCCTCGTGAGGACTGTCCTTAGGGCAATGTCGTCCTCCCTCCGCTGCCACCACCACCAAGGAGGAACGACGACCACCACCAGGATGTGGGGGTTGGGGGCTTCCAGGAGCCTAACACCATCGCCTGCATTTAGGGTGGCGCTCAGGCCCCAACCTCCCACCGCATCTTCAAGCACTTCGCTCATGAGGTGAACACGGCCCTCCCCAGGCTCGAGGCCACACGTCCGCTCAGGTGGTCCAAGTGCACCATCACCTTCAGCTCGTCCGACTAGCTCAAGTGCGTGGCAACTACCGGCGCTCTCTCGATGCTTTGCTCACCCATCATCAACAATGCCCTTGTCACCAAGACCCTCATCGATGGTGGTGCGGGGCTCAATGTCCTTTCCATCGAGACGTTCGACCGCCTCCATGTGTCGTATGATCATCTGCAGCCCACCAAGCCCTTCTCAGGCATGACCGATGGCTCACCACCCTGATACGGCAGATCCGCCTCCCTGTCACCTTCGGCCAGCATGACAACTACCGCACCGAGCTCATCGACTTCGACGTAGCTCACATCCGCCTCACGTACAATGCCATCCTTGGCTATCCGGGCTTGGCCAAGTTCATGGCAGTGACCCACCATGGCCAGAACATCCTCAAGATGCCAGGGAACCGCACATCATCATGATCGCATGCGAGGATAAGGACGTGGTGTGCTCCCTCGAGCGCGCCTATCAGACAGCAAAAATTGAAGATCCGGACAACGAAGGAGCCATCTACCCTCCTAAGGTCATTCCAAAGAAGAAGAAGTAGGTACTTCGCCAAGATCCTCAGGAGAGCGGCATCTGCAGCGGCACCGCCTCAGGATCTGCGCCCATGGATGGGGCGCCTCCCTCTCATGCATAAGAAGGCGCATCGGCGCCCTCCTCAGGCTAGGCTCGGGTGCTCTCTTCTGGAGGGCCTCTGACTTAGCCAATGTCATGAGGGTGGTGCTCGGGCACCACATGGAGGCATGCTTCATCGCACACTTCCCTCATGAGGGCACTAGCACAAGGTGCTAGGTGCTCAGGAGTTCATCAACAAGACGACCGAGGAGCTTCAGGAGGCGAGAGCCATGCATGGTGACCATCGCCTACCGCCTGGCGTGGCCCCTTGTCCTGGCGAGGACAACGAGCTGCGCGTCTGCGTCAACATCCCTAGGCTCAACAGAGCCGCAAGCCAAGAGTGATTTTGGCCTTCACACGTTGGTCGGTGTGAGGGCCCACCTCACAGCTATGTTCGCATGGCTTTCGGCTTGTCGAACGCGGCTACCGCCTTCCAGCGTCGCCTGTGAAGCATCGTGGCTGCTCACGAGGCCAGGCACCGCGTGGTCCTGGCGGAGGTGGCAACGGTTCTTCGCGAGCCTCCCGAACCTCCAGAGCCTCCCAAGGTTCAAGACCAAGGCAGCTCATCAGGAGCAACCTCTTTAGGGCGCATCTTCAACTACTTCAACATCTCTTCAGCAACGGTGCCAGGTGAAAATTTTAGTTTATTCAGTTGTGGGCACCCCTCGAGCTGCATTATCCCCAAGTCACATGGGCCTATCCCTGCGGCATGTATCATTTTGCATCTTTGGTTTACCTTGTTGGGGGCGCCCCTCGGGCTGCATCATCCCCAGGCCGTGTAGGGTCCGTCCTTGAGGCATCTATCATTCTTACATCTATCTAGACTAGCTTTACCTCCTTTTATTAGTTACTTTAAGATTACTACATGCATGTCTGGTACTTTGATACCATGAATGTCATACGCCCTTTCAAGCCCACCCACGACCGCCTCATGATTAAGGACTGGCACGTCATCTGTGCTCGGGTCCGTCCCTGTAGTGTCGCTAAATCCAAGAGGCTGAGCTCTGGCTCGCATGCCAGCTCTTGTGTACGTCACCTCCCATGGCCCTTGGTGCCTTGTTCTTGCATTTGCTAATCATAGGCGGGCGAGCCAGGGTGAGCGACCCGGTGCCTCGACACCACGGGAGCCGCACGCCGGTTGTCTTTCTTCAGGATTTCCTCATGAGAAGATTGGGCATGGCGTCTGTGCTCGGGTCCATCCCTGCAACATTGATAAACCCAACGACTGAGCTCTGTGTGGTGGGCCAGCCCCGTTCACGTCACCTTGTGGGGTTGTTGGTGTTTGGCCTTCTCATGTGATCACCCCAGGAGATTCATTCGGCGCAGGTTACCTAACCATCTCGCAGGGCTATCACAACTATCAAGAATCAAATTCGGGAGCAACTCGCCTTCAGGTAGGGCCTCGTGAGTCCTGCACTGGCTCACGAGTGCCCAGACACACCTCGTCTAGCCCTGCCATGCAAGCCACGTGTCAGGGCAGAGCTGTACATGTCTCGGGGGCTCCACTCAGAGGGATCCCTCACCCACGCACCAGTGGAAGCACCATGCTCCATGCTGGCAATAGACACGGTCGAGGAGCGGCTATGCCCATGCATGTGTGGAAGCGCCATGCTCCACACTGGTGATAAACAACTAAGGGCGGCCCCATGGCCGCATCAACCTTAGGGAGCCACTAGGCTCAGTATCTAGCCTCCTTGCAACACTTTCCCCTTGGGAGAGTCACGCGAGGGGGCTAGGCACTGGGGCTATGCTCAAGTCACGCCTAGCATACAACACCCTGCCAGGTCCCTTGGACCTAGTCGTTGCGTGCCCCTCCCAAGCGAGACCTCGATGAGAAAAGGTATGGAGGTCTATTTGTACGTCAAGGGGGACTCCTGAGCATCGCGGCTCAGGAGCCTAACTGGCCACGTAGCCCCTCACCCCTTGGTCTTGTCCTCGTGATCCGGACGACCCAATGGCGGCTGAGGTACGCGCGGGGTCGGGTCCTGCCGACACAGAACGCTAAGGCCTACTCTCACATCTCCTTCCCACGGGCCGTTTGTGCGTCAAGGGTGACTCTTGAGCATCGCGACTGAGGAGCCTAACTGGTCACGTAGCCCCTCACCCCTTGGACTCGTCCTGGTGATCCGGACGACCCGACGACGGTTGAGGTATGCACGGGGTCGGGCCCTGCGGACGTAGGACATCAAGAAAGCGGGAAGGAAATCGCAAAATCCTAGCAAAAATTATTACAAAAAACGCTGTCTCTTAAAAAGCATGGACACATAAAGTTTTAACGCCTCCATGAGGCGCGATGCATGTTGTAGGAAATAAAAATGGAGGGAAGTGCTGCCTGCGAGCCCCTGCTTCAGCCTTGGGCACTGCCACCGCAAGCGAGGAGTGCCCCGTCGTCAACAACATCGCCGTCACCTTTACCATTGGTTGTGACTGTAGGTTTGGTGGTGCCGTCAATTGGGGGCGCAGGGTCGATGGCGAGGAACTTCCGCAGGAGAGCCTCCACTTGATCCTTCACGGCTTCGGCAGCAGCGGTGCGGTGCACCTCTCCCACGGGCTCAAGCAGAGCTCCGAAGTCGGTGCTGGGGTCACGAAGATGGATGTGGCTAAAGACACGCGTTGCTGACCGGCCTCTCGCTCATCCCGCAACTGGGGCTACACATGCTGGCATGATGCTTGTGCTCGGGTCCAAACCTGCAATACTGATAAACCTGTGCGATCGACCTCTAGCTCGCGGCCCGCTCCACGCACGTCACCTCACCAGATCCTCAGTGCCTTCATCTTATTGCGGAAAGAACAGTGGCAGGATGATAACCCACAAGTATAGGGGATCGCAACAGTTTTCGAGGGTAGAGTATTCAACCCAAATTTATTGATTCGACAAAGGGAGCCAAAGAATATTCTCAAGTATTAGCAGCTGAGTTGTCAATTCAACCACACCTGGAAACTTAATATCTGCAGCAAAGTATTTAGTAGCAAAGTAATATGATAGTAGTGGTAACGATAGCAAAAATAACGGTAGCAAAAGTAATGTTTTTGGTATTTTGTAGTGATGATAACAATAGCAACAGAAAAGTAAATAAGCGAAGAACAATATATGGAAAGCTCGTACACAATGGATCGGTGATAGAGAATTATGCCGGATGCAGTTCATCATGTAACAGTCATAACCTAGGGTGACACAGAACTAGCTCCAATTCATCAATGTAAAGTAGGCATGTATTCTGAATATAGTCATACGTGCTTATGGAAAAGAACTTGCATGAAATTTTTGTCCTACCCTCCCGTGGCAGCGGGGTCCTAGCAGAAACTAAGGGATATTAAGGCCTCCTTTTAATAGAGTACCGGACCAAAGCATTAACACATAGTGAATACATGAACTCCTCAAACTACGGTCATCATCGGAAGTGGTCCCGATTATTGTCACTTCGGGGTTGCCGGATCATAACACATAGTAGGTGACTATAGACTTGCAAGATAGGATCAAGAACTCACATATATTCATGAAAACATAATAGGTTCAGATCTGAAATCATGGCACTCGGGCCCTAGTGACAAGCATTAAGCATAGCAAAGTCATAGCAACATCAATCTCAGAACATAGTGGATACTATGCATGAAACCCTAACAAAACTAACTCGATTACATGATAAATCTCATCCAACCCATCACCGTCCAGCAAGCCTACGACAGAATTACTCAAGCACGGCGGTGAGCATCATGAAATTGGTGATGGAGGATGGTTGATGATGATGATGGCGACGGATTCCCCTCTCCGGAGCCCCGAATGGACTCCAGATCAGCCCTCCCGAGAGAGTTTAGGGCTTGGCGGTGGCTCCGTATCGTAAAACGCGATGAATCATTCTTTCTGATTTTTTTTCTCTCCGAACACGAATATATAGAGTTGGAGTTGAGGTCGGAGGAGCTCCAGGGGGCCCACGAGGTAGGGGGCGCGCCCCCCACCCTCATGGCTAGGGTGTGGGCCCCCTGGCCTTGATCTTTTGCCAATATTTTTTGTTATTTCCAAAAATACGCTCCATGGAGTTTCAGGTCATTCCGAGAACTTTTGTTTCTGCACATAAATAACACCATGGCAATTCTGCTGAAAACATCGTCAGTCTGGGTTAGTTCCATTCAAATCATGCAAGTTAGAGTCCAAAACAAGGGCAAAAGTGTTTGGAAAAGTAGATACGATGGAGATGTATCAACTCCCCCAAGCTTAAACCTTTGCTTGTCCTCAAGCAAGTCAGTTGACAAACTGAAAGTGATAAAGAAAAACTTCTACAAACTCTGTTTTCTCTTGTTGTTGTAAATATGTAAAGCCAGCATTCAAGTTTTCAGCAAAGATTATAAACTAACCATATTCACAATAACGCTTAGGTCTCATGTTTACTCATATCAATGGCATAATCAACTAGTGAGCAATAATAATAAATCTTGGATGACAACACTTTCTCAAAACAATCATAATATGATATAACAAGATGGTATCTCGCTAGCCCTTTCTGAGACCGCAAAACATAAATGCAGAGCACCTTTAAAGATCAAGGACTGACTAGACATTGTAATTCATGGTAAAAGAGATCCAGTCAAGTCATACTCAATGTAAACTAACAGTAATGAATGCAAATGATAGTGGTGCTCTCCAACTGGTGCTTTCTAATAAGAGGATGATGACTCAACATAAAAGTAAATAGATAGGCCCTTCGCATAGGGAAGCAGTGATTTGTAGAGGTGCCAGAGCTCGGTTTTGAAATAGAGATGAATAATATTTTGAGCGGTATACTTTCATTGTCAACATAACAACCAAGAGATGGCAATATCTTCCATGCTACACACATTATAGGCGGTTCCCAAACAGAATGGTAAAGTTTATACTCCCCCTCCACCAACAAGCATCAATCCATGGCTTGCTCGAAACAACGAGTGCCTCCAACTAACAAGAGTCCCAGGGGGATTTTTGTTTGCAATTATTTGGATTTGATTTGCATAAAGGATGGGACTGGGCATCCCGGTGACCAACCATTTTCTCGTGAGTGAGGAGCGGAGTCCACTCCTCTTGAGAATAATCTGCCTAACATGGAAGATACGGACAACCCTATTTGATACATGAGCTATTTGAGCATACAAAACAGGATATTTATTTGAAGGTTTAGAGTTTGGCACATACAAATTTACTTGGAACGGCAGGTAGATACAGTATATAGGTAGGTATGGTGGACTCATATGGAATAACTTTGGTGTTTATGGGATTGGATGCACAAGCAGTATTCCCACTTAGTACAGGTGAAGGCTAGAAAAAGACTGGGAAGCGACCAGCTAGAGAGCGACAACAGTCATGAACATGCATTAAAATTAATCAACACCGAATGCAAGCATGAGTAGGATATAATGCACCATGAACTTAAATATCGTAGAGGCTATGTTGATTTTGTTTCAACTACATGCGTGAACATGTGCCAAGTCAAGCCACTTCAATCGTTCAAAAGAGCATACCACCCTATCATACCACATCACAACCATTTTAATAGCAAGTTGGCACGCAAGGTAAACCATTATAAGCTCCTAGCTAATTAAGCATGGCATAAGAAACTATTATCTCTAATTGTCATCACAAACATGTTTATTCATAATAGGCTGAATCAGGAACGATGAACTAATCATATTTACAAAAACAAAAGAGGTCGAGTTCATACCAGCTTCTCCCATCTCAATCAGTTCATCATATATCGTCATAATTGCCTTTCACTTGCACGACTGAATGATGTGGATAATAATAATAGTACACGTGCATTGGACTAAGCTGGAATCTGCAAGCATTCAATAAACAGGAGAAGACAAGGCAATATGGGCTCTTTTGTCAAATCAACAATAATGCATATAAGAGCCACTTCAACAATTTAATCATGGTCTTCTCCTATCGACCCCCAAAGAAAAGAAATAAAACTATATACACGGGAAAGCTACCAACAAGCAAAAGAAGAACAAGAAATCATTTTGGGTTTTCTTTTTAATTACTACTACAAGCATGGAAAGTAAATTAATTAAAAACTACAACTAATTTTTTTGGTTTTTCTTAAGGTTTATTAAACACACAAGAAGAAAGCATAAAAAGGAAATACACTAGCATGGGTATTACAATGAAAAAGTATGAGCACCGACATCTAGCAATGAGTGTGTGAATAGGAATGTAATGTCGGTGGGAAATACGTACTCCCCCAAGCTTAGGCTTTTGGCCTAAATTGGTCTATGGCCACGGTTGGCCTGGCGAGTATCCATAGTAATAGTTGGGGTCGTAATTGCCACTGATTGGCAATCATCTCCGAATCCCACTAGTAATTAGACTGTCGTGGAGGATCAACTTGTGGTTCCAACTCTGGCTCTGTGGCTGATGTAGGGTTCCGGTAGGCGTGAATAGCCTCCAACGGAACAAGGTACTTGCCTACAGATAAATCAAACAAGGAAGGAGCAGGTAGGGTAATAGTCTCATGATGATGTTTATCAAAGAGCAACTTATATTTGAGCTCATTTTCCCTATTCTTAACAATAAAATCGTGTGCTACCATACTCTTATAATCTAAATGAATAGGAGGCAGCAATTTTTCTTCCTTCTCATAATGCCTAATAGGTATGTTAAAATGTGCAGCTAGGCGCGAGGCGAAGATGCCTCCAAAGACGGGGCCCTTAGTACGGTTAAGATTTAACCGCTTTGCAATAATAGCACCCATGCTGAATGTATCATCACGAAATAAGGCATGGCATAAAATAAAAATATCAGGGGCACTCAGGTTTCCACAATTTCCGTGTCGAATTAAGCATCTACTAGCAAATATAGCAAAGTAACGTAGAATAGGAAAGTGTATGCTAGTAGTTCGTGCATCGGAAACCTTCCTTGTTTCCCCTACAGTGATGGTATCAATAAACCCATCCACATCACCGTGATGTGGTTCCTCCATGATGCCCTCGAAAGGGATCAAACAAACCCGACAAAAATCATGAAGTGACATCTCCTTATGCTCATCATATAAATAAAACTCCACCGTAGGTGGTGAGCTCCTAGCATGGAAATGAAAGTTTTGCACAAATATATTGGTAAGTAAGAGATACTGTACGCGCTGGTCATGGAAGAAGGCGGTGAGGCCTACATTCTCAGCCAATTCATAGAAATCATCATAAATCCCGGCTGCTCTCAAGAAATCATCACAAGGCCATTCACATGGTTGAACCTCCGTGATGTGATGCAAATTATATTTGGGCTTCTTTGCTTCTTCATTTTGCTTTTCCTTCGAGCTTTGGCTCAATGAGCCCCTCAAAAATCTCTTCATTATTTTCTGAAAAATTCTGAAATTTTTAGTAACTTCAAATAAAAGTGAACCAAACTCAACAAAGTTGATAGCAACTACTCCTACAAGTGCCTAGAGCCTATATCATGCATCAAAACTACTTGGACCCACATAAATTTGACATGCAAGCTCAAGAACAGGGTCACCTAAGCAGCTAAAATATGCAATGAATAAAGCACTAGAACAAAAACTAATTGGACCATTGGAGGAGTCACATACCAAGGAACAATCCCCCAAAGCAGTTTTGTGAGAGATGCTTTGAGCAAGGAAATCGAAAATCGCAGCAAAATGAGCTAGAACTTGTGCTTGAGCTGGATAATGGTGTTTCTGGGAGGAAGGGGTGTGTGGGTGCAGGAATTAGTGGAGGAGGGCCACCGTGGGCCCACGAGGCAGGGGGTAGGGCATGCCCTCCACCCTCGTGGCCAGGTGGATGCCCCCCTGCTGTGTTCTCAGTGCCAAATATTCTCAAATATTCCAGAAAAAATCATATTTAAATTTCAGGGCATTTGGAGAAACTTTATTTTCGGGGTATTTTTATATTGCACGGATAATTCAGATAATAGACAGAAAATACTATTTTTATTTTATTAAATATAAATAACAGAAAGTAAAAAGAGGGTACAGAGAGTTGTGTTTTCTAAATTCATCCATCTCATGATCATCAAAATGAATCCATTAACAAGGTTGATCAAGTCTTGTTAACAAACTCATTCCGAATAACATGGAACCGGAGAATTTTCGAATAACACTAGGTTACCTCAATGGGGATATGCACATCCCCAACAATAAGAATATCATATTTCTTCTTGATAGTAGGAAGAGGAAATTCAAAACCTCCAAAAATAATCGATGGAATTTTTCCAATAGAATTGATACTGTGGACTTGAGGTTGTTTCCTCGGAAAGTGTACCGTATGCTCATTACCATTAACATGAAAAGTGACATTGCCTTTGGTGCAATCAATAACAGCCCCTGTGATAACCCACAAGTATAGGGGATCACAACAGTTTTTGATAAGTAAGAGTGTCAAACCCAACGAGGAGCTAAAGGCAGAACAAATATTCCCTCAAGTTCTATCGACCACCGATACAACTCTACGCACGCTTGATGTTCGCTTTACCTAGAACAAGTATGAAACTAGAAGTACTTTGTAGGTGTTGTTGGATAGGTTTGCAAGATAATAAAGAGCAAGTAAATAAAAGTAGTGGCTGTTTAGATAAAGACACAACTAAGTTAGGTTTAGTAGAGAGCTTGTTGTTACGAGAAAGTTATTTGTCCCTAGGCAATCGATAACTAGACCGGTAATCATTATTGCAATTTTATATGAGGGAGAGGCATAAGCTAACATAGTTTATCTACTTGGATCATATGCACTTATGATTGGAACTCTAGCAAGCATCCGCAACTACTAAAGATCATTAAGGTAAAACCCAACCATAGCATTAAAGCATCAAGTCCTCTTTATCCCATACGCAACAGCCCCCTTACTCGGGTTTGTGTTTCAGTCACTCACGCAACCCACTATAAGCGAATCATGAACGTATTGCAACACCCTACAGCAGGGATCCCTCACGCTTGCGCGACACGGAGAGCACCATAGGACAGCACCAATAATAAAACATGCAACTCAAACCAATCTTGATCATCAAATAGCCCATAGGACAAAACGGATCTACTCAAACATCATAGGATAGCCATACATCATTGGGAAATAATATATAGTGTTGAGCACCATGTTTAAGTAGAGATTACAGTGGGTAAGAGAGAGGTTACACCGCTGCATAGAGGGGGGAAGAGTTGGTGATGATGGCGGTGAAGTTGTTGGTGAAGATTGCGGTGATGATGATGGCCCCGGTGGCACTCCGGTGCCACCGTAAGCGAGGGGGAGAGAGCACCCCTCCTTCTTCTTCTTCCTTGACCTCCTGCCTAGATGGGAGAAGGGTTTCCCCACTAGTCCATGGCCCCCATGGCATGGGAGGGGCAAGAGCCCCTCCGAGTTTGGATCTGTCTCTCTCTGCTTCTGCGTTCTTAGATTCTACCCCTTCACCGTTTTATATATTCCCGGAGATCCGTAACTCCGATTGGGCTGAAATTTTAACACGATCTCTATCCAGATATTAGCTTTCTTGCGGCGAAAGAAGTGCATCAACCTCCTTACGGGGTGGCCACGAGGGTCAGGGGCACGCCCCCTGCCTCGTGGCCCCCTCGGGCATCGTCTCGTGTGGATTTTTTTTCCTAAAAATCATATATATTCCAAAAAAAATCTCCGTCAGTTTTTATCCCGTTTGGACTCCGTTTGATATGGATATTCTATGAAACAAAAAACATGCAACAAACAGGAACTGGCACTGGGCACTGGATCAATATGTTAGTCCCAAAAATAGTATAAAAATTTGCCAAAAGTATATGAAAGTTGTAGAATATTGGCATAGAACAATCAAAATTATAGATACGATGGAGACGTATCAGCATCCCCAAGCTTAATTCCTGCTCGTCCTCGAGTAGGTAAATGATAAAAAAGATAATTTTTGATGTGGAATGCTACCTAGCATAATCTTGATCATGTAATCTAATCATGGCATGAATATTAAGACATGAGTGATTCAAAGCAATAGTCTATCATTTGACATAAAAACAATAATACTTCAAGCCCACTAATAAAGCAATCATGTCTTTTCAAAATAACAAGGCCAAAGAAAGTTATCCCTACAAAATCATATAGTCTGGCTATGCTCCATCGTCACCACACAAAATATTCACATCATGCACAACACCGATGACAAGCCGAGCAAGTGTTTCATACGTTTGATGTTCTCAAACCTTTTCAACTTTCACGCAATACATAAGTGTGATCCATGGACATAGCACTATAGGTGGAATAGAATGGTGGTTGTGGAGAAGACAAAAAGGAGAAGATAGTCTCACATCAACTAGGCGTATCAACGGTCTATGGAGATGCCCATCAATAGATATCAATGTGAGTGAGTAGGGATTGCCATGCAACGGATGCACTAGAGCTATAAGTGTATGAAAGCTCAAACTGAAACTAAGTGGGTGTGCATCCACCTTGCTTGCTCATGAAGACCTCGGGCGTTTGAGGAAGCCCATCATCGGAATATACAAGCCAAGTTCTATAATGAAAATTCCCACTAGTATATGAAAATGATAACTCAAGAGACTCTCTATATGAAGAACATGGTGCTACTTTGAAGCACAAGTGTGGTAAAAGGATAGTAACATTGCCCCTTCTCTCTTTTTCTCTCATTTTTTTATATATATATTTTTAATTTTTTTTGGGCCTTCTCTTTTTTCGGCCTTTCTCTTTTTTTTTGGCCGGAGTCTCATCCCGACTTGTGGGGGAATCATAGTCTCCATCATCCTTTCCTCACTGGGGCAATGCTCTAATAATGATGATCATCACACTTTTATTTACTTACAACTCGATATTACAACTCGATACTAGAACAAAGATATGACTCTATATGAATGCCTCTGGCGGTGTACCGGGATGTGCAATGATCTAGCGTAGCAATGACATCAAAAAACGGACAAGCCATGAAAAGATCATGCTAGCTATCTTACGATCATGCAAAGCAATATGACAATGAATGCTCAAGTCATGTATATGATGATGATGGAAGTTGCATGGCAATATATCTCGGAATGGCTATGGAAATGCCATGATAGGTAGGTATGGTGGCTGTTTTCAGGAAGGTGTATGGTGGGTTTATGGTACCGGCGAAAGTTGCGCGGTACTAGAGAGGCTAGCAATGGTGGAAGAGTGAGAGTGCGTATAATCCATGGACTCAACATTAGTCATAAAGAACTCACATACTTATTGCAAAAATCTATTAGTCATCGAAACAAAGTACTAAGCGCATGGTCCTAGGGGGATAGATTGGCAGGAAAAGACCATCGCTCGTCCCCGACCGCCACTCATAAGGAAGACAATCAATAAATCATGCTCCGACTTTGTTACATAACGGTTCACCATACGTGCATGCTACGGGAATCACAAACCTCAACACAAGTATTTCTACTAATCCACAACTACCCACTAGCATGAATCTAATATCACCATCTTTATATCGCAAAACTATTGCAAGGAATCAAACATATCATATTTAGTGATCTACAAGTTTTATGTAGGATTTTATGACTAACCATGTGAATGACCAATTCCTGTCATCTCTCTAAATAGATATAAGTGAAACAAGAGAGTTTAATTCTTTCTACAAAAGGTATGCCCACGCTCTAACAAGTATAAGTGAAGCAAAAGAGCATTCTACAAATGGCGGTTTTCTATGTAAAGAGAAACAGGCAATCCAAACTTCAAATGATATAAGTGAAGCACATGAAGCATTCTATAAAGCCATACTCAAAAGATATAAGTGAAGTTCATAGAGCATTCTATAAATCAACCAAGGACTATCTCATACCAGCATGGTGCATAAAAGAAAAATGAAAACTAAATGCAAAAGACGCTCCAAGATTGCACATATCACATGAACGAAACGAATCCGGAAACATACCGATACTTGTTGAAGAAAGAGGGGATGCCTTCCGGGGCATCCCCAAGCTTAGACACTTGAGTCTCCTTGAATATTTACTTGGGGTGCCTCGGGCATCCCCAAGCTTGAGCTCTTGCCTCTCTTCCTTCTTCTCACATCGAGACCTTCTCGATCATCGAACACTTCATCCACACAAAACTTCAACAGAAAACTCGGTAAGATCTGTTAGTATAATAAAGCAAATCACTACTCTAAGTACTGTTACAAACCAATTCATATTTTGTTTTTGCATTGTGTCTACTGTAATATAAATTTTCCATGGCTTAATCCACTAATATAAATCGTTAGTTTCATCAAAACAAGCAAACTATGCATCAAAAACAAAATCTGTCTAAAACAGAACAGTCTGTAATAATCTGAACATTCACCATATTTATGATACTTGAAAAATTCAGCCCAAATTAGGAAAAATAAAAAATTTGTATAGGAAGACAGTGAAAAAAGAATCAGAACCATTTGACGTTCCAGCTAAAAATGTAAAATCGCGCACTACAGTCAAAGTTTCTGTCCTGCACCGTACAAACCATCAAGCAAATGTAAACATCCTAAAGGCAAACCTTGGCACATTATTTTTATAATACAATGGAATTGTACAAGGGGATAATTATTTTTATTGAAAAGTTTCTGTAATAAAGATTCACAAAGTTGTCGTTAGCATGAACAAAGTTCAAGGAGCTCTCCCACTTCAACAATGCTTGTCTCTCTCACTTTCACTTTCCTTTTTGAAAAAGTTTTGGGTTCCCCTCTTTATTTTTGTTGTTTTTAAACTATATGAAAGCACTCAACAGAAATAAATGACTCTCTAAAACTTCCAGGTTGTCTCCCTAGCAGCACTTTTCTTTAAAGCCATTAAGCTAGGCATATAGTGCTCAAGTAGTGAATCCACCCGGATCCCAAGGTATATCAAAGCCAATTTTAATTAACAATGATTTGTAATTTAGTAGTGAGCACAAAGTAACATATATAATGTAATGATGAAGTATAACTCTCTTCCTATGCATCGGCATGTCATAAAAGAACAATTCATGCACACATATTAAAGGCCAATGCATAGTATAAACAGTTTCTTGCAATTTTGTTGTATTGGAAACATAGAGAGGTGGAGATATAGTTCCTCTCTCATAATAATTGCAAGTAGGAGCAGCAAGCACATGCATATTATATCTATCAAAATCATCATGTGTAGTAGTAAAACGCAACCCATCAATGTAATCCTTAACAAGGGCAAACTTCTCCGATATAGTGTAGTTGAGAGAATTCAAAAAGATAATAGGATTATCATGTGTGGGTGCAATAGCAACATTTTCATGTTTAACATAAGGAACTATAGCAAGTTCATCTCCATAAGCATAATTCATATTGGCATCTTGGCCACAAGCATAGCAAGCATCATCAAAAAGGGATATTTCAAAAGAATCAACGGGATCATAGCAATTATCATAGCATTCATCCTTCGTAAGCATGAAGGGAAATTAAACAATGTATGAGTTGAAGAGTTACTCTCATCAGAAGGTGGGCACGGGTGATCAATCCGCTCTTCCTCCTTTTGTTCTTCGCTCTCCTCCTCATCTTTTTCATCCAATGAGCTCATAGTTTCATCAACTTCTTCTTCCATAGACTCCTGTAAAATATTAGTCTCTTCTTGGACAGTGGAGACTTTCTCAATAAGTGCATTAATATCATAATTGTATTCATAATTCTCATAACAATATTTAAGGATAGCTAAATTTTCAGGTCTATAAACCGAATCATCAAAGTCTTCAAACTCTTTAAACATAGATTCAATTTCATAAGCACCCATAAAAGCAACAAATTCTTCTATTTGTTCCAAATCATAGTAATCATATATATACCATTAGCATAAGAAGCTAAGGTTTTATTATCATTAAATTTGCATGAAAAGGGAAGGTGTGGAGCCTTCACCCTAGAGCAACAAGTATAATCATATCTCAAGCATAGTTGCCTAGCATACCAGTTCAATATATGAATTTGATCCCATAATAGTTCCCTTTTTGTGTCAAGCGGTAATCCCTAAAGTATTCACGTTGATCCAATGTTACTCCCATTACATAATTGAATGGGGTTTTCTCAGGATTATTAAAGTAGTACATAATATCTTTCACATAACCAGCATCGAGGGTTTTAGGAGGTTCCCCATCTCCATGAGCAGAAAGTACACCTAATTTTTTTGGTATTTCGTGTTCCATATCCATAACTAAAGATAAAGAACAACTAAGAATAGCAAATAAAAATTACTTAGTGATAAGCAAACAAGCACACACAAGAATATTCACCCCCACGCTATTGCTCCCCGGCAATGGCGCCAGAAAAAGGTCTTGATAACCCACAAGTATAGGGGATCGCAACAGTTTTCGATAAGTAAGAGTGTCGAACCCAACGAGGAGCTAAAGGCAGAACAAATATTCCCTCAAGTTCTATCGACCACCGATACAACTCTACGCACGCTTGATGTTCGCTTTACCTAGAACAAGTATGAAACTAGAAGTACTTTGTAGGTGTTGTTGGATAGGTTTGCAAGATAATAAAGAGCAAGTAAATAAAAAGTAGGGGCTGTTTAGATAAAGACACAACTAAGTTAGGTTTAGTAGAGAGCTTGTTGTTACAAGAAAGTTATTTGTCCCTAGGCAATCGATAACTAGACCGGTAATCATTATTGCAATTTTATATGAGGGAGAGGCATAAGCTAACATACTTTCTCTACTTGGATCATATGCACTTATGATTGGAACTCTAGCAAGCATCCGCCTACTAAAGATCATTAAGGTAAAACCCAACCATAGCATTAAAGCATCAAGTCCTCTTTATCCCATATGCAACAGCCCCCTTACTCGGGTTTGTGTTTCAGTCACTCACGCAACCCACTATAAGCGAATCATGAACGTATTGCAACACCCTACAGCGGGGATCCCTCACGCTTGCACGACACGGAGAGCACCATAGGACAGCACCAATAATAAAATATGCAACTCAAACCAATCTTGAACACCAAATAGGCCATAGGACAAAACGGATCTACTCAAACATCATAGGATAGCCATACATCATTGGGAAATAATATATAGCATTGAGCACTATGTTTAAGTAGAGATTACAGCGGGTAAGAGAGAGGTTACACCGCTGCATAGAGGGGGGGAGAGTTGGTGATGATGGCAGTGAAGTTGTTGGTGAAGATTGCAGTGATGATGGCCCCCGGTGGCACTCCGGTGCAATCGGAAGCGAGGGGGAGAGAGCCCCCCTCCTTCTTCTTCCTTGACCTCCTCCCTAGATGGGAGAAGGGTTTCCACTCTGGTCCATGGCCTCCATGGCATGGGAGGGGCGAGAGCCCCTCTGAGACTGGATCTGTCTCTCTGTCTCTCTCTGCTTCTGCGTTCTCAGATTCTACCCCTTCACCGTTTTATATATTCCCGGAGATCCGTAACTCTGATTGGGCTGAAATTTTAACACGATCTCTATCCGGATATTAGCTTTCTTGTGGCGAAAGAAGTGCATCAACCGCCTTACGGGGTGGCCATGAGGGTTAGGGGCGCGCCCCATGCCTCGTGGCCCCCTCGGGCATCATCTCGCGTGGATTTTTCTTCCCAAAAATCATATATATTCCAAGAAAAATCTCCGTCAGTTTTTATCCCGTTTGGACTCCGTTTGATATGGATATTCTGCGAAACAAAAAACATGCAACAAATAGGAACTGGCACTGGGCACTGGATCAATATGTTAGTCCCAAAAATAGTATAAAAAGTTGCCAAAAGTATATGAAAGTTGTAGAATATTGGCTTGGAACAATCAAAAATTATAGATACGACGGAGACGTATCACCCTGCAGTATTCAAAAAAGGTCTTCCATGAATAATAGACATACTATTGTAACACCCTCGATGCGGCTATATCTCCCCGTTGTCGAAGCACGACTTAGAGGCATAACCGCATTGAAAGCAATGTCGCAAGTGAGGTAATCTTCACACAACCCATGTAATACATAAGGGAAAGAGATACATAGTTGGCTTACAATCGCCACTTCACACAATACATGAATAAAGCATTACATCATTCAAATAAAAACAACGTAAGACTACGGAACCAAAATAAAAGAAGAACCCCAAATGCGACACGGTCCCCGATCGACCCCAACTGGGCTCCACTACTGATCAACTAGAATGAAACAACACAAAGGACAAGATCTTCATCGAGCTCCTCCTTGAGCTTGGTTGCGTCACCTGCTCAGTAACATCGGCACCTGCTAACTGGTTTTGGAAGTATCTGTGAGTCGCGGGGACTCAGCAATCTCGCATCCTCGCGATCAAGACTATTTAAGCTTATGGGTAAGGTAAAGGTATGAGGTGGAGCTGCAGCAAGCGACTAGCATATATGGTGGCTAACATACGCAAATGAGAGCGAGAAGAGGAGGGAAAGCACGATCGAGAAACTATGATCAAGAAGGGATCCTAGAACAACCTACGTCCAACATAACTCCAACACCGTGTTCACATCCCGGACTCCGTCGGAAAGAGACCATCACGGCTACACACGCGGTTGATGTATTTTAATTAAGGTCAACTTCAGGTTTTCTACAACCGGACATTAACAAATTCCCATCTGCCCATAACCGCGGGCACGGCTTTCGAAAGTTCAATCCCTGCAGGGGTGTCCCAACTTAGCCCATCACAAGCTCTCACGGTCAACGAAGGATAAACCTTCTCCCGAGACATTCCGATCAGACTCGGCATCCCGGTTCTACAAGACAACTTCGACAATGGTAAAACAAGTCCAGGAACACCGCCTGAATGTGCCGACAAATCCCGATAGGAGCTGCACATATCTCGTTCTCAAGGCACACTCAGATGAGACATCCTACAAGTAAAACCAACCCTCAAGTTGCCCAGAGGTGGCCCCGCAGTCTGCTCGGTCGGACCAACACTCAGAGGAGCACTGGCCTAGGGGGTTTAAATAAAGATGACCCTTGAGTCCGCGGAACCCAAGGGAAAAAGAGGCTAGGTGGCGAATGGTAAAAGCAAAGTTGGGCATTGCTGGAAGAGTTTTATTCAAGGCAAACTGTCAAGGGGTTCCCATTATCACCCAACCGCGTAAGGAACGCAAAATCCGGAAACATAACACCGATATGTCGGAAACTAGGGCGGAAAGAGTGGAACGAAACACTAGGCAAAAGGACGAGCCTTCCACCCTTTACCAAGTATATAGATGCACTAATTAAATAAGAGATATTGTGATATCCCAACAAGTAAACATGTTCCAACAAGGAACAACATCTCCATGTTCCAACAAGGAACAAACTTCATCTTCACCTGCAACTAACAACGCTATAAGAGGGGCTGAGCAAAGCGGTAACATAGCCAATCAATGGTTTGCTAGGACAAGGTGGGTTAGAGGCTTGGTTCAACAATATGGGAGGCATGATAAGCAAGTGGTAGGTATCGCAGCATAGGCATATCAAAAGAGCGAGCAACTAGCAAGAAAAGATAGAAGTGATTTCGAGGGTATGGTCATCTTGCTTGCAAAGTTCTCCGAGAAGACGAAAGCTTGAACCTCATAAGCGTACTCAACGGGCTCCTCGAAGAAGACAAACGGACGTAGTCGAACGGATCCTCACAAACGCAACGTTATCGGAACCAACTCGGAGAAGCACACCGGAAAGAAGCAAACAACATGGTAAACAACCATCACATAACCATGGCATGATGCACAACCAAGTATGATGCATGTCCGGTTTAATGAAGCATGGCATGTCAAAGTGCACAAACAATCCTACAAATTAAGTGGAGCTCAATGTGCAACGAGTTGCATATTGCCGAAAACACCACATGACTTATTTAGTTCACTCTTGTTTATTTGGCCAACAATATTAAATGTTGGTTAGCATGGCAAGAGGTGAAGCATAAGTAAACTACACATCTAGGCAAGTTTAAATGAGGCAGGAAATAACAAACAACAAATCCGGAAACTCCTCATGTGCATATATTAGGTTTGGTCCTGTTCTGCCCTAAACCATATTTTAGAGTTGTTAAACATGCAAGATGATGACACCATGTTAAACTAGGCAAAATTCTACCCCATTTACATATAAAGTTTATTATATTTGGAGCTACGGTTAATTAATTATGAATTAAAACATTTTAACATGGCATATGGGAAAAATTACACAAACAGCCTTTTAAACATTTTTAACATGCATGAAAGAGGCAAATTATTAATCTACACGAAATTCTAAGCAAGTTTCATATATTAAGTTTTTACATGTGATGCTTAGTTTGTGAGTTAAAGTATGCATGAAGTCTAGGGGGTTCTCTATAAAACTAGCAGTTCTCTGATAAATAGCAAAATCGTTCAGAAAAAAAAGGCACTCAGGCCAGAACTGAACAGGAAGCCCAACAAGGAAGGAAAAAAAGAGGGGCGCAAGGCAACCCACCATGGGACAAGGCCCGTTGGATCTGGCCAAGAGGAGCTGGGTCTGGCGCGCGAGACAGGCCCAGGCGCGGTCAGCGAGCGGTCAACAGGCGCGGCGTGCGCTCGAACGACTCGAGACAGAGGCGCCGTCCTCCTCTGCTCGACAGGAAGCAGGCGCGGCAGCGCTGAGGACTCCGGCGAGCGTGGGGAACAACAGGATGGGCGCGGGGAGGCGCTTGGGACCAGATCCTGCTAGGGGATGTGCGAATCGGATCTCCGAGCAGGGGAACGTGCTACAAGGCCATGGCTGCAGCTGTTGCCTGAAGAAAAAGACTGGGAAAGAATTCAGAGGGGAAACACGGACGGGAAGAAGGGAGAGACGACAGGGAGATGGCAGGGACACGACAGCCCGAGGCGAACCTGCGGTCGCCGGTGGGAGTAGGCAGCGCTGGGAACGGGCGTGGAGGTCAACGGGCAGGGGCGGTTGGATCGAACGAAGAGGAAGGGGGCGCAGTCAACGGTGAAGCGAGACCAGGCGCTGAGGTCGTCCTCCTCGCGTGCGATGACGAATCAGACGGGGGCGGCGCAGGGACTTGCTCCATGAGGCGAGGAACGGCGCGGGAATGGAGACAGCGACGGGGATCTCTGATGGCGGAGCTCGACGTGGAGGCTGGCATTGGCTTGACTCCGATGGCGCGGGGCTGATGCAGAGCTCTGGCGCTAGGGCGCCATGGCAGGGAATGGCAGCAGCGCTTCCATGAAGGGCTCCTTGGGAGGCGCGGGCATGGCCCAGGTTGAAGAGGCCGGTTCCCGTCCGGATCGAGCCGATGCGAGGTGGTCGGGGCGGCAAGCTCCTGTTCTGAACAGAGAAAGAGAGGCAGGGAGGTAAGACGAGGGAGGCAGATAAACAGCAGGAGGAGGAGAAGGGCGGCTGTGCTCATCTCGTGATCGCCGGCAGCGGCGCCGGTCGCCGGACGATGAGGAAGGTGGAGGAGCACGGGGAGGCTCGTGGCTCCAAGGATACTGGCGCGGTGAGGAGCTCGGGACTCGGGCGACCCAATTGGCCAAGCGTGCAAGACAAGGGAGTCCATCAGGGAGGATTTTGGATCAGGGAAGATGGAGGTCGCTGGTTCGATCGATGGGGATCCCGAGGTGGGAGTTGGTGAAGTGGTGGCGGCGGCGGCGATGGGTGGAACAGATCCCTAGTTTCTAGGGTTTCATCTGTGTATAAATAGCAGGTGGGTTAAATTAGGGGCTATCCGGTCCCTTCGATCGTAATCAGACGGTCGCGAATAAATATGTTAGGAAGTCCAATTAACAAAATGGAGACGTTTTGTAGATGTTCGGGGATGATCCGGACACAACGGTGACGACTGCTCGGGTCGGGTCCGGGGCAACTTCTCGGACGCGCGCGCGAGGAGGGCCGCGGGCTGACGAGATAGGTTAGGTTGGGCCTGGCGTTAGGTAGTGGACTGTGCGGAAGGCCTTAGGCTGAGAAAAGAGAAGAGAGAAGAGAGAGGCCCGGCAACTGTTTCCGGAGACCGAAAACGTCCGACGTTAGACCGGCTATACTGCCGCTATAGTTATCCGTTGGGACGTCAAACGAACTCCGAATGCGATGAAACTTGGCAGGCGGTCTACTGACAACATAACAACACCGCACGCCAACTTTCATCCCATTTCGAGAACATTTTCCGACCACTTATAAAATAATATTTCGGACATGCCGCAGGCTTGTGCAAGTGTGTCTGGGCTCAGAACGGACAACGGAGAGAACGAGGAGACCGGGACGGATGCAAGTTTTGAAAACATGATGATGCAATACACATGATGACATGATGAAATGCAACACGCAAGCAAATGACATGGCAACGACAGCGAATAACTGGAAGACACTTGGCACATCAGTCACGGGGCGTCACAACACTCCACCACTACGAGAGGATCTCGTCCCGAGATCTAGGATGGCACCGGAGGGAAACGGAAGAGGAAGAGAACAGATAAAACTAAGTTTCTTCTTTGACAATTGAGTGAAACCAAAGAACCTTGCGAGGTTGAACAAATTCGAGAAAAGAATTCAACGAAGGTGAACAAAGTTGAAATCTCCGTCACAGAAGAGGAACAAGGAACCTTACTAGACCCTTGTAGGTTGAAAGACATAAGAAAAGTGTTACAATGGACAATAGGTACATGCAAGCACTCCAGTTGAAACGAGATGTACAAGGAACGATAAGGATCAATTACGACAACACTCCGGTTGGATATGGAAGGTAAAGAATATAAAGTAGGCAAAATGGAAGCACTTGGATGAGACTCCGGTTAGAAGAAGAATGATAGACACAACACCCCGGTTAAACAAGATAGAGAAGGAATAAGAATGATATAATTTAGGCAGCACTCCGACTATAAATGGAAGGAATAGAACATGATTTTGGGAAAAAAGAATAAGATGATTGGTCGAAGAGAGCAACATCACAATGCCTCCGGAACGAACGAATAGAAGCTAGATCGCCGGAATAAGAGAACGGAGAAGGAATGGCAACTTGTCCCACAATTTAATTTGTAAAACATCCTTGCAATAAGGTTAGAGCGGAGTTTTTGGAAAAACAACAACGAAAAGTTATGATCCTCGTGGACTTATTGAGACATCTCATAACTTGAGATGAACTTGTGCCACTAACGAAAAGTAATTGCTTGCTCGAGATCAACGAAGAGATGAAAAACGTGTTCCACCAAGAGGATAAAGAGCAAGCTTGGGTCATTGAGAAGCACCACAATAGCAACATTCCTTAGGAAAGGCTTTAGGTGAAATATAACCCAAGATAACTCAAATGACGAGATTGATGTATTTAAAATATCTCATTCTTAACAATATGTGAATCATGAAGCATGAACTCAAATTATCAAGAATGACTTTATACCACCTCCAATGATAAAGAAGAAAGAATTGCACTCCCGATTGCAAGATGAAGAAAACTTGAGCTTCTTAGAAAAGAATGTCGATGAACACTTCGAGAAGGAATTAAATCCTTGATGAACCCATCATGAAGAACCTTCATGAAGAACTCCGGTAACAAAAGAAATGATCAAACGGAAGGAAAGAGAGGTCGAAAACACAAGGTGAATCCTTGCAATGATTTGATGGATCTTCGTGATGAAATAATTGAGAGAACTTGGAACTCCGGGAAAAGAATAGATAAAGCATCTCGAACCCAGAATGTGATATGATGCACCTCCAGAATAAGGAATTAATCACTTGGATGAAACAAGAATAAGAATTACATTATGCTTATCCTTCACCAATTAAGTTGATGACAATCAATGGATTTGGCATACTACTTATTCTCGTAGAAAGGATTAAAAGAGATATATCAAAACTTGAGAACATCTTCAATGAACCACCGATAGGAATCGAAACAACGAATGAATTGATATGATAACGAAAGAAGAGGAATCTGGAAGAACCACCGTAAGAATTAAAATGACCGAAGGGAAGATAAAGGAACACCGGGAAGAATTATGAAATGAACGAGGATGCTTGTGAGGATTTAGATCCACGAGAACGAAGAGATTACGAGCTGATTAAAGAATATTGAATGATGCACCGGTGAGATTTGGGGAATGAGAGCTGAAAGCTGAGAATGAATAAATTTGAAAAAAGATGGCCCTTCGGAGGAAAGAAATGGAAAGAACTCATGAAATGCTCCGGATGGTTGAAAAGAATATCTCCCAATCGAATACAATTATGAGAGGATGGCACGAAGCTAGAGCCATGAATCTTGAAGAGAATGGAGCAAGATTAAAGAGAAACTCTTCTTCGGTCTTCAAATGTTGATAATGACGATGAGAAGCACCACCAAGAATTATTGAGGTACTCTGAAATAATCAAACGCGAAGAGATTGAGCCAACGATGAAAAGAATTCGACGGATCTTGGAGAAAACATAAGACTTATGATAATTCATTCTTATGTCAAACTTGGAAAAGAATTTGAGAATAACTCCAGGAGAATAAGAAGAGTCAGGTAAGATCCCGGAAAAAAAGACCTATGGGTTAGGGCCCACTGAAAAGATACACCGTTGAACGATTACTTGCAAAGGAGATAGCACCGGTTGAATTAAGCGGCTTGAATGAGATAACACCTCAAGATATCCTGGACGGATTGATAATGGAGACACAAATCTTTTGAGATATCTTCAGCACTCCGGAACAAATGAATAACGAGAAGTGAATGAATATGAGGAGCACCGGCATGAGAGGGTATTTGAAACGAGGAAAAAAATATGATCAATAACGCTTGAATTTAAACCACCGGAGAAGAAAAATGAGTGAGGAGTGACGAACTTGAAGCTCCGTTAGAATCTTCATGAGAATCACCGGATGCGAACATTGAAAGAAAAGAATGGAGAGACTTCTCATCAATAACATGGATACTTGATAAAGAAATCTTAGTCCTCGAAGAAAAAGAGTGGGAGGGCGGGAAAACAAAGGCAGCTTGGGACGAATGAAATGAACACCGTTGAGAGGACTTGAGTTGATCTTGCGGATGTTGACAAAGATTGGATCCACTTGAAGAGAAACACGCCGGTAGAACAAGATTGACATGACAATCTCGATGATCGAGAAGGATTGCATTCACAAAAGAGTATGAGAACACCATTTAGGAAAAGTATGGAATCAACATATGACTTCGAAGCAACTCGAATACCACAACTCAAAACAAAACAAAGGATTGGCTTGCAGAATAAGCCGGAACAAACATATGATAGAGATTTCATCCGAAGTTTTCGTGGTGGGGCCTACACGGGCTCGATCGTACAGCACCATCATGTACAGGGCAGTGCACATGACATACGAAGCGTCCCCGAGTAGGCATAGCCAAGGACTCTTTAAGACATAACGAGACCACTGTAAAACCAACCGTGGATAGGCGGACCACGAGACGTCGAACCCCAATTTCATATCATACATCTGTCGGAAAGATATCCTAAGAGCTACTTGAATTCCCACCTATAAACTCCCGAATTTTTTTCGGTTATGCAATCAGGTGTTGGGGATACAGGGGAAGCATAATATCTCACCCAAAACTAACAAATCCTACATCCAGCTGTATCCATCCTTCAACACATAACTAAGAAACCTTCAGAAATCATCTACCTCGACCTTCGAAAAGCATCCGTTATATGAGTTATGGCAATACTCCCGAACTCCCGCCCCAGTACTGGGTGGCGTCGAGGTTATCTCACCAACAACTGCATAAAAGGGATTTTCGATGTCGGCGAAACTAAACTTAGGTATTCCAGAACTGCAACGATAAAATCGTGACGACAACACCTCGGAGCTCAACTCCCCGGGACACTGCCACAACCCCTAAATGACAGGAGGCACCAAGAACAATGTTCTTGTCACAAATTGATCGGAATGATTCCAAGATACTCACGTGATCCTAAAAAAAATTTAGTGAAATTTGAGAAGAGAAGAGTCAAAACTCTACGTCAGGATGCCTTACCAGAGCGATGAAGGGACTAGGGAGTAAAAAGAATTCCTAAACTCTCCGATATATAATTCCTAAATGACTCAAAACACTTTTCTAGACTCAACTCGTCCGCTAATTCGATCAAGCAGGGGGGCTCCTAAGGTCGGGGAAGGCTCTGATTACCAACTTGTAACACCCTCGATGCGGCTATATCTCCCACGTGTCGAAGCACGACTTAGAGGCATAACCGCATTGAAAGCAATGTCGCAAGTGAGGTAATCTTCACACAACCCATGTAATACATAAGGGAAAGAGATACATAGTTGGCTTACAATCGCCACTTCACACAATACATGAATAAAGCATTACATCATCCAAATACAATCAAGGTCCGACTACGGAACCAAAATAAAAGAAGAACCCCAAATGCGACACGGTCCCCGATCGACCCCAACTGGGCTCCACTACTGATCAACTAGAACGAAACAACACAAAGGACAAGATCTTCATCGAGCTCCTCCTTGAGCTTGGTTGCATCACCTGCTCGGTAACATCGGCACCTGCTAACTGGTTTTGGAAGTATCTGTGAGTCACGGGGACTCAGCAATCTCGCACCCTCGCGATCAAGACTATTTAAGCTTATGGGTAAGGTAAAGGTATGAGGTGGAGCTGCAGCAAGCGACTAGCATATATGGTGGCTAACATACGCAAATGAGAGTGAGAATAGGAGGCAAAGCATGATCAAGAAACTATGATCAAGAAGTGATCCTAGAACAACCTACGTCAAACATAATTCCAACACCGTGTTCACTTCCCGGACTCCGCCGGAAAGAGACCATCATGGCTACACACGCGGTTGATGTATTTTAATTAAGGTCAACTTCAGGTTTTCTAGAACTGGACGTTAACAAATTCCCATCTGCCCATAACCGCGGGCACAACTTTCGAAAGTTCAATCCCTGCAGGGGTGTCCCAACTTAGCCCATCACAAGCTCTCACGATCAACGAAGGACAAACCTTCTCCCAAGACATTCCGATTAGACTCGGCATCTCGGTTCTACAAGACAACTTCGACAATGGTAAAACAAGTCCAGCAACACCGCCCGAATGTGCCGACAAATCCCGATAGGAGCTGCACATATCTCGTTCTTAGGGCACACTCAGATGAGACATCCTACGAGTAAAACCAACCCTCAAGTTGCCCCGAGGTGGCCCCGCAGTCTGCTCGGTCGGACCAACACTCAGAGGAGCACTGGCCTAGGGGGGGTTTAAATAAACATGACCCTTGAGTCCGCGGAACCCAAGGGAAAAAGAGGCTAGGTGGCAAATGGTAAAACCAAAGTTGGGCATTGCTGGAAGAGTTTTATTCAAGGCGAACTGTCAAGGGGTTCCCATTATCACCCAACCGCGTAAGGAACGCAAAATCCGGAAACATAACACCGATATGACGAAAACTAGGGCGGCAAGAGTGGAACAAAACACTAGGCAAAAGGCCGAGCCTTCCACCCTTTACCAAGTATATAGATGCATTAATTAAATAAGAGATATTGTGATATCCCAACAAGTAAACATGTTCCAACAAGGAACAACATCTCCATGTTCCAACAAGGAACAAACTTCATCTTGACCTGCAACTAAGAACGCTATAAGAGGGGCTGAGCAAAGCAGTAACATAGCCAATCAACGGTTTGCTAGGACAAGGTGGGTTAGAGGCTTGGTTCAACAATATGGGAGGCATGATAAGCAAGTGGTAGGTATCGCAGCATAGGCATAGCAAAAGAGCGAGCAACTAGCAAGCAAAGATAGAAGTGATTTCAAGGGTATGGTCATCTTGCCTGCAAAGTTCTCCAAGAATACGAAAGCTTGAACCTCGTAAGCGTACTCAACGGGCTCCTCGAAGAAGACAAACGGACATAGTCGAACGGATCCTCACAAACGCAACATTATCGGAACCAACCCGAAGAAGCACACCGGAAAGAAGCAAACAACATGGTAAACAACCATCACATAACCATGGCATGATGCACAACCAAGTATGATGCATGATCGGTTTAATGAAGCATGGCATGACAAAGTGCACAAACAATCCTACAAATTAAGTGGAGCTCAATGTGCAACGAGTTGCATATTGCCGAAAACACCACATGACTTATTTAGTTCACTCTTGTTTATTTACCCAACAATATTAAATGTTGGTTAGCATGGCAAGAGGTGAAGCATAAGTAAACTACACATCTAGGCAAGTTTAAATGAGGCCGAAAGTAACAAACAACAAATCCGGAAACTCCTCATGTGCATATATTAGGTTTGGTCTTGTTCTGCCCTAAACCATATTATAGAGTTGTTAAACATGCAAGATGATGCCACCATGTTAAACTAGGCAAAATTCTACCCCATTTACATATAAAGTTTATTAAATTTGGAGCTATGGTTAATTAATTATGAATTAAAACATTTTAACATGGCATACGGACAAAATTACACAAACAGCCTTTTAAACATTTTTAACATGCATGAAAGAGGCAAATTATTAATTTACACGAAATTCTAAGCAAGTTTCATATATTAAGTTTTTACATGTGATGCTTAGTTTGTGAGTTAAAGTATGCATGAAGTCTAGGGGGTTCTCTGTAAAACTGGCAGTTCTCTGATAAATAGCAAAATCGTTCAGAAAAAAAACAGGCACTCGGGTCGGAACTGAACAGGAAGCCCAACAAGGAAGGAAAAAAAGAGGGGCGCAGGGCAACCCACCATGGGCCAAGGCCCGCTGGATCTGGCCAAGAGGAGCTGGGTCTGGCACGCGAGACAGGCCCAGGAGCAGTCAGCGAGCGGTCAACAGGCGCGGCATGCGCTCAAACGGCTCGAGACAGAGGCGCCGTCCTCCTCTGCTCGACAGGAAGCAGGCGCGGCAGCGCTGAGGACTCCGGCGAGCGTGGGGAACAACGGGATGGGCACAGGGAGGCGCTTGGGACCAGATCCTGCTAGGGGAGGTGCGAATCGGATCTCCGAGCAGGGGAACGTGCTACAAGGCCATGGCTGCAGCTGTTGCCTGAAGAAAAAGACTGGGAAAGAATTCAGAGGGGAAACGCAGACGGGAAGAAGGGAGAGATGACAGGGAGATGGCAGGGACACGACAGCCCGAGGCGAACCTGCGGTCGTCGGTGGGAGTAGGCAGCGCTGGGAACGGGCAGGGGCGGTTGGATCGAACGAAGAGGAAGGGGCGCAGTCAACGGCAAAGCAAGACCAGGCGCTGAGGTCGTCCTCCTCGCGTGCGATGACGAATCAGAAGGGGGCGGCGCAGGGACTTGCTCCGGGAGGCGAGGAGCGACGCGGGAATGGAGGCAGTGATGGGGATCTCTGGTGGCGGAGCTCGACGCGGAGGCCGGCGGTGGCTTGACTCCGGTGGCGCGGGGCTGATGTAGAGATCGGGCGCGAGGGCGCCATGGCAGGGAACGGCAGCAGCACTTCGACGAGGGGCTCCTTGGGAGGCACGGGTATGGCCCAGGTTGAAGAGGCCGGTTCCCGTCTGGATCGAGCCGATGCGAGGTGGTCGGGGCGGCAAGCTCCTGTTCTGAACAGAGAAAGAGTGGTAGGGAGGTAAGAGGAGGGAGGCAGATAAACAACAGGAGGAGGAGAAGGGCAGCTGTGCTCATCTCGTGATCGCCGGCAGCGGCGCCGGTCACCGGACGACGAGGAAGGTGGAGGAGCACGGGGAGGCTTGTGGCTCCAAGGAAACTGGCGCGGTGAGGAGCTCGGGACTTGGGCGACCCGATTGGCCAAGCCCGCAAGACAAGGGAGTCGGTCGGGGCTGATTTTGGATCAGGGAAGATGGAGGTCGCTGGTTCGATCGATGAGGATCCCGAGGTGGGAGTTGGTGAAGTGGTGGCGGCGGCGGCGATGGGTGGAACAGATCCCTAGTTTCTAGGGTTTCATCTGTGTATAAATAGCAGGTGGGTTAAATTAGGGGCTATCCGGTCCCTTCGATAGTAATCGGACGGTCGCGAATAAATATGTTAGGAAGTCCAATTAACAAAACGGAGACGTTTTGTAGATGTTTGGGGATGATCCGGACACAACGGTGACGACTGCTCGGGTCGGGTCCGGGGCAACTTCTCGGACGCCCGCGCGAGGGGGGCCGCGGGCTGACGAGAGAGGTTAGGTTGGGCCTGGCATTAGGTAGTGGACTGTGCGGAAGGCCTCAGGCTGAGAGAAGAGAAGAGAGAAGAGAGAGGCCCGGCGACTGTTTCCGGAGACCGAAAACGTCCGACGTTAGACCGGCTATACTGCCGCTATAGTTATCCGTTGGGACGTCAAACGAACTCCGAATGCGATGAAACTTGGCAGGCGGTCTACTGACAACATAACAACACCGCACGCCAACTTTCATCCCATTTCGAGAACATTTTCCGACCACTTATAAAATAATATTTCGGACATGCCGCGGGCGCGTGCAAGTGTGTCTGGGCTCAGAACAGACAACGGAGAGAACAAGGAGACCGGGACGGATGCAAGTTTTGAAAACATGATGATGCAATACACATGATGACATGATGAAATGCAACACGCAAGCAAATGACATGGCAACGACAGCGAATAACTGGAAGACACCTGGCACATCGGTCACGGGGCGTCACAACTATCGTCGTCGGGGATATCAAGAATAACAATCCTTTAAAATAGTAACGTTTGCAACCACAACAGGCACATCCTCACAAATACCGACAGGTATAGCAGTTGATTTATCAGACATTTGCAAAGATGTTTTAGTAGGTGTCAACTTATTCAAATCAAGTCTACAATATAAAGAGAGAGGCATAACACTAACACCGGCTCCAAGATCACATAAAAGCAGTTTTAACATAGTTTCTTTTAATGGAGCATCGTATAGTGGGTACTCTTGGATCTCCAAGTTTCTTTGGTATTTCACCTTTAAAAGTATAATTAGCAAGCATGGTGGAAATTTCAGCTTCCGGTATCTTTCTTTTATTAGTAACAATTTCTTTCATGTACTTAGGATAAGGATTCATTTTGAGCATATCAGTTAATCGCATACGCAAAAAGATAGGTCTAATCATTTCAGCAAAGCACTCAACATCCTCATCATCCTTTTTCTTGGATGGTTTGGGAGGAAAAGGCATGGGTTTTTGAACCCATGGTTCTCTTTCTTTACCGTGTTTCATAGCAACAAAGTCTTTCTTATCATAACGTTGATTCTTTGCTTGTGGGTTATCAAGATCAAAAGCAGGTTCAATTTCTATATCATTGTCATTGCTAGGTTGAGCATCAACACGAACATTATCATTAACATTATCAGTAGTTTCAGGTTCATTACAAGATTTTGTTTCAGCATCAGAAATAGAAATATCATTTGGATTCTTAGGTGTTTCAGCAATAGGTTCACTAGAAGCATGCAAAGTCCTATCATTTTTCTTTTTCTTCCTTTTAGAAGGACTAGGTGCATCTATATTATTTCTCTGGGAATCTTGCTCAATTCTCTTAGGGTGGCCTTCAGGATACAAAGGTTCCTGAGTCATTTTACCAGTTCTAGTAGCCACTCTAACAGCATAGTCATTATTCTTACTATTCAATTCATTGAGCAAATCATTTTGAGCCTTAAGTACTTGTTCTACTTGGGTGGTAACCATAGAAGCATGTTTACTAATAAGTTTAAGTTCACCTTTGACATTAGCCATATCATCACCCAAGTGTTCAAGCATATCAACACTGTGTTTTAATTCTCTACCAAAATAAGCATTGAAGTCTTCTTGCTTAACCATAAATTTATCAAACTCATCTAAGCATGGGCTAGCAAACTTAGTAAATGGGATTTCAACTTTATCATATCTATAGAGAGAATTTACCTTTACTACCTGTGTCGGGTTATCAAGACCATGTGTTTCTTCAATAGGTGATGGATTAAAACCATATATTTCTTCAACAGGCGGTAAATTAAGACCATGTATTTCTTCAATAGGAGGTAAATTCTGAACATCTTCAGCTTTAATACCCTATTCTTTCATAGATTTCTTTGCCTCATGCATATCTTCAGGACTGAGAAATAGAACACCCCTTTTCTTCGGAGTTGGTTTAGGAATAGGCTCAAGAGTTGGTTCAGGAAGTGTCCAATTATTTTCATTTGTCAACATATTATTCAATAGAATTTCAGCTTCATCCAGTGTTCTTTCCCTGAAACAGAACCAGCACAACTATCCAGGTAATCTCTGGAAGCATCGGTTAGTCCATTATAAAAGATATCAAGTATTTCATTTTTCTTAAGAGGGTGATTAGGCAAAGCATTAAGTAATTGGAGAAGCCTCCCCCAAGCTTATGGGAGACTCTCTTCTTCAATCTGCACAAAAATTATATATATCCCTTAAGGCAGCTTGTTTCTTATGAGCAGGGAAATATTTAGCAGAGAAGTAATAAATCATATCCTGGGGACTACGCACACAACCAGGATCAAGAGAATTAAACAATATCTTAGCATCACCCTTTAATGAGAACGGGAATATTTTAAGGATATAAAAGTAGCGAGTTCTCTCATCATTAGTGAACAGGGTGGCTATATCATTTAATTTAGTAAGATGTGCCACAACAGTTTCAGATTCATAGCCATAAAAAGGATCAGATTCAACCAAAGTAATTATATCAGGATCAATAGATAATTCATGATCCTTATCAGTAACAAAGATAGGTGAAGTAGCATAAGCAGGATCATATTTCATTCTAGCATTCAGAGTTTTTTGTTTAAGCTTAGCTAATAATTTCTTAAGATCACTTATATCATTGCAAGCAAGAAAGTTTCTTTTAGTTTCTTCATCCATAACATAGCCCTCAGGCACAACATGTAATTCATATTTATTAGGAGAGCCTTCATAATCACTTTCATCGGTATTATCAGTTTCAATAATTTCATTCTCTCTAGCCCTAGCAAGTTGTTCATCAAGAAATTCACCAAGTGGCATAGTTGTATCAAGCATAGAAGTAGTTTCATCATAAGTATCATGCATAGTAGAAGTGGCATCATCAACAATATGTGACATATCAGAATCAATAGCAGAAGCAGGTTTAGGTGTCGCAAGTGATATAAATCCCAAGTGACTCAAAGAATAGAGCTATGGTCCCCAGCAACGGCGCCATAAAATAGTCTTGATAACCCACAAGTATAGGGGATCGCAACAGTTTTCGAGGGTAGAGTATTCAACCCAAATTTATTGATTCGACACAAGGGGAGACAAAGAATATTCTCAAGTATTAGCAGCTGAGTTGTAAATTCAACCACACCTGGAAACTTAATAACTACAACAAAGTATTTAGTAGCAAAGTAATATGATAGTAGTGGTAACGATAGCAAAAGTAACGCTAGCAAAAGTAATGTTTTTGGTATTTTGTAGTGACGATAACAATAGCAACGGAAAAGTAAATAAGCGAAGAACAATATATGGAAAGCTCATAGGCAATGGATCAGTGATAGAGAATTATGCCGGATGCGGTTCATCATGTAATAGTCATAACCTAGGGTGACACAGAACTAGCTCCAATTCATCAATGTAATGTAGGCATGTATTCCGAATATAGTCATACGTGCTTATGGAAAAGAACTTGCATGACATCTTTTGTCCTACCCTCCCATGGCAGTGGGGTCCTAGCGGAAACTAAGGGATATTAAGGCCTCCTTTTAATAGAGTACCGGACCAAAGCATTAACACGTAGTGAATACATGAACTCCTCAAACTACGGTCATCACTGAAAGTGGTCCCGATTATTGTCACTTCGGGGTTGCCAGATCATAACACATAGTAGGTGACTATAGACTTGCAAGATAGGATCAAGAACTCACATACATTCATGAAAACATAATAGGTTCATATCTGAAATCATGGCACTCGAGCCCTAGTGACAAGCATTAATCATAGCAAAGTCATAGCAACATCAAACTCAGAACATAGTGGATACTAGGGATCAAACCCTAACAAAACTAACTCGATTACATGATAAATCTCATCCAACCCATCACCGTCCAGCAAGCCTATGTTGGAGTTACTCACGCATGGTAGTGAGCATCATGAAATTGGTGATGGAGGATAGTTGATGATGACGATGGCGACGGATTCACCTCTCCGGAGCCCCGAACGGACTCCAGATCAGCCCTCCCGAGAGAGTTTAGGGCTTGGCGGTGGCTCCATATCGTAAAATGCGATGAATCCTTCTCTCTGATTTTTTTTCTCCGAACACGAATATATAGAGTTGGAATTGAGGTCGGAGGAGCTCCAGGGGGCCCACGAGGTAGGGGGCGCGCCCAGGGGGCAGGCGCGCCCCCCATCCTCGTGGCTAGGGTGTGGGCCCCCTGGCCTTGATCTTTTGCCTATATTTTTTATTATTTCCAAAAATACACTCCATGGATTTTTAGGTCATTCCGAGAACTTTTGTTTCTGCACATAAATAACACCATGGCAATTCTGCTGAAAATAACGTCAGTCCGGGTTAGTTCCATTCAAATCATGTAAGTTAGAGTCCAAAACAAGGGAAAAAGTGTTTGGAAAAGTAGATATGACGGAGACGTATCACAGGACAGTGAACGCAATTATAGGTTATGCTCTCCTATCGAACTAACCCACAGGAATCTCCAGAGCTCAACTACAGGCGGCCTTGCCGGCTGCCCCTTTTTACGCGATTCGCTTGCACGTTAAAGTGGGGACCCCTGAGCATCGCGCCTCAGGAGCTCTTACTGACTCTCCAGCCCTCACCCCCTGGCATTGACCACGGCATCGTGACCTGGCATACCAATGGCGGTTGAGCCTCCCTCAAGGGTTGAGACACGAGGGAGCAGAACATTTAGATGAGCAAGGAAAGGGGAGACCGGCGTATCCCTACCTAGTAGCATCACCGCTGAAGCACGAATCAGGCCTTGTGCAAGGAGTCACCACAGGCTTGCCAAAAGATAAGTCACCCGTGCGTAATGAAGAGAATCTCTCCGTATGAAGCCTTCCGCCCTCATAAACTCGCTTAGGTAGTACTGCTTTCCTTTTAGGCCTCCAGGGAGCTGCTTGCACGCAAAAGGGGGCCTCCTAAGCACCGAAACTCGGGAGCTCTTACCAAACCTCGGGCTGCTCACCTCCTGGCCTTGACCACGACATCGTGACCTGTCATACCAGCGACGGCTGAAGCCTGTCTGGGGACTGGGACCTGACGGCATAGAGCGCTAAAGCAACCGCAGGGACGAAAAGGGGGGTGATGCCTGAGCGAGACACGCAGCCGCAATCTCATGTTAAGAACAATAAGTGGTGGAACAAAAGCATTATAGATTCTTTACATACCCCTACGGGGTTCGTTACAATTCGTCGAAGGGAACAAAAGAAGAACAACCTCAAGAAGCCCCGACTACGAGCACCACCACCGACGCCATCATCAACAGTGGTCCACGTGAGGCCGACGCCAACCCCATCTAGATCATCGTCAACGCCGGACGGAGGTGGCTGCGGCGCTCCGGGAACGGCGAGAGCTCTAGGGCACGTAGCTGTCATCGCTCGACTCTGGAGACTCGCTAGGCTCGGGAGAGTCGCTGGACTCCCAGGAGTCATAGCTGCATCTGGAGGAGCTATCAGCGGGACCAACGATAGGCACTACGCCCATCGCCTCACCATGCTGGCGGACTCCTCCGGGGCAGCACTCCAGGCGACGGCCTTCCTCGTCGAAGACCTTGAAGAACAGCATGGAGGCGTCGTGATACTCGAAGTGGATGGCGAGGGCCCCCTCTGTGCGGCAGGCGCGGGTGACCTCGCCCCATCCATGAGTCATGAAGATCTTGCTGGGGGAGACGGCCTCAACCTCCACCCCCGTGGCTAGACTGCAGCACCCAGCGTGCTACAGCCACAGCTCGAGCGGCCCCCTCGGAAGCATCTCTTCAGCAAAGAACTACGGGAATCGGATCCACGTGCGCAGTGACATCACCGCCCACATCACGAACTCATGTGATGAGGCTTCGGCGTGGGTTCGCAGGCCGGACGGCCGCACAGCCCCAGCCTGGTCCTCGCGGCCGCGGCTCGCGTGGCGTGGAGCACTGCCACCTTCTCCCAAGCCTAGCGCCCGAGCGTACAGAGGGAGTGGGAAGCCAGGGTGGCCGGTCGTACCAGGGCCGCATCACGTCCTGTCTCACCCCGACGTCGCGAGGGCGCCGGGACCTTTTCTTCGGCGGAAACAGCTCACGCACTACGAGGGTCGGTGCCATGGGTGCTTAGGCAAGTTAGCAAGGTGGAGGGACCAAGAGGAAGAAGAAGGAGCGGACTACGGGAAGAAAGAGATGAGAAAGAGATGAGCAAGGGGGCTCCGCCCCTTCCCTCATTTCTAGCCAGGAGGAGGCCAACCGCCGGCCACCATGACCGCACATAATGATGATTTTCCTCTACATGCAGCGGAGTCTCGTCAAGTCGGATGGTTGCCGAGGCAGCATGGGGAAGCGGAGGCGCCAACGTCCCATCAATCGCCACGCATCGATCAAGGTCACAGGCGATTGGGGCCCACGGCGCTCCGCACTTGCCCCTTGGCTTCGCCTCGAAGCCAAGCTCAAGAACGTCTTGGGCCCGGGGGCTACTGTTGGCATCCTAGGAACGGGGGTCCCAGACATGCCTGCCTGCGGCCCACAGTGTGGCTCCATCAGCGGCAGATACGGCCCAGTTTCAGCAGCAGCGACTCAAGACCCTCGCGTGGGGCCAAGCCTCACTAGGCGGACGACACCAAGACCTCCCTGGGGACGGCCTCACCAGGCTGGCTCCCGAGGAGCGGAGATATCAAGGCAAGGTGCAGCTCGCGAGGTTCATATGACGTGAGCCATGACGACCAAGGCCAGGTAGGTGCCAATGGGCGCAGTGTACCAGTTTTGCCTTTGTTGCCAAGGGGGCAAGCGCAGGCGCGGAGTCCCGAGGGATCAGGCAAAGGTTTCCATATTGGTGCAACAAGACCAAGACCGCCAGGACGACAGGACGGAGGTCATCATAGAGCCCACTATAGCATCACCACCAGAGCCTTTGCAGGCAAAGACTACTTCTGTCAGGATAACTTGTACTAGTTGTCTCCCTTTCAATTTGGCCATAGTGGGATCCCTTCCAGCCTACATTTTGGAAGAGGACCAAGGCCACTATAAATAGGACTTAGCCACCACCCTAGAAGAGGGGAGATCGGATCATTTAGACCATTCTCACACCCACCAGCTCATTGAGATCAAGAACACCTCACCTCCTGAGGCTATTCACCCACTGTACTATTTCATCGTCAGCCCCTCGAGGCAATCCACCACAAAGCTGGAGTAGGGTATTACACCGCAAGGTGGCCCGAACTAGGATAAACTGTTGTGTCTCTTTTCCCTTGGGTTCGTCGAGCTAGGCTGTGGAATCGTTGGGCCGGTAGGTTGGGGAGAAGGAGTTCTTCGTACACACCCCAGTGTTGAAACTTCTCAAGGGTCTGCGGAGCCCGGAATCTGACACACCTCATCTACGCCTGGCGTTACGTGGACCGGGTGCAGACTTCAAGCAGGGAGGAGTACCTGTTGGTGCCGGATCACCAGACCGGTGAGATCGCGCTCGCCTGCCGGCAACCCACTAGTCAGCACCTCACGAGTTGCCAGGCCGAGGAAGATGCGTCGTGTCACCGCGCTGGGAAGCGGCCGTGCACCAGGGCACTCGTGGTGCGCTGCAAGCGCTCCTGTGAGCGTCGTGGCTTTTATTAGGAATAATTTAGTGTCGTACTGTGATCCCATTAGTTTTCGGACAGAAATGATAGATCCGGAACATTCAGAAATTATTAGCAGCCTTAATTAAGTATGTAATAGGAAAATTTTGGAAACCTTTTGTATCTGTACGCATTTGTAAGTACGTGCATATAGCACAAATTTAACTATATATCGCAGTACACGTCTCTCTCTATATTTATACTATCTATGCTTGTAGACTATACTACTAGTAATATGTATACACACGTGCAAGTGCACATTTTAACATTAGGATGCAGTTTTGATAAAAATAGAAAAACAACACTAGTCAACCTTGTGAAATGATTCAATGCAAAAGAAATGCAAGAATGCTCGTTTGATTGTTTACTTTACCTTCCTTCTCTCTCCAGTTTTTTCTCTATTATACTTTGTACGGAGTATCTCACTGGTCGGGAAGGCATGTAAATTTTTTGGACAAGTGCCCTTGCGATTGATACAGAACAGTGTGAGGGCAGCAGCTAGCTAGCACTGTTAAAGTTAATCCCGCGGGTTAGCCATTCGATCGATGCCCTATGGACCGGGGACAGAGTAGTGGCCTTTGGATGCACACCGTATGTACTAGCACATACTCCTACGAGTGACTCCTCCTACTACCCTCTGTGCCATGACATAGTGCAAATAGACTTTTTGAAAAGTCAAACTTCATTAAATTTGACCCATTTTTTGGGGGGAAATATGTTCATCGAGAATGCAAAACATATATCATTAGATTGATCATAACATATAGTTCCATAATTTATATATGTAGTACTATAGATATAAGATCAAGTACAATAGAGTGACCTAGGCGGTATATAAGAAATGCCACATGAATTTGTGCCTAGTCGGAGGAGAGAAGAGAGGAGAAAGAAGAGAAGTGGGGCCACATGCTTACAGCTGGCTGTAGCATGTGACCCAAGAGGCTTTGTGTGAGAGTACGAGTGAGCTACGTATATTAGATTGGCTATAAGTGACATGGCAACTTCATATAGTGGGCTCCTGGCTATATGATTAACCAAGCTATAAGTTCTTTTCTATGTAAACTTGGTCAAAGTTTGTAAAGTTTGACTTTTCAAAAAATCTATATGCACTATATTTTTTTGCAAGTATTACTACTACTACTCCCAAACCGGTTGATACACACTGTGTTGAATTTTTTGCCAAAGAGGTTGTGCCGTGTAATTGGAATTCCAACTTGAGTACGACTAGTAGTAGTAGGAGTAGTAGCTAGGGATCAATTGTGTGAGATGAATGGGAAAAACAAATGCAGAGAGATGAAATGCAAAAAGGACAGGAGGGATGTGATGGTTGCTTGTTCGTTTATTTTACCAGTCCACTTATTACTGGTAGTGGTGGGGTTTTGTGGTATGACGGCTTTACTGTTGGACCACGAGCGGTGTGAGACTCCCGTGCAGTGCCACCGTCTAGTACAGTAGTACTATATAGTAAGATGCATGTGCGTTGCACGAAACACTGACATGCATTGATTAGGGAGTTGTTTATTTGACAAAGTATGTGGGGGTCATCTCATGTGTAACAAATATCGATAGGTTTCTTCGGATATTATTTCTTCTATAGAGGTTACAAGCATCCGGGTGAATAGTAAATGTAGGCAAAATAGATAAAAATTAGCTTTTGCAAAGAAGAGCGTTCAAATGTTCAACCTCCATCCAAAATTTTGAAGCAACAACACTTATTGTGCTTTGCAAAAAATGATCTTTAAGAATTACTTTTTGAGTATCAATATTGTTTATTCTTTCTAGACCACCATGAATGTAAATCAGGATTATGGAAGGGGCAGAGAAGATGGGGAGGAGGAGGGGGTCATGGTGGTGGTCGGCAATGCAGCCCGAGAGAAGGCATGAGAGGAGTTGGGGGCAGACGGGCGCCGAAAGCAACGACCTCTCCAGATCCTTCTTATTTTTTCCCGAGATGGACTGATGAGGTTAGAGGGAGAGATGGCTGAATGTGAGAGGTAGGGGGTTATCTACGAATGAGGAGTCGAATATCGGGGTCTTTTTGCAAAACCGACATAGTTTGTCTTAGATGTGTTGGATGTAAATCGAACGGTTGTAAATGAAGCATGGCAGGCACACCATCATCGTCGGGTCAAGGTTTTATAGGAGTATATATATAATCCTACTAGTGACTCGGACGTTCTTTCCACGTGAGTTCTGAGATATCGTTACAACACAATGTTAATAACAAACAACTAACACTTGCATATTACGTCTTTGTAAAAGGAAAACCTTAGCTGCATAGTGTTCCAATACATGTATATGACACATTATATGTATGGACCTCAAGGCTAAATTCATGAATATGCAAATATAGTGTTGCGGCATTTGGTTGAGATTATCTAAAAAAGATATATGCACTGTAAGTAACAGTTCATCATAAGTCTTTCACCATTAGTAAAAATTCACAAATAACCTCATAAATGGCAGGCGAGAACTCTAATGGAGCAAGAGCATACATGGAAGATTCTAGACTAAACCATAAATGGATACTCTTTTATTCAATCATGATACTCTAATAGAGCTAGATCATGCATGGAAGGTTCTATACTAAATAAGAAGTGTCCACATGCTTAGACAATGGCTTACAATGAGCGAAGACTAATGATGAACAGTTAACTTGGTAATGTAATGCCCAGGTGAACCTCCTTGGAGCCCCCATGTATCATCTTGGGGTGAACAATCATATGAAATCAGCCCCCTTCCATGCCCGCATTGCGGGGAATGGAGCATCTCGCCATAGTCCCATTCAGCATGAGGGTGGCACCGAGGTCGCACTCGTACGCCGGAGGGGCAGAAACAATGAGCACGCACTTGTACAATAGCCTCATGTTAGCGTCAGCGGTGTTGCCCCTAACACACACGGCAAAGATGAGGCGGCGGCCTGCGAGGGCCTTGCTAGTGCCCGCGGCCAAGAGGAAGACGTTGTCGTCCTCCTCCGCGACTAGCAGGCGGTGGTGATCCTCTAGCGACTCCAGCATGATGAACGGGTAGAACATCTCATACTTGATCTTCACCGTGGGCCAGGAGTTATTGCCGGACGGTGCCATGACGTGATGCACGAGGCTTGTTGGCGAGCCCTCAAATGGCACCATGCAGTCATAGCAGTAGCAGGGCGCGTGCATGCATCTTGACCTATGCTCCCCCACCAAGTGGTAGTTGACCTACCTCTTGAAGTCGAAACTCTCATAGACGCAGGGCACCTTGCAGGCATCAATCAGGCCGTCCATGAAACAAGATTGCCTGTATGGGATGTTGTGCCCGTCGCATGGAGGAGCACACGAACCGGGAGATGGTGTACTAACTAGTAGTCCCTCCGTTTCTTTTTACTAGTTCGCATATAATTCCAAACACCACGTAGACACGTTCTCTGACCATATTACTACTATATTATTATCATTGTTAGTGGTCAGCCGGTGCAAGTTCTAGCCCCGGGTGTTTTAACCTTCCCACATAACCATCAGATTTCCATCTAATGGTGGCCTTTTTTTAAGGTGGGGAAATTTTGTTTTTGCCAATTTTTCTTATGTCACTCTAGATTTTGACATTTCACTTTTGCCACTCTTATCTTTTTAAAATTATCACAATTGCCATTTCATGGCAAAAACAAAATAATTTTATTTCAATTTTGCCACTCTGAGCTTTTGAAATGTATCACAATTGCCACTCTAAAAATGTTGCTTTTTGCCACGGGAATGGCAATTGTGGTAATTGTCAAAAACTAAGAGTGGCAAAACTGAAATGTCAAAATATAGAGTGGCATAAGGAAAATTGGCAAAATATAGAGTGGCAAAAACAAAATTTCCCCGACATAGTGTTTGAAAAAACTGCCACCCTTACACATGTACTGTAACCGCCATGTCTCCGAGCGAGTGTTTGTTGGGGATTGGCGTTAGCGCCGATGGCGGTTCATTGTCGTTCCATGCTCGAGCATTGAAGTTTGTGACTACTTACAATATACACTCCTCCGGTGCTAGTATTCCTACTCCACTATACTACTAGGGCATAGTAGTAGGTATTGTAGTTTATTGTACTAGTATTGTGATCACTCAAGTTTTCTGGCATCGATATGACCCTACGCTGCTGGGATGTGTCTCCTAAGTCAAGCGGCGTGCTACTGCTACATTGTCATCATCACCTGTCCACTTCCCGCGGCACATATTCTCTTCTCCATCCTTGTCCGCACATAATCGTCTAATCTTCCATCCCTGCTAGGCGCCTCCCTCCTCTTTTGAAACCCAAGAACTAACAATGGCAGAACGGAGTAGCATCCGCTAAAAGAGTGGATGGAATTCGCTTCCCACAGAGGTAATCAAACTCATTGTTTCACATGTGGACAATCTCAGTACCATGTCACTCGCTGCGTGCTTGTGGGGGTTGTACTCTTTACTCAAAGACCTCTAGCTGGAGCTTTTTAAGCTAGCTCCCTGCTCACTGATGCTGCCTGATCTTCAGAAATAGCGTGTCATGCAGCATAATGATCGTAGGGTGGCAAGCACCAATCCCCTTGAGTGTGGTCTAATCCCTGTCACCCTCAACTACATTAACGGTATGTACTGGATTGGAATGAACATGTCTTGGATGGTGCTCATCGACAGTCGCGACAGCTGGATGCTTGTGGAGGTGTACACCCAGCGATTGATCCCCCTTCCTCCGATTAAGACCACACTACATTGGCACCGCGGACCTGAATACTCGGAATCTTACAGTAGCCAACATGCTACCAAGTTTGATTTACTCAGGGTTGTAATCTGCCAAGTGCCCACAAGATCTGCGAATTATAAAGACTTTAGGCTAATTGCGTTCTTCAACCATGGTCTCGTGTACACTACTAGGGAAAACCCTAGTAGTAGCGCTTGAAATACCTTGAATAGTAGCGCTGGGTCCAGCGCTACTACTAACGCGATGTACAACTAAGTTGTAGCAATAGCGCTGGTCAGGGCAGCGCTACTCCTAAGTATGGTTAGCAGTAGCACTACCCTGACAAGCGCTATTGCTAACTCTCTGTAGCGGTTGTACAAATGAAGTGCTCTTGCTAATCCAGTGCTGCTAGTAGATGCTTTCCAGCGCTACTGCTAGTGTTCCTACTTTCACAGATTTATACCCCCTCTACGTATTTGTGATGTATATATATAGTCTCTATAAAGTAGTTTCATCAGATCATACTAAACATACACTGTTCTCATCATATCATAAACATACAGTAGTCTCGTCATACCATCATCATCATCATCATTCAATACAAATATCATCACATCTCGAAAATAGCCATACACAAGTCATGTCATGTCTCTAATAAGTGCAACTGCATGGTCGTGGTACACACACAAGTTTCATCATCTCTATCTAAACCATGATGTAGAAGAGAAGAGCGATCGGCATGACCAAGAGCGCGACTATGTAGTACTTCAGGCACCGGTGGTACCACCCGCGCTCATGCCAGAGCGTCCACCTCAAGTAACTACTTTCCGTTTAGGCTCTACTGTCGAACCCTATATGGCTAGCACCCAGGTACTTGTCCACATGGGCATGAGCGTATGGCCAGTGGTCGTGGACTCCTGGAACCCTCCCAACGAACACGGTGTAGTAGTCCTTCACCACATCTGATCTATGTACCTGCATCTTCAGTTGATGAATTGAACGATAATATGCAACATAAGGTACGTAAGAAAATAAAGAGGAATAATTAGTAAAATACAAGCAACATATAGTAAACATAAATGACGAAGTTCCTCATACTCAAACTAATTAACTAGAGCGATCTACGCTAGTTCAGGACCACGGTTTAGTTACATCACATAGTTTCGCCGTGCATAAATTCAATGTTTGCAAGTCCCGTAGCATGCATTTGAGATAGTTGAGTAGTTGTGAATTTGAGAAATACTTTTGTTGAAGTTTGCAAGTCCCGTAGCATGCATGTATGGTGACCGTTGTGTAACAAATTTGAAACATGAGGTGTTATTTGATTGTCTTCCTTATGAGTGGCGGTCGGGGATGAGCGATGGTCTTTTCCTACCAATCTACCCCCCTAGGAGCATGCGCATAATGCTTGGTTTTTGATGACTTGTTGATTTTTGCAATAAGTATGTGAGTTCTTTATGACTAATGTTGAGTCCATAGATTATACGCACTCTTACCCTTCCATGATTGCTAGCCTCTTCGGTACAATGCATTGCCCTTTCTCACATTGAGAGTTGGTGCAAACTTCGCCGGTGCATCCAAACCCCGTGATATGATACGCTCTTTCACACGTAAACCTCCTTATATCTTTCGCAAAACAACACCATACCTACCTATTATGGCATTTCCATAGCCATTCTGAGATATATTGCCATGCAACTTTCCACCGTTGCGCTTATTATGACACGAATCATCATTGTCATATTGCTTTGCATGATCATGTAGTTGACATCATATTTGTGGCAAAGCCACTGTTCATAATTTTTAATACATGTCACACTTGATTCATCGCAATCCCGGTACACCGCCGGAGGCATTCATATCTTGTTCTAAGTATCGATTTGTAATTCTTGAGTTATAAGTAAATAGAAGTGTGATGATCATCATTCATAGAGCATTGTCCCTAAAAAAGAAAAAAAGAAAAAAAAAGAGAAAGGCAAAAAAGGGGGGCCAAATAAAAAAGGAAAGGTCAAATAAAAAATAAAAGGGACAATGCTACTATCCTTTTTTCCACACTTGTGCTTCAAAGTAGCACCATGATCTTCATGATAGAGAGTCTCTTGTTTTGTCACTTTGATATACTAGTGGGAAATTTTCATTATAGAACTTGGCTTGTATATTCCAACAATGGGCCTCCTCAAGTGCCCTAGGTCTTCGTGAGCAAGCAAGTTGGATGCACACCCACTTAGTTCTTTTGTTGAGCTTTCATACATTTATAGCTCTAGTGCATCTGTTGCATGGCAATCCCTACTCCTTGCATTGACATCAATTGATGGGCATCTCCCTAGCCCATTGATTAGCCGCGTCGATGTGAGACTTTCTCCTTTTTGTCTTCTCCACATAACCCCCTCATTATATTCTATTCCACCCATAGTGTTATATCCATGGCTCACGCTCATGTATTGCGTGAAAGTTGAAAAAAGTTTGAGATCACTAAATTATGAAACAATTGCTTGGCTTGTCATCGGGGTTGTGCATGATGAGTATTGTGTGACGAAAATGGAGCATGACCAAACTATATGATTTTGTAGGGATGAACTTTCTTTGGCCATGTTATTTTGAGAAGACATGATTGCTTAGTTAGTATGCTTGAAGTATTATTATTTTTATGTCAATATTAAACTTTTGTCTTGAATCTTATGGATCTGAACAATCATACCACAATTAAGAAGAATTACATTAAAATTATGCCAAGTAGCACTCCGCATCAAAAATTCTATTTTTATCATTTACCTACTCGAGGACGAGCAGGAATTAAGCTTGGGGATGCTGATACGTCTCCAACTTATCTATAATTTTTTATTGCTCCATGCTATATTATCTTATGTTTTGGACATTATTGGGCTTTATTATCCACTTTTATATTATTTTTGGGACTAACCTATTGACCCAGAGCCCAGTGCCAGTTCCTGTTTTTCCCCTTGTTTCAGTGTTTCGAAGAAAAGGAATATCAAACGGAGTCGAAACGGAATGAAACCTTCTGGAGAAGTTATTTTTCGAAGGAAAGCAACCTGATAGACTTGGAGTGCACGTTTGGAAAGAAACGAGGGAGCCACGAGGTAGAGGAGCGCGCCCACCCACCCACCCCCCCTGGGCGCGCCCTCCACCCTCGTGGGCCCCTCGTGGCTCCCCTGATGTATTTCTTCCGCCTATATATATCCATATACCCTAAAACGATCGAGGAGCACAATAGATCAGGAGTTCCACCGCCAGAAGCCTCCGTAGCCACCGAAAGCCAATCTAGACCCGTTCAGGCACCCTGTCGGAGGGGGAATCCCTCTCCGGTGGCTATCTTCATCATCCCAGTACTCTCCATGACGAGGAGGGAGTAGTTCTCCCTCAGGGCTGAGGGTATGTACCAGTAGCTATGTGTTTGATCTCTCTCTCTCTCGTGTTCTTGATTTGGCACGATCTTGATGTATCGCGAGCTTTGCTATTATAGTTGGATCTTATGTTTTTTCTCCCCCTCTACTCTCTTGTAATGGATTGAGTTTCCCCTATGAAGTTATCTTATCGGATTGAGTCTTTAAAGATTTGACAACACTTGATGTATGTCTTGTTGGAAATATGCCCTAGAGGCAATAATAAAAGTATTATTATTATATTTCCTTGTTCATGATAATTGTCTTTATTCATGCTATAATTGTGTTATCCGGAAATCATAATACATGTATGAATAACAGACACCAACATGTCCCTAGTAAGCCTCTAGTTGACTAGCTTGTTGATCAACAGATAGTCATGGTTTCCTGACTATGGACATTGGATGTCATTGATAACGAGATCACATCATTAGGAGAATGATGTGATGGACAAGACCCAATCCTAAACATAGCACAAGATCGTATAGTTCGTTTGCTAGAGTTTTCCAATGTCAAGTATCCTTTCCTTAGACCATGAGATCGTGTAACTCCCGGATACCGTAGGAGTGCTTTGGGTGTACCAAACGTCACAACATAAATGGGTGACTATAAAGGTATACTACGAGTATCTCCGAAAGTGTCTGTTGGGTTGACACGAATCAAGACTGGGATTTGTCACTCCGTATGACGAAGAGGTATCACTGGGCCCACTCGGTAATGCATCATCATAATGAGCTCAAAGTGACCAAGTGTCTGGTCACGGGATCATGCATTACGGTACGAGTAAAGTGACTTGCCGGTAACGAGATTGAACGAGGTATTGGGATACCGACGATCGAATCTCGGGCAAGTAACATATCGATTGACAAAGGGAATTGCATACGGGGTTGCTTGAATCCTCGACATCGTGGTTCATCCGATGAGATCATCGTGGAGCATGTGGGAGCCAACATGGGTATCCAGATCCCACTATTGGTTATTAACCGGAGAGCCATCTCGGTCATGTCTGCCTGTCTCCCGAACCCGTAGGGTCTACACACTTAAGGTTCGGTGACGCTAGGGTTGTAGGGATATGTATATGCAGTAACCCGAATGTTTTTCGGAGTCCCGGATGAGATCCCGGACGTCACAAGGAGTTCCGGAATGGTCCGGAGGTAAAGAATTATATATAGGAAGTGCTATTTCGGCCATCGGCACAAGTTTCGGGGTTATCGGTATTGTACCGGGACCACCAGAAGGGTCCCGGGGGCCCACCGGGTGGGGCCACCTGCCCCGGGGGGCCACATGGGCTGTAGGGAGTGCGCCTTGGCCTACATGGGCCAAGGGCACCAGCCCTAATAGGCCCATGCGCCTAGGGTTTCCAAAGGGGAGGAGTCCCACTAGTGGAAGGCACCCCTAGGTGCCTTGGGGGGGAGGGAAACCTCCCTTGGCCGCCGCCCCCCTAGGAGATTGGATCTCCTAGGGCCGGCGCCCCCCCCCCCCCACCTAGGCCCTCCTATATATAGTGGGGGAAGGAGGGCTTTTCATCCACGCCTTTGGTTACCTCCTTCTCCTTCTCCAACACCTCCTCCTCCTCCATAGTGCTTAGCGAAGCCCTGCCGGAGTACTGCAGCTCCATCACCACCATGCCGTCGTGCTGCTGCTGGAGCCATCTTTCTCAAC
>NC_041382.1:269481075-269518544 GCF_002162155.2 Triticum dicoccoides | reverse complement strand
CCTCCTACATATAGTGGGGGAAGGAGGGCTTTTCATCCACGCCTTTGGTTGCCTCCTTCTCCTTCTCCAACACCTCCTCCTCCTCCATAGTGCTTAGCGAAGCCCTGTCGGAGTACTGCAGCTCCATCACCACCACGCCGTCGTGCTACTGCTGGAGCCATCTTTCTCAACCTCTCCTCTCCCCTTGCTGGATCAAGAAGAAGGAGACATTACGCTAACCATACATGTGTTGAACACGGAGGTGTCGTCCGTTCGGTGCTAGGATCTCCGGTGATTTGGATCACGTCGTGTTCGACTACATCATCCCCGTTCTTTGAACGCTTCCGCTCGCGATCTACAAAGGTATGTAGATGCATCCGATCACTCGTTGCTAGATGAACTCATAGATGGATCTTGGTGAAACCGTAGGAAAATTTTTGTTTTCTGCAACGTTCCCCAATAGTGGCATCATGAGCTAGGTCTATGCATAGTTCTTCTTGCGCGAGTAGAACACAATTTGTTGTGGGCGTAGATTTGTCAACTTTCTTGCCGCTACTAGTCTTATCTTGCTTCAGCGGTATTGTGGGATGAAGCGGCCCGGACCAACCTTACACGTACGCTTATGTGAGACCGGTTCCACTGACTAACATGCACTAGTTGCATAAGGTGGCTGGCAGGTGTCTGTCTCTCCCACTTTAGTTGGAGCGGATTCGATGAAAAGGGTCCTTATGAAGGGTAAATAGAAGTTGACAAATCACGTTGTGGCTTTCACGTAGGTAAGAAAACGTTCTTGCTAGAACCCTGATTCAGCCACGTAAAACTTGCAACAACAATTAGAGGACGTCTAACTTGTTTTTGCAGCAAGTGCTTTGTGATATGATATGGCCAAAGTTGTGATGAATGATGAATGATCTATATGTGATGTATGAGATGTTCATGCTATTGTAATAGGAATCACGACTTGCATGTCGATGAGTATGACAACCGGCAGGAGCCATAGGAGTTGTCTTTATTTTTTATATGACCTGCGTGTCATTGAGAAACGCCATGTAAATTACTTTACTTTATTGCTAAACGCGTTAGCCATAGTAGTAGAAGTAATAGTTGGCGAGCAACTTCATGGAGACACGATGATGGAGATCATGATGATGGAGATCATGGTGTCAAGCCGGTGACAAGATGATCATGGAGCCCCAAGATGGAGATCAAAGGAGCTATGTGATATTGGCCATATCATGTCACGTTTATTATTTGATTGCATGTGATGTTTATCATGTTTTTGCATCTTGTTTACTTAGAACGACGGTAGTAAATAAGATGATCCCTCATAATAATTTCAAGAAGTGTTCCCCCTAACTGTGCACCGTTGCGACAGTTCGTTGTTTCGAAGCACCACGTGATGATCGGGTGTGATAGATTCTAACGTTCACATACAACGAGTGTAAGACAGATTTACACATGCAAACACTTAGGTTGACTTGACGAGCCTAGCATGTACAGACATGGCCTCGGAACACAGAAGACCGAAAGGTCGAGCATGAGTCGTATAGAAGATACGATCAACATGAAGATGTTCACCGACATTGACTAGTCCGTCTCACGTGATGATCGGACACGGCCTAGTTGACTCGGATCATGTTATACTTAGATGACTAGAAGAGGAATGTCTATCTAAGTGGGAGTTCATTGAATAATTTGATTAGATGAACTTAATTATCATGAACTTAGTCTAAAATATTTACAATATGTCTTGTAGATAAAATGGCCAACGTAGTCCTCAACTTCAACGCGTTCCTAGAGAAAACCAAGCTGAAAGATGATGGCAGCAACTATACGGACTGGGTCCGGAACCTGAGGATCATCCTCATAGCTGCCAACAAAGATTATGTCCTACAAGCACCGCTGGGTGACGCACCTGTTCTCCCTGCAGAACAAGACGTTATGAACGCTTGGCAGGCACGTACCGATGACTACTCCCTCATTCAGTGCAGCATGCTTTACAGTTTAGAGCCGGGGCTCCAAAAGCGTTTTGAGAGACATGGAGCATATGAGATGTTCGAAGAGCTGACAATGGTTTTCCAAGCTCATGCCCGGGTCGAGAGATATGAAGTCTCCGACAAATTCTTCAGCTGTAAGATGGAGGAAAATAGTTCTGTCAGTGAGCACATACTCACTATGTCTGGGTTACATAACCGCTTGACTCAGCTGGGAGTTAATCTCCCGGATGATGCAGTCATTGACAGAATCCTCCAGTCACTTCCACCAAGCTACAAGAGCTTTGTGATGAACTTCAATATGCAGGGGATGGAAAAGACCATTCCTGAAGTATTTGCTATGCTGAAATCAGCAGAGGTAGAAGTCAAGAAGGAACATCAAGTGTTGATGGTCAATAAAACCACTAAGTTCAAGAAGGGCAAGGGTAAAAAGAACTTCAAGAAGGACGGCAAGGTAGTTGCCGTGCCCAGCAAGCAAGCTGCCGGGAAGAAGCCAGAGAATGGACCCAAGCCCGAGACTGAGTGCTTTTATTGCAAGGGAAGTGGTCACTGGAAGCGGAATTGCCCCAAATACTTAGCGGACAAGAAGGCCGGCAAAACAAAAGGTATATGTGATATACATGTAATTGATGTGTACCTTACCAGTACTCGTAGTAGCTCTTGGGTATTTGATACCGGTGCAGTTGCTCACATTTGTAACTCAAAGCAGGAGCTGCGGAATAAGCGGAGACTGGCGAAGGACGAGGTGACGATGCGCGTCGGGAATGGTTCCAAGGTCGATGTGATCGCCGTCGGCACGCTGCCTCTTCATTTACCTATGGGATTAGTTTTAAACCTCAATAATTGTTATTTAGTGCCAACTTTGAGCATGAACATTGTATCGGGATCTCGTTTAATTCGAGATGGCTACTCATTTAAATCCGAGAATAATGGTTGTTCTATTTATATGAGAGATATGTTTTATGGTCATGCTCCTATGGTGAATGGTTTATTCTTAATGAATCTCGAGCGTAATGCTACACATGTTCATAGTGTGAATACCAAAAGATGTAAGGTTGATAATGATAGTACCACATACTTGTGGCACTGCCGCCTTGGTCACATAGGTGTCAAACGCATGAAGAAGCTCCATGCAGATGGACTTTTAGAGTCTCTTGATTATGAATCATTTGACACGTGCGAACCATGCCTCATGGGTAAAATGACCAAGACTCCGTTCTCTGGAACAATGGAGCGAGCAACCAACTTATTGGAAATCATACATACAGATGTGAGCGGTACAATGAGTGTTGAGGCTCGCGGTGGCTATCGTTATGTTCTCACCCTCACTGATGACTTGAGTAGATATGGGTATATCTACTTAATGAAACACAAGTCTGAAACCTTTGAAAAGTTCAAGGAATTTCAGAGTGAGGTTGAGAATCAACGTGACAGGAAAATCAAGTTTCTACGATCAGATCGTGGAGGAGAATACTTGAGTCACGAATTTGGCACACACTTAAGAAAATGTGGAATAGTTTCACAACTCATGCCGCCTGGAACACCTCAGCGTAATGGTGTGTCCGAACATCGTAATCGCACTCTATTAGATATGGTACGATCTATGATGTCTCTTACCGATTTACCGCTATCTTTTTGGGGCTATGCTTTAGAGACTGCCACATTCACTTTAAATAGGGCTCCGTCGAAATCCGTTGAGACGACACCGTATGAATTATGGTTTGGGAAGAAACCTAAGCTGTCGTTTCTAAAAGTTTGGGGATGCGATGCTTATGTCAAGAAACTTCAACCTGAAAAGCTCGAACCCAAATCGAAAAAATGCGTCTTCATAGGATACCCTAAAGAAACTATTCGGTATACCTTCTACCTCAGATCCGAAGGCAAGATCTTTGTTGCCAAGAATGGATCCTTTCTAGAGAAAGAGTTTCTCTCGAAAGAAGTAAGTGGGAGGAAAGTAGAACTTGATGAAGTATTACCTCTTGAACCAGAAAATGGCGTAACTCAAGAAAATGTTCCTGAGGTGCCTGCACCGACTAGAGAGGAAGTTAATGATAATGATCAAGATACTTCTGATCAAGCTTCTACTAAAATTCGAAGGTCCACAAGGACACGTTCCGCACCAGAGTGGTACGGCAACCCTGTCTTGGAAATCATGTTGTTAGACAACGGTGAACCTTCGAACTATGAAGAAGCGATGGCGGTCCCGGATTCCGACAAATGGCTAGAAGCCATGAAATCCGAGATAGGATCCATGTATGAAAACGAAGTATGGACTTTGACTGACTTGCCCGTTGAACGGCGAGCCATAGAAAATAAATGGATCTTTAAGAAGAAGACAGACGCGGATGGTAATGTGACCATCTATAAAGCTCGGCTTGTTGCTAAGGGTTATCAACAAGTTCAAGGGGTTGACTACGATGAGACTTTCTCACCGGTAGCAAAGCTAAAGTCTGTCCGAATCATGTTAGCAATTGCCGCATTCTACGATTATGAGATATGGCAAATGGACGTCAAAACGGCATTCCTTAATGGTTTCCTTAAGGAAGAATTGTATATGATGCAGCCGGAAGGTTTTGTCGATCCTAAGAATGCTGACAAGGTGTGCAAGCTCCAACGCTTGATTTATGGGCTGGTGCAAGCATCTCGGAGTTGGAACATTCGCTTTGATGAGATGATCAAAGCGTTTGGGTTTACGCAGACTTATGGAGAAGCCTGCGTTTACAAGAAAGTGAGTGGGAGCTCTGTAGCATTTCTCATACTATATGTAGATGACATACTTTTGATGGGAAATGATATAGAACTCTTGGACAGCATTAAGGCCTACTTGAATAAGAGTTTTTCAATGAAGGACCTTGGAGAAGCTGCTTATATATTAGGCATCAAAATCTATAGAGATAGATCGAGATGCCTCATAGGTCTTTCACAAAGCACATACCTTGATAAGATATTGAAGAAGTTCAATATGGATCAGTCTAAGAAGGGGTTCTTGCCTGTGTTACAAGGTGTGAAATTGAGCTCTGCTCAATGTCCGACCACAGCAGAAGATATAGAAGAGATGAGTGTCATCCCCTATGCCTCAGCCATAGGTTCTATTATGTATGCCATGCTGTGTACCAGACCTGATGTAAACCTTGCCGTAAGTTTGGTAGGAAGGTACCAAAGTAATCCCGGCAAGGAACACTGGACAGCGGTCAAGAATATCCTGAAGTACCTGAAAAGGACTAAGGAAATGTTTCTCGTTTATGGAGGTGACGAAGAGCTCGTCGTAAAGGGTTACGTCGACGCTAGCTTCGACACAAATCTGGATGACTCTAAGTCACAAACTGGATACGTGTATATTTTGAATGGTGGGGCAGTAAGCTGGTGCAGTTGCAAGCAGAGCGTCGTGGCGGGATCTACATGTGAAGCGGAGTACATGGCAGCCTCGGAGGCAGCACATGAAGCAATTTGGGTGAAGGAGTTCATCACCGACCTAGAAATCATACGCAATGCGTCGGGGCCAATCAAACTCTTCTGTGACAACACAGGAGCTATTGCACTTGCCAAGGAGCCCAGGTTTCACAAGAAGACAAGGCACATCAAGCGTTGCTTCAACTCCATTCGTGAAAATGTTCAAGATGGAGACATAGATATTTGTAAAGTACATACGGACCTGAATGTAGCAGATCCGTTGACTAAACCTCTCCCTAGAGCAAAACATGATCAACACCAGAATTCCATGGGTGTTCGATTCATCACAATGTAACTAGATTATTGACTCTAGTGCAAGTGGGAGACTGTTGGAAATATGCCCTAGAGGCAATAATAAAAGTATTATTATTATATTTCCTTGTTCATGATAATTGTCTTTATTCATGCTATAATTGTGTTATCCGGAAATCGTAATACATGTGTGAATAACAGACACAAACATGTCCCTAGTAAGCCTCTAGTTGACTAGCTCGTTGATCAACAGATAGTCATGGTTTCCTGACTATGGACATTGGATGTCATTGATAACGAGATCACATCATTAGGAGAATGATGTGATGGACAAGACCCAATCCTAAACATAGCACAAGATCGTATAGTTCGTTTGCTAGAGTTTTCCAATGTCAAGTATCCTTTCCTTAGACCATGAGATCGTGTAACTCTTGGATACCGTAGGAGTGCTTTGGGTGTACCAAACGTCACAACGTAACTGGGTGACTATAAAGGTATACTACGGGTATCTCCGAAAGTGTCTGTTGGGTTGACACGGATCAAGACTGGGATTTGTCACTCCGTATGACGGAGAGGTATCACTGGGCCCAGTCGGTAATGCATCATCATAATGAGCTCAAAGTGACCAAGTGTCTGGTCACGGGATCATGCATTACGGTACGAGTAAAGTGACTTGCCGGTAACGAGATTGAACGAGGTATTGGGATACCGACGATCGAATCTCGGGCAAGTAACATATCGATTGACAAAGGGAATTGCATACGGGGTTGCTTGAATCCTCGACATCGTGGTTCATCCAATGAGATCATCGTGGAGCATGTGGGAGCCAACATGGGTATCCATATCCCGCTGTTGGTTATTGACCGGAGAGCCGTCTCGGTCATGTCTGCCTGTCTCCCGAACCCGTAGGGTCTACACACTTAAGGTTCGGTGACGCTAGGGTTGTAGGGATATGTATATGCAGTAACCCGAATGTTGTTCGGAGTCCCGGATGAGATCCCGGACGTCACGAGGAGTTCCGGAATGGTCCGGAGGTAAATAATTATATATAGGAAGTGCTATTTCGGCCATCGGGACAAGTTTCGGGGTTATCGGTATTGTACCGGGACCACCGGAAGGGTCCCGGGGGCCCACCAGGAGGGGCCACCTGCCCCGGGGGGCCACATGGGCTGTAGGGAGTGCGCCTTGGCCTACATGGGCCAAGGGCACCAGCCCTAATAGGCCCATGCGCCTAGGGTTTCCAAAGGGGAGGAGTCCCACTAGTGGAAGGCACCCCTAGGTGCCTTGGGGGGGAGGGAAACCTCCCTTGGCCGCCGCCCCCCTAGGAGATTGGATCTCCTAGGGCCGGCGCCCCCCCCCCCCCACCTAGGCCCTCCTATATATAGTGGGGGAAGGAGGGCTTTTCATCCACGCCTTTGGTTACCTCCTTCTCCTTCTCCAACACCTCCTCCTCCTCCATAGTGCTTAGCGAAGCCCTGCCGGAGTACTGCAGCTCCATCACCACCATGCCGTCGTGCTGCTGCTGGAGCCATCTTTCTCAACCTCTCCTCTCCCCTTGCTGGATCAAGAAGAAGGAGACGTTACGCTGACCGTACGCGTGTTGAACGCGGAGGTGCCGTCCGTTCAGTGCTAGGATCTCCGGTGATTTGGATCACGTCGTGTTCGATTACATCATCCCCGTTTTTGAACGCTTCCGCTCGCGATCTACAAAGGTATGTAGATGCATCCGATCACTCGTTGCTAGATGAACTCATAGATGGATCTTGGTGAAACCGTAGGAAATTTTTTGTTTTCTACAACGTTCCCCAACATGTCTTGCCGTGCGTATCTGTGGTGACAATGGGATATCACGTGATTCACTTGATGTATGTTTTGGTGATCAACTTGCGGGTTCTGCCCATGCATGAACCTATGCATAGGGGTTGGCACACGTTCTCGTCGTGATTCTCCGTTAGAAACTTTGGGGCACTCTTTGAGGTTCTATGTGTTGGTTGAATAGATGAATTTGAGATAGTGTGATGCATATCGTATAATCATACCCACGGATACTTGAGGTGACATTGGAGTATCTAGGTGACATTAGGGTTTTGGTTGATTTGTGTCTTAAGGTGTTATTCTAGTACGAACTCTAGGGCCATTTGTGACACTTATAGGAATAGCCCAACGGTTTGATTGGAAAGAATAACTTTGAGGTGGTTTCATACCCTACCATAATCTCTTCGTTTGTTCTCCACTTTTAGTGACTTTGGAGTGACTCTTTGTTGCATGTTGAGGGATAGTTATATGATCCAATTATGTTATTATTGTTGAGAGAACTTGCACTAGTGAAAGTATGAACCCTAGGCCTTGTTTCCTAGCATTGCAATATCGTTTGTGCTCACTTTTATCATTAGTTACCTTGCTGTTTTTATATTTTTCAGATTACAAAAACCTTTATCTACTATCCATATACCACTTGTATCACCATCTCTTCGCCGAACTAGTGCACCTATAAAATTTACCATTGTATTGGGTGTGTTGGGGACACAAGAGACTCTGTTATTTGGTTGCAGGGTTGCTTGAGAGAGACCATCTTCATCCTACGCCTCCTACGGATTGATAAACCTTAGGTCATCCACTTGAGGGAAATTTGCTACTGTCCTACAAACCTCTGCACTTGGAGGCCCAACAACGTCTACAAGAAGAACGTTGTGTAGTAGACATCAGTAGTCAGGGAGGAAGCACCCGAGCTTCTTGAATGGCTTCAGGTCCAGACGTTGAGCGAGTAGCAGTGCTCGGACATCATCCCGCGTGATTGGCCCATGGTAGAACATCCCTGTTGGTCCGAGGACCTGCTTCATGATCACTTGGTCTAGTTCACATTGTACATGATAAAACTCAGCTCTGATTCGATGATCTAGTGTCTTTCCTTTGCTTGTGGCCCAGTTGACAATCTCGGCATCGTTGGTAGTAGCTGACATGTGAAGGTGTTGATTATCCCTTCTATACTCGAGCAGGTGATGCATGAGGTAAAATCCATCAGCCTTACTGGTGTGTGGTTGCTGGATGCAGCTGAAGTCGGTCTTATGGACGAAAGCCAGCCCATTCTACTTGTACTTTTTCACCTTGATATATCCACCAGACAGCCTGAAGGTTAACAGGGCACTATCTAGAACACTCTTTATGTGCTTGTAATCCTTTTTCTTGTGGTTCTTCAATGAGTCCAAGTACATCGCATGGGAGTATTCTGGGTACAGAATGATGAGGGCGGCACCCCCCCCATTGGCAAATTAAGTACACCTCAAATTAGCCTCCATGCTTGCAAAGGAATGATTAACACTTACGAAAGGATATGCGTGGATGACTTACGTGGGATGATAAGGCAGGAGAATCACATCCTTGTCCTTATTAGAGATCATGAAGTCACCGATGTACTTGCTCGCATAGTCACGGTGCTCTTTGCAAACTGCCAAGAAGCTCTCGTGCATATAGTACGGGTCCACAACGCATATGTATTTTATGTTCTCGATCCTGATGAAGTAGTTGAGATACAGCACATACATGTGGATCAACTGGAAATCCAGCTTGGTCATGTGGAACATGTCGTAGATGTAGTCAAACCGCAAGATGAACTTATCCACGGGCCATCTCTCGACGTACAACTTCCCACCCAGCACCTGACCGCGTAAAGCGGGTATCCTGGTTTTTCCGAGATGAGAAGGCTTTTCTCTCTCGCTAGCACATCTTCCTGGAGTCTCCTTAGATCATTGTTCAATATGTGCTCTAGCTCTTTCGCGGGTAGGATCGGTTCACCGGCGACATGGAAACGCTTTGCACCTTCGATAGGTATTTTGTCTACCACCCGGGGCTTCAGAGGCAGCTGGCTGCTTGAAGCAGCTTTGGAGCCTTTAGGGCCTTTCCTGTCTAGTCTCCTCCTTTGCTTCTTGGCGGCTGGCGGTAGTGAGCCCACCATACCTTCCCTAACCACCACCCCCAGTGTCGTCGGGATAATTAGTGGACGGCCATCGGGTTGTTGTTGGGTAGAGGCAGCATCTGGTAGCATCTCCTGCGATGATCGCATGAAGAGAGACTTTTTGCATTTCTCCTTAGGACGTTCTGGCTCCTGCAAATCAGGCAGCATCAAGTCATCATCTGCACGCTCATAGCCTGAGTCTTCATTGTCCTGAGCCATCAATCCTCCATCATCATAGGCGGTATTGAAATACTTGTTTGGGTCATCATCATCCTCCTCCATGTCATCATCAACATTTGCTTCTTCGACAACGGGGGCAACATGATCTGGCACTAATGGAGGCTCTCCCTCGCGTCATCCACTATCACCCTCCATGACAGGTGCACGTAATTTGGTAGGTGGGGTGGTGTTCATACCATCTTGACAAGGTAGCGTTGGTGTGATACTGGGCGCCTCGAGATGAAGAAGAGACTTCGGCCAAGGAAAGAACTAGCTCTTGCATGCGCCAATCCTCTTAGGGGTCTCCTCGTCGTTGACTAGCACCAGAGGAGGCAAATCCTCAAAGCCCGCTAAGACACTGGCCACATTAACCTTGAAGACGCCATCGGGCATCTCTTGCTTGTGGAACATGCGGTCCTTCGGCTTCACGATCGTTGCCTTTCCCACGGCCACTTTCTGGCCCTTGATGTCATAGAGTATGGTGCACGGGGTATCGTTGGCCTATGAAGAAGACATGTCTGCGACGTCAAACATCCAAAAGGAAACTGAAAAGGAAGACTATAGACATGCTGGTGAAAAGGGTATGATGCATAATTACCGTGAGGGCGTCGACCTCAGCCAGCGACGAAGGCCCGCCGAGCATGCTAGATACGGAGGTTGGGCTGCTATGAACAGGAGCAGGAACTTTTGCGGTTGCTTGAGCAAGTGTTGGTGCTTTGATGTTCACCAAATTGCTCCCGACAAAGCTGGGAAGGGGAAAGTCCTCCGGTCCTTTATTTGGATTGCTCTTTGACCAATCAAAAATTGTCGAAATCAAGGTGGCCATCGCATCAGTGACCGCTGCATTGACTACCCTGAGCAACTTTTCTTTGGTCTCAGCTTTGTTCTTATTGACCGCAATCACGACCTTCTCGTCGATGGTCTACTGAGTGACGACCAACCGTCTCTTTCTTCTTTCCTCTGGCTCCTCGCGGTAGCACATCTTCCATGAGGCATCATCTCCGATGTCGTGCACACGTCCAGAGGATGGCGGTTTGTCCTCCGGGACCTTTTTCAGTATGATCAGGGCCCGGTTGAATGGGGTGTCCCACTTGGGCCTCACCGACGACTATGATGACTCGCCACTCTCGGCTGACTTTTGGTGCTGCTCTTTCTGCAAAAGGAATGTGGATGGTTTACTATTGTGACAAAACATGTAGTCGAATTGATTGGAAGCTAATATGATAATGGGGTAATATAACAATTACTAGAAGTCTCATGAACTCCCTCGTGTTCAGGTCCATGTAAAAGATCTTTTTGACGTGGTCCCACTTCTAACGGGCCCTGATCTATTCATGCTCCAGTGGGTCGGTGAACTTCGCCAAGGGGTCTTCGATTCTGTGACTCTAACGTTCGGCCTCCTCCTTGGCACATACATTCCTCTTCCCCTCATAACCATGGCTTCCGAGGTGGTCGGGAGACGTGTTCCTGGCCTGGAGCGCCTTCATTTGCTCCGACCTTGCCTTGACTTCTTGATGAGGACATCAATACCATTTTACACCAACAACCCATGTTGCTATAAATACTGGACCAATTACTAGAGCTCGCGCACGCCAATAGAATTATCTGGTACTTTCATTTCTTGGTAACGATTCTAATGTTCATGACAATATGATGCTGCATAAATTGGATACGTTTGTTTTTCTTACAAATGAAGGGCCTAGTTTGGACAAGAAAGATGAACCATGGAGCAAGTTCAAGCATGGAGATGATGGCATGCGCAAGGGGGTCAAGAACGGAGTTACAAGTGATGATTTCAGGACTTTGAAGCCACCATAAGGAGTGCATGAAGCCTTGGACGAAATATACAAGAGGCCACTTCATAAACTTCGTCCAGAGGCTATTCTAGGTGCTGCGTCACCTTATTATTGGGCCAGGCCCGTGTATTTTTGAAATACTTAAGTATAGGTTGTTTTTAGAGTCTGTATGTGTGGGGAAACAAGAGTTAGGGTTGGTTTCGGACCCCTCCTCCAAGGGCCACGAAATTTCCCCCCTCTTCCTCCATATATACAGCCCTTAGGGTGTCGTTTAGACTTTGGGTTTTGTTTAGATTAAAGTTTGCCATAGCTGCAACTTCGCGTACTTTGTTTGTGTTCAACGACCAGACAAAGGCGTCATAGAACCCCACCTTGATCAATAAAGCTTTCATCTTATATTCGCAATATCCAGATTGCAATCTTAGTTCCTTTCTTGTTCTTCATTTGCCTGCAGGAAACAGACCTTCGTGGTCAGGTTGATCGTGCTCCGGCGTGGTCAATACCTCTCGGAGTTGGTTTAGTGATTGCTAAGGCGCGACGTCCTCGCACGTTCGTAGTCGGATTGTCAAAGTCGACTTCCTCCAAAATGATAGCCACCATCTCATCGAAAGATGGGACACCTTTGCCTCTATCACTTCTTCTTTAGCGCAAGTCTCATTGAATTTTTCAAAGTCCTCTTCCGTTACTGACGGATTATCAGAATGAATCTTGGACCACGGTTCATTCTCCGCAATCGCTTTTTTCACCCGAACTTTCCAGGCGGACAAGTCGTTGGTGAACGTCACCATCGCCTTGTCGTTTATCTTTGTCATGGCGACGTCATCCCATGGCTCTTTAAATTTGCTTTCATCCCGACAGGGGAATAGGAACCTATTGTGCAACTTCTTTAGGAGCATGTTCTTCATATGTGGTATCTTCTTCAACTTCTCGTCGTTGATGTTGGTGGTTTCCCTGAGGATGCATCCTAGTTGATTGCCCCAGCACGAGCGCGCTTCCTCCGGCGCCGTTGGCTCTAACTTCTTGGGGTGCATCTCTGTGACCACAAAATTTGTCTGATGTCGAGCTCGTTTGGTCTCCTTGACCTCTTTTGCTTCGGTGCTTTACCGGCTACGACAGCATCGTTGCCGGTCTCGGGGGTGGTGTCGGTGTTGTTGCCAGTGTCGGTGTTGGTGCCACTGCCGCCACCATGAAACCCTATCTGGTGTTCGTCTAGGTAATCGAAAAAGTGATTTGCTGCCTCGATGGGGTCTTCTTCGAGGCGAGCAGAACCCCCGGCTTCGGCGTGGGTAGACATGTTTCCTATTCAACAATTGTAAATAAAAGATATAATGAAGAAAAAGGGGGCCTATATTTGGTCGGAATGTTGATTCATTCCCCTTCTTGCCAATCCCGGGCACTCCATATGTCCTAGTTTCTAGCACAAGTCATGCCCAAAATCACAGAAATTTTTGGCATGACCTTTGCTAAAAAGTGGACATATGGAGCGCTTGAAATTTGCCAGAACAGAAATGAATCAACATTCTGTCAAAACATAGGCCACTCGGATATTTTTCGACAATTGGCACAAGTTCATATAACAGATTTGATGTTATCATCAAGAGAACATGGCAACATCATATAACAGATTTCCAGGACTTAGCAAATTAACCAAGTGTTAAAAATAGCAACATTGTATAGGCTACTTTGCATGCTTGTGCTAGTCACGACAGGGCATATCATGCTCCTAAAACATCATCTAGGGTTTTATTTCCTACTGTTTTTTATTTGCTACTGTTTTTTCCTAAATGATCTCTCTCTCTGCTATTGACCTAAACAAAAATTTGCTACTATTTTTAGTGCAATTTGCCACTATTTTTTATTTATAGCTATTTTATATACCTACAAAAATTGCCTAGCTAACTTTTACTTATAGCTATTTTATAAACCTACAAAAAATATTTGTAGCTAGGCAATTTGCTACTGTTTTCTATTTATAGTTTTAAAAATACCATTGTTTTATTTATAGCTAAAAATGTCCACTGATTTTGCAATTTTAGGGAGCTACTGTTTTTGATAAATTGCCTAGCTACAAATAATTTTCTACTATTTTTTATTTCCTAGCTAGATGCTATTGTTTTTTATTTTACTAATTTTGTTTAAAGCAGCAACAACATCACCTAATTTTGCGGTTAAAGAAATTTCTATAACTTTTGCCTTATGAACCCTAAAACCCTAGAAATTTTCTTTGCTAATAAATATTTTGTCCTAATAAAAATTACTAAATTGAACCCTAAAATTGATTCCAACTGCCTACCTAATTGAACCCTAAATTGAAAACCTAGTTTCATTTCTAAAAAAAGAAAGCCGAATAGACAAAGACAGGGGGAGGTGGCGGCAGGGGGTCGGCAGTACCTGAAGGGGTCGGAGCGGTGGCGACGCGAACGAGGAGGAGGTCGGAGCGGCGGCGACGCGTAGGAGGAGGCCGAAGTGGCGACGATGCAGACGAGGAGGAGGTTGGAGCGGCGGCAGCGCAGACGAGGAGGAGGTCAGAGCGGCGGGCAGGGGCTGGGCCGGCGTCGAGGCTAAGGGCGGGCAGGGGCTCGGGCTGGCATCATGGTCCAGGTCGAGGGGCGATGGCCAGCGGGCAGTGGCGACGGCGGCGCGCGACAGCAGAGAGGAGGGGGAGGTGGTAGTGTGGGGGGAATGGGACTTGGCAAAATTTTGAGCCCGTGCACGCGGTGGTTAACTCAAAATAGCAGTAGCGCTGGTTTAGGTAGCTATAGCGCTGGTTCCTAAACTAGCGCTACTTCTAACTATTCCAATTTTAAATTTTTTATTTCTAAAATACAAATAGCAGTAGCGCTTGACCAATATCCAGCGCTATACAAACAACGTGTTGCGTGGTGAACTGCCCGTCGTTGTTGTCGGCGGCCGCTGGGAGCGCCATTGGGGCCACGGGGAGCGCCATTGGAACCGCTGGTTGTCCTCTCTGTATGTGTCCTCGTGGATGTGATTATTGTGTCGTGTGAGATGATAGATGAAGGTAAATGGCCATAGGAATAAAAGGGGGCCGGTCGGCATGGATTCTCGGCGCGCCCGCATGGCAGTTTTTCCAGTGGGTAACTTCATCGTCGCGCTGCGCACAGCGCAACCGCATGCACACGAACGTGCGTGATCGTGCTCCAGCCCCAAACACTGGCAGCGCGCATGGAGGGACGAGGGAAGTGCACCCAGAGGGACGCGAGAGCAGAGTGCGCACAGCGGGACGCGAGCAGAGTGCGTCGCGGCCTCCTGAACCGCAAGCAACCACACACATAGAGCAGTTGAACACACGGGAAATGGTCACCTACAAGCCGTCGACAGTTGCGTCGCTGGGTAGAGAGTGGTCGTGTGCTACTACCTCCATCTAGTCTATTGTCCCCTTTATATTATGTGCCATACTTTTCCCTCAAATTTAAACAACAAAATTTTAATGCATGTTATAAAAATTATATAATTGGAAACTATATTCAAATACGAATCCAACTATATAATCTTTGGCGACATGCATTCGTATTGTATTAGTTAAATCATACTTATAAACTAGGACGGGGTATAGTAGGTAATTAAATCACAAACATTTGTTTATTAACCATGTGTGTACGTGGCCTTTCGCCCTCCTTTCACACGTCTTGTCACCCCGCTGCCGCAGACGGCATACAACGCAAGCCTGCGCAGCGGTTGGGGGCATTCTTTTGGCCAAATGGTGGCACCAATGATTCGTCGATGAGCCCGTTCCCGTGCAACCTCGCATGTTCCCGTGCAAGCTTCCTACCCGACTCAGTGAAATCCCCCAAAATCCCAATGCTTACCGGCCTACTATATAAACCCTCACGGTCGGTGAGTCTTGCGTTGCATTTTCCCGTCCCTCCCTCTAGCTTATCTTGTCTGCTTCTCCTACAATCACCAATGGCACCTGTCCGTCATCGTCGCTCAGCCACTCCGCCGTCATCAGAGAACAGCTCTAGCTGGGAGGCTACACCATGGCGGCGGCACAGTCCCCGGCGTAGTGTAGTGCACGTGGCGTCCCTGTTGGGTGTGTGTGGAACACCCACCACACGCTCCGCCGCCGCTGCCCATCGGCAGTTGTTGCCGGCCGCCGTTTCCGCCACACCACCGTTGAAAGCCAGGGACATCTCCCGCTCCGCCACTGCGGCCTGAAGGTGGGTGGTGGCCGTCGTGGCCGCCACCCCACTGCCGGCCACAATGGCCGTCACCCGCACCTCCACCGCGGCCCAAAGGCGAGAGGTGGTGGTCGTGGCCGCCACCCCATCGCCGGCCGCCGTGGCCGCCAGCCCACCGTCGACCGTCGGGGTCATCACCCGCTCTACCACTGCCGCCTGAAGGCGGGAGGTGGAGGTGGATGCCCGCACGTGAGTCAGCGACCTTGTGCGCTACACCGAGTTCCTACGGGAGGAGGAGGAGCGCCTCGTCGAGCACGCAAAGAGCCTTACCGCTGTCGTGGCCGCGTCACATGCTGCCTGAGAGGCGAGGAATTAGGAGATCTAAGAGGAGAACCACCACTTCGAGAGGGGTATTCTAGAGCGGCAGAGGGCATTCGAGGTGAGCGTCGCTGAAGCTGCAACAGCGGCAGGCACCGTATTGCAGTTGTCCAACTCATCGGTAGGCTCCTCCTCCTTTGCCTCTTATTGAGCGCGCTCAACACAGGAGAGAGGCAGCCGAAAGTAGTACAAAGCCCCTTCGTAGTAGTAGTAGTAGTAGTAGTAGTAGTAGTAGTAGTAGTAGTAGTAGTAGTATTTAGGGGCTATTTTGTTCAATTCATCTAACTATTGATGTGGTGGAACTGTACAACATACTTAAAATTAGCTAGAATATAGAGTGGAACTAGCTATTTCAGTACGTGGTTGGCAAAAATTAGGGAAAAGTTTGGTCGGTTCAGCTGTCGAGTTGAACTATTTGTATAAATTAAGAACGACTGCTTAATCTACGAATGAAATATATGCTTAATTACTGAATTTTAGTTGCAAAAATTAGATACCGCTAGTGATTTTTTGCTTCATATTTTGACAAATCGCAGTGTTACAGGGTTGAGAAATGGCAATGTTACTAGATCAACAAATGTTAATCTTTCTAGTTTGACAAATGGCAACGTACCCAATATGACAGATGCAAATCTTACCAAATTGTTTGTAAGTGGTTGCACACGGGTCATCCAAAAGAACCGTTTGCTTTGAAGAGCTGCACAAATCCTGCTCTCACTTTGCATACAGGTGTTCTATCTAAAACATTTGTGATCAAGTGCTGCACAAATCATGCTCAGCACGTTTTCCCTTGGCTTCCTAGGGAAGCTGCCGGTTTGCATACGAGTGTTCTAACTAAAACGTTTGCGATGAGTGTTTTATATTTAAAAACCATTGGCGTTTTTTTTCAAAAGAAAATCATTTGATAAGTCTGTACATTAAGAGAGAAAAATGAAAGTTTTCTCAAACCATATCTTTCATTCAGTCATACTGCGAATTTATATACATATGATCAAGATACATTATTAAACCCAAAAAAAAAACTATTTCCGGCGGCGGCGGAGGAGGCCTGCCGCATCGTCGTTGTCGTCCTCCGGGACGCCGTTGTTGAAGTCTTCAATGCGGTGCTGAGAGGTAGCGTTCGATGACGGCGTGCCATGCTGCAGAGGGGGGTGCACGCACGAAGAGGAAGGTGGGCGGCCATGGAAGTTAAAGGGCTCACTTCCTAGTGAGCCTGCGCAGCATATAGCTTGCACGCTTCCCGGTGAGCCTGCGCATTCCAGGACAGCTTGCACACCTCTCGGTCAGCCTGTGCACCGGATTGCGCTCGCATGCCTCCCGTTCAGTCAAGGTCAAGCAGCTATCCATGCGGCACCTCCTACAGCCAATAAAAACCAAGACACATGGCGTCACATGAATGGTTAACAGAACGCACACGGTTTGAATTATATAAACAATTGAGATATTAAAGTGGCAGCTATTTTTTCAAAATGCCTTTGTTGGTTGTCATTATTCGAGTGCGCCTTCTCTCAAAATGGACACGAAAAATACCACAGCATGTCGGGTGCCATTCCATGATAGCATGCCAAGTTTCATGAATTTCAAACAAGTTTTGGATTTACTAGAATTTAAAAATAAAGTATCTCAACATTTTTCCGGCAATCAATGGTGCCCCGGTGTTTGAAATTCATTCCCATTTCTTGCATGGGACCTAAGAATGCACTCAAGGACACAGATTTGGTTTTTCAACCAATTTATATGCACTGGAGCATGTGCATGTAATTCAAATTTGAATTATGCACATAAATGCATTGCAAACTTAGTTAATGCATAAAAATGTCCAAATGAACCCTGAAAAATCACAAAAATTGACACAACACACCTGTTGTTCTATGTTGACACGAGAAAATGTTTGAAAGCAATAAGAGGAAATGGATATCGTTTCGTCCCCAAAGGTAGGACGTTCCCTACCAAAACCATCATTCTTGTTGTGAGAAGCACTGGTTTGTGAGAAGCATATACCCATACCTGCCCCAAATGGCACAAAAATTTTACCACGGCATGTTGATGCCGCTCCATGATAGCATGCCATGTTTCATGAATTTCAGACGAGTTTGGGATTTACTAGATTTTAAAAACTAGGTATCTCAATGTTTTGCCGGCAATCAACGGTGCCCTGCTGCTTGAAATTCATTCCCATTTCTTGCATGGGACCGAAGCATGCACCCAAGGACACATATTTGATTTTTCAACCAATTTATATGCATTGGAGCATGTGCATGTAGTTCAATTTTGAATTATGCACATAAATGCATTAAAGAGTCAGTTAATGAATAAAAATGTTCAAACGAACCACGAAAAATCACAAAAATTGACACAACAGTCCTGTTGTTCTATGTTGACACGAGAAAAGTTTTGAAAGCAATAAGAGGCAATGGATATCATTTCGTCCCCAAAGGTGGGACGTTCCCTACCGAAACCATCATGCCTGTTGTGAGAAGCTCTGGTTTGTGAGAAGCATATACCCAAACCTGCCCCAAATGGGACACAAATTTTACCACGGCATGTTCATGCCACTCCATGATAGCATGCCAAGCTTCATGAATTTCAGACAAGTTTTGGATTTACTAGAATTTAAAAATAAAGTATCTCAATCTTTTGCCGGCAATCAACGGTGCACTCGTGTTTGAAATTCATTCCCATTTCTTGCATGGGACCTAAGCATGCACCTAAGGACACATATTTGATTTTTCAACCAATTTATATGCACTGGAGAATGTGCATGTAGTTCAAATTTGAATTATGCATATAAATACATTGAAAACTCAGTTAATGCATAAAAATATCCAAACAAACCCCGAAAAATCACAAAAAGTGACACAACACTCATGTTGTTCTATGTTGACACGAGAAATTTTTTGAAAAGAATAAGAGGAAATGGATATCGTTTCGTCCCCAAAGGTGGGACGTTCCCTACCGAAACCATCATTCTTGTTGTGAGAAGCTCTGGTTTGTCAGAAGCATATACCCAAACCTGCCCCAAATGGGACAAAAATTTTACCATGGCATGTTGATGCCGCTCCATGATAGCACGCCAAGTTTCATGAACTTTAGACGAGTTTTGGATTTACTAGATTTTAAAAACCTGGTATCTCAATGTTTTTCCGGCAATCAACGGTGCCCTGGTGTTTGAAATTCATTCCCATTTCTTACATGGGACCTAAGCATGCACCAAAGACACATATATGATTTTTCAACCAATTTATATGCACTGGAGCATGTGCATGTAGTTCAATTTTGAATTATGCACATAAATGCATTAAAGAGTCAGTTAATGAATAAAAATATCCAAACGAACCCCGAAAAATCACAAAAATTGACACAACAGTCCTGTTGTTCTATGTTGACATGAGAAAAGTTTTGAAAGCAATAAGAGGCAATGGATATCCTTTCGTCCCCAAAGGTGGGACGTTCCCTACCGAAACCATCATGCTTGTTGTGAGAAGCTCTGGTTTGTGAGAAGCATATACCCAAACCTGCCCCAAATGGAACACAAATTTCACCACGGCATCTTCATGCCGGTCCATGATAGCATGCCAAGTTTCATGAATTTCAGACGAGTTTTGGATTTACTAGAATTTAAAAATAAAGTATCTCAATGTTTGTCGGCAATCAACGGTGCACTCGTGTTTGAAATTCACTCCCATTTCTTGCATGGGACCTAAGCATGCACCTAAGGACACATATTTGATTTTTCAACCAATTTATATGCACTGCAGCATGTGCATGTAGTTCAAATTTGAATTATGCATATAAATACATTGAAAACTCAGTTAATGCATAAAAATATCCAAACAAACCCCGAAAAATCACAAAAATTGACACAACACTCCTGTTGTTCTATGTTGACACGATAAATTTTTTGAAAGCAATAAGAAGAAATGGATATCGTTTCGTCCCCAAAGGTGGGACGTTCCCTACCGAAACCGTCATTCTTGTTGTGAGAAGCTCTCGTTTGTGAGAAGCATATACCCAAACCTGCCCCAAATGGGACAAAAAAATTTACCATGGCATGTTGATGCCGCTCCATGATAGCACGTCACGTTTCATGAATTTTAGACGAGTTTTGGATTTACTAGAATTTAAAAACCAGGTATCTCAATGTTTTGCCGGCAATCAACAGTGCCCTGGTGTTTGAAATTCATTCCCATTTCTTGCATGGGACCTAAGCATGCACCCGAGGACACAGATTTGAGTTTTCAACCAATTTGTATGCACTGGAGCATGTGCGTGTAGTTAAAATTTGAATTATGCATATAAATCCATTGAAAACTCAGTTAATGCATAAAAATGTCCAAACGAACCCCGAAAAACACAAAAATTGACACAACAGTCCTGTTGTTCTATGTTGACACATGAAAAAGTATGAAAGCAATAAGAGGAAATGGATATCCTTTCGTCCCCAAAGGTGGGACGTTCCCTACCGAAACCATCATGCCTGTTGTGAGAAGCTCTGGTTTGTGAGAAGCATATACCCAAACCTGCCCCAAATGGGACACAAATTTTACCACGGCATGTTCAAACGAACCCTGAAAAACACAAAAATTGACACAACAGTCCTGTTGTTCTATGTTGACACGTGAAAAAGTATGAAAGCAATAAGAGGAAATGGATATCCTTTCGTCCCCAAAGGTGGGACGTTCCCTACCAAAACCATCATGCTTGTTGTGAGAAGCATATACCCAAACCTGCCCCAAATGGGACAAAAAATTTACCATGAACTATTGATGCCGCTCCATGATAGCATGCCAAGTTTCATGAATTTTAGATGAGTTTTGGATTTACTAGATTTTAAAAACCTGGTATCTCAATGTTTGTCGGCAATCAATGGTGCCCTGGTGTTTGGAATTCATTCCCATTTCTTGCATGGGACCTAAGCATGCACCAAAGGACAGAGATTTGATTTTTCAACCAATTTATATGCACTGGAGCATGTGCATGTAGTTCAAATTTGAATTTTGCACATAAATGCATTGAAAACTAAGTTAATGGTTAAAAATGTCCAAATGAACCCGAAAAATCACAAAAATTGACACAACATTCTTGTTGTTCTATGTTGACACGAGATAAGTTTTGAAAGCAATAAGAGGCAATGGATATCGTTTCGCCCCCAAAGGTGGGACGTTCCCTACCGAAACCGTCATGCTTGTTGTGACAAGCTCTGGTTTGTGAGAAGCATATACCCAAACCTGCCCCAAATGGGACAAAAAATTACCATGGCATATTGATGCCGCTCCATGAAAACATGCCAAGTTTCATGAATTTCAGACAAGGTTTGGATTTACTAGAATTTAAAAACCAGGTATCTCAATGTTTTGCCGGCAATCAACGGTGACCTGGTGTTTGAAATTCATTCCCATTTCTTGCATGGGACCTAAGCATGCACCCGAGGACACAGATTTGATTTTTCAACCAATTTGTATGCACTAGAGCATGTGCATGTAGTTCAAATTTGAATCATGCGTATAAATCCATTGAAAACTCGGTTAATGCATAAAAAAATGTCAAACGAACCCTAAAAAATCACAAAAATTGACACAACACTCATGCTGTTCTATGTTGACACAAGAAAAAAATTGAAAGCAATAAGAGGCAATGGATATCGTTTCGTCCCCAAAGTTGGGACGTTCCCTACGGAAACCATCGTGCTTGTTGTGAGAAGCTCTGGTTTGTGAGAAGCATATACCCAAACGGGCCCCAAATGGGACAAAAAATTTACCACGGCATGTTCATGCCGCTCCATGGTAGCATGCCAAGTTTCATGAATTTCAGACGAGTTTTGGATTTACTAGAATTTAAAAAACCAGGTCTCTCAATGTTTGCGGCCGAGTGACGGTGGCAGGGTGCTTGACATTCATTCCCATTTCTTGCATGGGACCTAATCATGCAACCAAGAACACATATTTGAATTTTCAACCAATTTATATCCATTTTGAGCATGTGCATGTAGTTCGAATTTGAATTATGCACATAAATGCATTGAAAACTCGATTAATGCACGAAAATGTCCAAACGCACCCCAAAAATCCCAAAAAATAACACAACAATCTTGTTATTCTATGTTGACACTAGGAAAATTTTTGAAATAGAGAAGAGGCAATGGATATCGTTTCGTCCAGAAAGGTGAAACATTCCCTATCGAAACCATCAGGCTTGTTGTGAGAAGCTCTGGTTTGTGAGAAGCATATACCCAATCCTGCCCCAAATGGGACAAAACAATTACCACGGCATGTTGATGCCGCTCCATGATAGCATTCCAAGTTTCACGAATTTCGGACGAATTTTGGATTTACTAGAATTACAAAAGCAAGTTCGTCGACGTTTGCCGGAGAGGCACAGTGTCGTGGTATTTGAATTTCATCCCCATTTCTTGCATGGGACATAATCATGAAACCCATGGACACACATATGATTTTACAACCCATGTTGGTGCACCGGAGCATGTGCATGTAGTTTAATTTTGAATTGTGCACCTCAAATGGATAGAAAACCAATTTAATGTATAAAATGTTCAAACGGACCCTGAATAATTCCATTTTTTTCCGACACACATATAGTTGCATGTTCACTGCAGATAAAAGGTATAGCAATTCAAACACCGTACATTGCCGCTGTGACCCCATTATGTAATTCAAATCAAGATGAAAAATCAAGTAGATCGCACACATTTTATTATCACCAACCGTGTGAGATGCAGCACAAAATATCCTAGAGCACCGTCGGTGTGTAGTACGCCTATGGCTTATGCGAGAAGGTGCATCGGCTACAGTCCACAGCGGTGTCTCAAGCACACTAGCTCGCTCCCGGAATATATCATTTCACTGTTCAATCGTCGCCGGTGAAAGATAGGCACGTGGACCGGCGTCGTGGGGGCAACTTCGGTGGCCCACTCCGGCGAGAGCGCGGCCACAGCCGCCATGCGTGTGCTGACAAGGTGCATGAGCGCGGCCGCAATCTGTGACCGGGCGGCCAAGGCAGCCCAAACGGCTGTTGTTGCTTCTCAGGTGGCGACAGCAACATCTGCCTCGGGGATAGCAATTGGCGAGAGCGGCATAATAGATGTCCTTTGCACAGCGGCGGCCTTAGCCCTGATGGAGGCCGCCCACGACCATGTCGAGGCTTCCCACGCCCAGCTCCTGGCGGTCAAAGCACAAATCGAACGAAGCTTCTCCGACAACGGTCGGCAAGCCATGGCCGAAGAGCTGGCTATCGCCGAGAGTGTTCGAGCAGCCATCCGTTCCTCCGCCGCATACCTTGCGACGACGGAGCCCGTCCAAGCCTAGATTGCGGCTGCCAACGCCCAGCTCGTGGCGGCCTTTTCCAAAGAGAGGTGGACGCGGATGGCGAGATGCTTGCCAAGTATGGTGCGATGGATGCCATGGAGCCCCTTCCCCAGGAGACCGTCGGGCGTGAGCTGGACATGGAGGCGGTAGCGGAGATCGACGAACACTAGTTGTAGTAGTACTCTTTGTTTTATTTAATTAAGAGTCTCGGTCTTTACTTTGTTAGAGTAATGTTTAGGTCAGCTAGCTCTGTTTAATTGCTGAACTTGCTCGATTAAGAAGTGTGGATGTGTTGTAGTCTCCTTTGTGTACCCAAATTATGCAATGACGTGGATGACCATTGTAACCATGGAAATTCAAACCAAAAATTTTTATGTTCAAACTCATCACACACGGGTTAAGCTATTTGAATCATTTGTGATGTTCACATATCATACACAGTTTTGAATAAGGGACCATGTCTGCTGACACTTTGCGTGCGAGTTTTTTCGCTAAAGCGATTCCAAATTTTTGGCTTCCGCAGAAATATCTACCTCCCCGCCCCTCCCCTTACCAAAAGCCACATTTCTGCCTTCCTTTCCTAGTTGAAACCTTCACTCCTTGCTTGCAGCGCCGCCTCCTCGCTGGTGACCCTCCTTCACGCTGCTCAGCCTTGTCTATCCAGGCGGGTAATCCACACCCGACCCCCGTCCTCCTCCTCCTTCCACATCCCACATGCCCCGACCGTCGGCGCAAGCGCAACACCTTCCACCCAAATCATCGACCCCTCCACCAAATAAGTGCCGCCCTAAGCCATGGTGCACGCAGTATAGCTAGGATCTCATGGAGCATTTGGCAGCGGAGAAGCAAATCGTGGCCGCATGCGCGGATGAGGTCGCGATGGCTGCCATTCATGCCGACCCCCAGATCTTGGAGGAGCACCTTGCCATTTGCTAGCTATGCCGGTTAAGCATGCTCGGTTTACCCGTTGCGTGTGCTGCTCCTGCCTTTCCTTCACAAACTCTAGTGAATTATGCTATATAATTTTACCATGCAATCTGTTGCTCTAGTGTATATGTTCTATATGTCGTGTAGTGTGGTGCTCACTTATTAACTGTTTAGTTAATTAGTTGTCGTCTTTAGTTAACTGTTTGGTTCAATTCTGCAAATGTGTTGTTCAATTCTTCAGGCTGCAATTTTGTATTCCTTCCATGTGAGAAATAAATCGAATTTATCTTTACAAAATACATGAGAAACGAATACAATTGCTATATTTCCAAGTTGTCAAGCATGCTTGGTTTGGTTATACATTGTGCAATGTGGTGCTCAGTTAATGTTTGGTTCATTTGTGTTCTGATGTTTAGTTAACTGTTTGGTTCAATTCTGCAATGTGATGTCCAATAGTTGTGGGTGCATTCTGTTATTGTATACCATGTGAGGAATAAATTGAATTTGGTTGTAGTAAATACATGAGAAATAATCTGATGAATCTGCAATGTGCTTATTTTTCATCAACATATTTTACAGATAGCATGTGAACCCTTACTTAACCTGCTGACTAACTACCGTATATGTGTTGCAGGGAAACAATGGGAAACACTGAGGTTTACAATCGAGGTTAGCACGTGCATGGTCCGTTGTCTAATAGAACATTATTGTGCAATTGCAGGAACCAATCTAATATTTAGGTTTTTAACAATTTGGTATTGCACATGTAGGTCCTACTGTCAGAGGTTTTGACACACTGTTCGACCCTTTTTGCATATGGGGAATTGAGTTGTCCATGAATATCAATCAAATCAAGAAACTCAGAAAGATTGTTAGGATAAAGAAATTAGCGATAAAAAACAACAAGATCTTTGTCTACACAATGAAGAAGACATTAGTTCACTACAAGAAGGTACTAACTATTATACCTTGCCTTTTTTTTATTCCTTTTTCCCCATTTCCAATATAGAGAAGATATTTATGCACATCCTTGTTTTCAGGCCTTTCCAAAGCAGTTCACTGATGGTTACATCTCAAACCACCTATATGGTAAGGAGGCGAGGAAGGTTCTCATACAACAGCCACGGTTCAATATTGCAGTGTTCCTGAAGAGGACGAAGGACGGACGGTCAATCATCCACAGGCACTGGCCTAAAGTTGCATAGACCTTCAACAGGAATGAAGGCTCAATATTCGCCTTCCACTTCACCAGTTTTCCAGATGAGATGCATCTGTCTATATACTACATTTCTTGTTTTATCTTTTCTTTTTAGATTTTTTTTTATTTTGTTTCTATTTTTCCATAAAAGATGATCAAAATCTACGTAAAATTGTTCAAAATTTTAGAAAATCAGAAAATATTCGTGTATTTCTGTTTCTTTTTATTTTTCAAAAAAAATTCCGAGTTTTTCTCTAAAAATCCCTTTCCAAAAATTGTTTGTAAATTACAACAAAACCTCATATTTTTCGAAAAATGTGTTTCACAAACTGTCCGCAAACTTTTGAAAATGTTTGTCTTTTGTGAAAAATGTTTAAATTTTTGAAAACTGTGCAGGTTACTTGTCGCGTGTGCCGAAGGTGACAGGGAGGTGGATCTGTCCCAGGGAGTGGGCAGCTCCACCACCCACTCCCGAGAAGGGCTTACTGAGGCCGAGCCGCTCGAGTGGCACGTAGAGAAGGCTGAAGGCTTCCACGGAGAGCAAGTTGAGGCCAGCACCATCGTCGATGAGGGTCTTGGTGACGGCCACATTGCAGATGGTGGGCGTGTAGAGCATCGGGAGCATTCTGGAGCCGGCGGTGGAGTCGGGGTGGTCTTGTGAGCCGAAGGTAAGGTCGGCCTCTAGCACAGCCCAGCCCGGCGGAGCCCCCGGGCGCCTGGAGGTGGCCTCGATCTAACGGAGGAACGGCTTGGCGTGGCGGTCTGACGGCGGTGCTTGAGAGCCGCCCAGCAGGGCCGCGACTGTGTGGTGCGCCAGCACCGCGTAGCGAGCAGTGAAGAGGTCGTGGGGCTCCTCCCAAGATGCCACCGTGGATCCAGGAAGGTTGAGCAGCCAAGCGCGTGGCTCGCCGGCGAGGGCCATGGGAAGCCAGTTGGCCATGACCTTGTCATCACCCCTGGCTTCAAGGACGGCCTCCTCGTACGCCAGCAGGAAAGCTAACCGGTCCACCGCACCGTCGTAGCGCAGCGGCATCTCCGGCCTAAACTTGGGTGGCCACTGCACCCTCTGCAGGGCGGGGGCCAGGGCTCAGAGCCCCCTGGCCCCGTTGTCAATGCCGACCGTTGGAGTCGACGGCAGGGCACCTGCCATGTGGGCGAAGCACGGTGGCGACGGAGCGCAGATCGACGGAGGGGAAGCTACGACGCGCCCCTACCTGGCACGCCAAATGTCGGATGTGGGGTTCCGGCAAACCCTTAAGGTTCAAACACTGGGGTACGCACGAAGTCTTTTCCTCCCGCCGATCTACGCCCTAACTCGCTAGATCTCGCGGATGAACTCGACGAACTCACAACACAGAAAGACACAAGATTTATACTGGTTCGGGCCACTGTTGTGGTGTAATACCCTACTCCAGTGTGGTGGTGGTGGATTGCCTCTTGGGCTGATGATGAACAATACAAGGGGAAGAACAGCCTCCAGAGGTTGAGGTGTTCTTGTGCCTGGACAACTTGTGTGGCTGGGGATGATCTAAGATCTTCTCGTCCCCCTTACCTATGGTGATGGCTAGTCCTACTTATAGAGGCCCTGGTCCTCTTCCCAAATCTTGAGCGGGAAGAGAGCCAACAATGGCGGGCAAATTTGAAGGGGGCAGCTAGTACAAGCCATCCTCACAAAAGTGGTCTTCGCCTGCCAAAGGCTCTGGTGGTGACGCCGTCTTGGGCTCCACGATGACCTCCGTCTTGCCGTCCTTCTGGTCTTGGTCTGATTGCACCAAAATGGCAACCTTTGCCTGATGCCTCGGTACTCCTCACCTGGGCTGGTTTCCTTAGCACCAAAGAGGAAACAAGGACGTTGCGTGCGCTGGAGCCCGCCTGGCGCCCGCCTGGTGTCCATCGTCATGGCTCACGTCACGAGAGCCTCGTGAGGTTCGCCTCTCCTTGATATCTCCGCTCCTCGTGAGCCTGCCTGACTAGGCCGCTCTAGAGGAGGCCTTGTGTCGTCCGCCTCGCGAGGCTAGGCCCCTCGCGAGGGTCTTGGATGCCTTGTTGATGAAGATGGGTCGTACGGCCTGCTGGCTTAGCCATGCAGCGGGCCGCGGGCAGGCAAGTTTGGGGACCCCCGTTCCCAGGATGCTGACAGTTGGTACTCAAGAATATCTTTCGATATCTCCAAGGCATCAAACATCTTGTCCTGGTTTTTTAGCTTCACAGAAATGTGAACACCGATATCATTGGATACATCGATCAGATCCCCACTATGTCAGATCATAGACAAGCTTAGTGTTACTACTAGGTGTGGTATCCCTCTCATGAAGAGTCTTCGAAACAGACCTCATGGCTACATCCACCAACCATTATCTCAACGATAATGTTTCTTGTGTTGCCCGGATGCAAAAGGTTACATAATAAGCGATATCGCTATATTGCATATCTTGCAAGTCAAACCATATGACTGATTTGTTCATGAAGTCTCTACCAACTTCTACATTCCAGATACATGTTCTTGGAATTGGTGTGTGATGGCTTCGAAATTTGCAAGAATCGGGGGGAGTGTCTTCCTGAATTGTTCCTGTTCAATGCATCATATTATACTCTTTTTCCCTTCATGATTTTACTATACAGTTTCTCAAAAAGGTTTTTAATGAGGTAATATCAACATAAGATCATATGTCATACTTTCAGTTTTCCCCATCGGGGTTTTTGGGAAAGTATATACGACATATTTATTATTCTCTTGATTCATGAGTTTTCTCGTATTGAGTTAAAGGAGATAATAACCATTATATGTTGCATAATTTTCTCCTTATTTTTTCCACTCGGTTTGAAGGAGTTTTGGCAACATATTATACTCCTCACATTTTTCCCACTGGGTTTTCGGAGGAGGCTCTTTTCAACATGATGATATGGCATGGACAAGAGTAGATTAGGGGGGTGTTAGGATTTAATTAAGACATTTAATTGAAGGAAAATCTCCCCTTGTCCTAACCGTCCCTCCGCAACAACCACATCCCCTGATGCGCTGTTCAGGAACGGACGTGTCCCTTTGTTGCGTCCTCTCGGATTGTATATAAGCCTAATCATTAATGAAAGAGATCAACGGTTCAATTCATTTTGTCTCTCACTCTAGAAATCGACTCGCAATAATTTTGACATTGGTTGGGGCCCAACCCTTCCATATCAGCCTCCAATCCATGTCCACAATGGAGCCTTGGAAGAGAGCCATGTAGCAAGATGAGGCTGAGTAGGTGCCATTATCTGTCCATCGCTAGTGAATGCGGTCCTGGTCGGTGGATAGGGTCACCTGCAGAAGACGCCTCCAAAGGTAGATATACTCAACAGTAGCCTCAACACCGAGTGTTTCTTGGATGTCCTGGATCCAATCTCGGTTGAGGAGTCCCTCATGAACCAGACGCTTGTTGCGGCATCTCCGAGGGACCAAAGTGATCAGGATCGATGCGATCTCGGCAGTCGATTTGTCGTCCAGCCAATGATCAGTCCAAAATCGGTAGGTAAGTCCATTACCAATGGTCCAAGAGGTGGATGCACGGAAGATGTCTCGCACATCGGCGTCGCCGGGTAGGCGGAGATGGGGCCATGGCCGCGTGGGGTCGGTGATGCGCAGTCAAAGCCAACGAGTCTAGAGATAAATGCTAGTGCGTTGAATGTCACGCACGCCTAGGCCCCCAAGTTCGAGTGGGCGACACACCTTCTGCTAGTTCACCAGGCAGTTGCCCGAATGGTCCTCCTTGCGCCCATGCCATAGAAAATCATGGATTAGTCGGTTGACGAGCTTCGGGATGGAGGGAGAGAGGGCCATGGCCAGTAAAATGTGGACTAGCATGGCGCTCAGGACGTGGCGTACTAGGGCAAGCCGCTCACCACGAGATAGTAGGCAGGCCTCCCAAGTACCGAGGCGCTTGGCCATTTTCTCCACAAGGGGTAGCAGCACCGATGTGGGAACCTTCCTGATCGAGAGTGGAAGTCCAAGGTACTGGATCGGGAAATTCGTGGTCTAGCAAGAGAGCGTCTCATCGGCCCTGGTGGCTGAATCATTCGTGCAGCAGATGGGTGTCACAGAGCACGTTGCAAAGTTGGTCTTGAGGCCTGAGGCTTGGCCAAATAGCTTTAGGATGCCCTGTACCACCCGGAGGTCATGGTCGTCGGGGTGATAGAACAGGACGACGTCGTCCGCGAAGAGCAAAATACTGGGTATGGCGCGCCTGCTCGTGAGGCGGTGAAGAATGCCACGACTCGTGGCGTGCTGGACCAGAGTGTTGAGCAATTCAATGACCAGGACGAATAGCATGGGCGAAATGGGGTCACCTTGCCTCAGTCCGCTGGCATGGTCAATGGGTGGTCCGGGGGTTCCATTGATGAGCACTCTTGTGGAGGAAGTCGATGGGAGAATCGCCACCCAAGCACACCATCTTCACCCAAAGCCAAGGTGACGAAGGACCTCGAAAAGGAAAGGCCACGATACCGCGTCAAAGGCCCGGGCAATGTCGAGCTTGAGGAGAACTCGCAGTGCCTTGAGATTGTGCAGGAGACGCGCAGTTTGTTGAACCAGCATGAAGTTGTCATGCACGTCATGGCCAGTGATAAACGTGCTCTGGTTGGCAGACACAATGCCGCCGAGACAAGGGGCAGCCTCAGAGAGAGCACCTTCGTGAACAACTTGGCCAAGAGATGGATCAGTCTGATGGGGCGATAGTCGAAGAGCGAGGAGGCGTCAGCCTTTTTAGGGAGCAGAGTAAGAAGCGCTTCGTTCAGTTTGTGGAACCCACAGCCATTCATCAGGTAAAGCTTGTGGAAGACATCACAGATGTCATGCTTAACTATGTCCCAGCATGCGTGAAGAAACTCCGCGATGAATCCATCCGGGCCAGGAGCCTTTCCAGCCGGTAGCCGCTTGACGGCCGCCCAAATCTCGGACTCAGAGAATGGCGCGTCAAGGCTGGACATGTCGGAGGCCGGATGGTGTATGGCCTGGAGATCAATGGAAGAGTTGAGGGACTCGTGGGAGCCAAAGATCGAGGTGAAGTGCTCGAAGGCCATACGACTCATGTTAGCGCGGTCTGAGACTAGATTTCCATTACCATGAAGTTGGAAGATGTGGTTCTTCTGCCGACGATGCGCAGCGTGGATCTTTAGGAAAGTTGTGCTCGTGTCGCCTTCATGGATCCATCGGAACCAAGTGCGCTGGCACGCAATCGACCTCTCAAGGGATGTGAGGCCCAGGTATGCACACTTGGGGCGTGTTTGGTTGTTGTTTGCTACAGGGCCTGCATCGCATACACTTCCCAAACCAGTCTGGTTGATCAAAACAGGCCCTAATACGCCATCTGCCAGTTGTTTGGTTGTCTGCATCTAGTGTCCCTGCATTAGGTAATACCCAGGTGCACTTTGTTTGGTTGCCTGCATTGACCCGAGCAGCACATGAACACGGCATTTGGTTGCATATGGTGTACATGTTGTGCTTACCTTGTACCCTAGTTGTTGAGCTTACCCACACCTAGCGCACCAACGCCACAGCACAACAATGGCGATGAATTGGGCAAGGATGATGAAGTTCTTCAGCTTCATCCCAAACTGACGATGCACCTTGACACCTCCAACCTTGCAACTGTCGACACTGCTGTTGTGCGTTCGCACCCAGTTGGATTAAGCTTGTTCTGCTGCCTACCTAGTCTTGAACCCTCTATGGGTGGTGTTGCTATAAGATGTCACTTGTGCACTGGCCTCTTCCATGAACTATAAACCCCTGGGACCTTACCGACGAACAAGGCACACCACTTGCCCTAGCAATGCACAACAGCAAGAGTTGAAGCAGCAAATCAATGGAGCACACAAGTAGCAAGTAAAGTAGCACACAAACAACAATGGAGCAGAAGAGAAGTAAAGCATGCATGATCATACGGCATAGCAAGTTCTTCCTAGCACTACCTTGGTGTTAACCTACCACCACATCCAAAAGAGGGTGTCGTCCTACCATCGCAAGTTCACCATCAGTGTGAGGGGTTAGTATATACCACCTCACCAAAATATACAGACCATGAAATAGTTTTTGAGCCCTAGCTACACAAAATGTACATCGTCATCGTCATCATCGTCGTCGTCGCCACCGCCATCGCCGTCGGGGATCATGCACGCTCACAGGCAGCACTACTCTAGTAGTAGTGCTTGCCCAGCCAGCTCCTGAGCCACAGCACCCTGTGAGCGTCGGACATGGCAACGAACCCAACACCCTGGGCCTTGTTGTCAAGCAGGTGGCTGAGAGCTGCCATGAGAGCCTCGTCGCTGAAGCCACCCTGGGTCATGACAGCGCCATACAGGTCAGGGTGGACGTCGAGGGGGCTTGCACTCCCTGATGGCTGTTGCCACCTCCTTCACCGCCTCAGTCATGATGCAGAAGACATTGATCTCCTCCTCCATCAGGCCTCCTCTCTTCCTCTTCCTATCATGGACAGGGTCAAATGGCTTGTCGAAGGGCTTCATAGCGGGATTGTCAGGGCCATTGAGGACCTCGACGTCCGGGGTCCCAGGGAAGTCTGGCATGGGAGAACCAAGAGGCTCCCCCGAGCCCATGTCATGCTTCCCAGGTGCCAGCCCGAAGGAGAAGATGTGTTGCATCTAGTTGTAGTTCTGTATGGGTGTGTTGAGGAACTCAGCATCCCTTGGGTGGTCCTAAGAATGAAACACAAGTGTTGTTAGTTGCGATTAGGAGTAGGCAATGGTGGACAGTATGAAAAGGAAGAGGGCTGTGAGCTAACCGCGACATGGCCGATGTAGTGCTCTGCCTCCAGAACTATGGAGCAAGTGTTCTCATCCCATGAGGCACCGCTAAGGTCTCACAGCCTGGAAACTTGGATCCATCGACTTCTCCACTTCCTCAGGTGGTTGTACACCTGGGTGGCAGACACCTCTTGCCCACAGAACACGAACACCTGCTTCGCAACGGTGTTCAAGTGCACCTCCTTGAAGCCCTTGTCAGTCCTAACTCCACTAGAGATGAGCTCACACATCTCGTTTAGCACAAACGTGGACATGAACGGCTGTCACTTCATGTTGTTCGACCTACCATCCTTCTTTGCCTTTGCTGCTGCTAGCTTGAGTGCAGCGGCAGCAGCAGCAGTAGTTGGCTCAATGAGCACTACTGGCACATAGAGGAAATCAGAGGCGAACACCTCTGAATTAGGTGCCATCTGGGACATAGGCTGCGAGTCCTCGACAAACGATGGAGCAAACTGGTTGTCAAACAAGACAAGGGCCTGACTGAGATCTTGTGTTTGTGTGGTCATATCCTACAATCATAGCACGCATTGACAGTAAGCATAGCAGACAACATACTGGACAATCCATGAAAGCAGAAGCATACATGTACATGGTTCATCACTATCATAGTAAGCACATGCTTCATCGCTACCCTACCAAGCAGACCGGACAATCTATGAGTAGGAACATACAACTACAACAAACAGCATGCTACAAATGGACAACTAATAGCTACAAATCACAGATCTAAGCATGATTCAATACAAGCACAAGGTTTAACTTCAAACTCTACTACTAATCTAGCCTACCACATGCTTGAACATCTAGCCCTACCACAAATTGCAACCGCGGCATAGCAATCAACCATATCAGCTCACGGATCAGACCACTAATCAACCATGCATCCAGATCAAACCCTAGCTGCAGCTCAGATCTAGCTAGAAGGAACAGAGAGAAAGGGGATTGAACTCACAGAGGCCATGGCTGCAGCTTGAGGACGAGGGGGACGGTCGTGGAAAATCAACGTCGGTCGGTGAAGGAGCGCCGATGTCGTGGACCGCCGGCCGATGAAGATGCGTCGCTTACCTAGTCGTTGGTGCCGATGCGCGTCAGCGGGAAAGCTCGAACGGAGGGAGAATGGTGGCGGGAGTTGGGGTGATGAGGAAGGGGCTAAATAGGGGTGGACTCGGTGGGAGGTGAGCCGAAATCCTCCCGCCGATTTTTCGGCGACGCGGGCGAGCACGCGCCATCTCCCCTGCTCGCACGAGGGAAGAAGCGCGTTGCCCTCCCCTGCCTCGCACAAGCCAGGCTCGCGAGCTACTGCTGATTCGAGCGTTTCTCCTGGGCCTGGCCTGGACGTGCTTTAAGTTTCGTGCGATGCGGGCTGCACAGTGAAAGCAGGCAACCAAATGGGTCACTTTATTCCCGCGCGGGCCAGGCTGGGCCTAATGCGGGCAACCAAACACGCCCTTGAGTCTACGGTGCAGCCAGGACTCGGCGTCGGAGTATGCGAGGCCAGATTTCCGTTACCAATTGTTTCATATTGGATATTATAATATCACTTTTGGATATGTGTAGACATTTAGGGTCTTAGTTTTGATGGACGGTATTGGTGACCCTATGTGTATATACTAGCTTATGGTTACACTAGTGATGGCTTGATTTTGCTTTCGTGTGTGGTACGGAAAAAATTGATGTGATGTCCAAAGACGTGTGTAAATTGCATGTGTGTTGTGTTTGGTTGAGCTTTTGGATCCAACTTCTGGCTTTTGGAAGCTAAAGGCTAACCAAAGGGTGAAAAGCATAAGTTACAAAAGTTACAGCTTCTCCGTAGACCGTAGTGTATTTCTCATAGCCAGTGCACCCGCAACTTCAGCGTGGCGTTTTTAGATGTCCCCTCGAAACTGCAATTTACTTACCTATCATGCCACTCCCAGGTCATACCCTTCGTTCTTTTCTTCTCACTAGATGACTCGTTGCGCCGATGGCGCAAAAGGCAAGAGGGGGCCAAGTATTGTGAGAATATTTAGACACCCAAGTCGAAAACCAAATGTGGCCGACACTCCCGCATTCTCTGCTTGGAAGCCGCCTTTTCTCACCAGATCTAATATAGATGCATGATTCTTCAAGAGCAAATTTCAGAGAAAATATAAAGCATGGAAGGCTTTAAGTTGTACTATTGAGACCATACCACCATATCTTCATTTAGTTTCTTTGGAAATCTAAAGGTCTAAGAGAATGGTACATGTGAGAAGTTGTGAATCCACAACAAAAAACTAAACTAACTTCCAAACAAACATTTCAAGTTTGGAAGCCACAAAGAAGCAGCCCAGATCTCTCGTTGTAGCGCGGGTACATGTCCGAGCGGGAGGGAACCACCTCCACCGCTGTCGTGCGGGAGGCCCGTGCCTACGGCACTGTCGTGGTAGCCGTCCGGACGTGGCAGCGAGGCATGCTGGGCCACCCCTAGCCTAACCAGGCCCGAAGCGGGCCCGTTAAGCCCCGCCGGCCGCGATGCAGCAAGCCGGCGTCGCCGCCGCCGGCACCCAGCCACTCGTCGTATCTCCCCCGCCTCCCAGAGGCCACGCCGGAGACCATCCCCGCCGCCGGCCCGCCCAGGCCCAGATGGGGCCCAAAGGGCCCAGATATAGGCTGAGCGGACGATGCCAGATCCCGCCGCCCCGCCGCCGCCCAGCTGCTTGCCTGCATGCGCCACAAAACCCCGCCGCCACGCCAGACCACCGCCGCCTAAATGCACCCCCCGGAGCTGCTCCGCCCATGCCGGAGAGCGACCGAGAGGGGAAGGGCCAAGAGGCCTCCGCCACCAGCAGCCCCGAGGCCAAGCCGGCCGCAGGCGCCGGCGACGGGAAGGGAGGAGGCCTGGCACGTGGCCGGTCGTCCGTGGGGGGGCGACGCGGTCGCGAGAGAGTGTCTGAGGAAAAATTCTAGTATCACGTAATAGAGAGAAATGCATCCATCCCATAATTTTTCAACACCTAAATCCACGAAATCCAACTGAAGGAAATCATGGCAAAAACATGCGATGTGTCTTACGTCTCTGAGAAGGACTTCTTGGCATTCTTCTGCAGGTTGGACACAGCAATCCTCGGTGCGAGCTGCAGAAGAACCACACAGGCACCTTCCTTCACCTTGCCCTTGGGAGGAGGGGGCAACACTTGCAGTGCTGCGACAAGGCTTTGCGAACGCCGCCGGCGAGAGGGCGCAGCAGAGGGCGTCGAGAGTGGAAGCAGTCTCCGCCTCGGCACGGGCGTAGTGACGGCGCGACTCGAGGTTTTATATATTTTCAAACATACCCAGCCATAAAATCAAATGCTTCTTGATTAACAAAATGAACACACAATTAAGCGGGCATAGGAGGTGTGCAATCATGTACTGACAAAAATCGGAGGGGTTAGATTATGTTCAGATGAGATAAATAATCAAGGTTCCAATGATAGAAAACGTTGGGCCCGATGCACTGATTAATGTTATAGCACACAGGCAAGCGAGACATCTTTTTTGTCCCTCTATCCCTGCTATTTGAAAACAAGGATCCCCACTGATAGAAAGATGCCAAGGAGAACCAGAATAAGGACAATAAGCAGAGTAAACATTTGAAAAATAAGAACAGAGCATCTTCAAGACTACCTCTGTATTCATTCAGAAAATCAGAAGCACCTCAACTAACAATTTAAAAAGGTGCCTGAAATACAATCCCGTACATTCTACATGAAGCTATTGGCATAAATAAGCTATTGGCATAAATAACAACCAAGGCAAAATAAAAAGAAATAAAAATTTGTGTAGTACATAATACTTTTAGGAGATCAGGTGTACAGTCTCATACAAATATGAGGCATGTGTCATACTCCCTCCGTCCCAAAATTCTTGTCTTAGAATTGTCTAGATACGGATGTACCTAATACTAAAACGTGACTTGATACATTGGTATCTAGACAAATCTAAGACAAGAATTTTAAGACGGAGGGAGTACAATCTCTAGATTCAAAAGAGTTGCATGATACCTATATGTACACAGTTCCTAATACATTCACATATTTTCTTACAACCCATACGATAATCCAAACAAGGTTTTTATTTCTTGACATTTCTCGGGAGAAAAAATGCAGTATAGTATACCCAAGGAATAAAGTAAAAAATAACAAAAGAATGTCTAGTACTAACACCACGAGCTTAGAGCATTATGTGTGTTGTTCTACAAATGAAACAACCTTGTAACATTGGTACAGTCGTGCTGCCTACACACAACAAGATAATCCTTGTTAATAAATCCCCCATTACAAGAAACAAAAGATGGTTCATATAAGCAAGCACAACATTAGTTTAAGTCAACTATGTGTTCCCATGCTACATTCATAAGATTTGTCTAGCTCTGTGAATGGTGTCAATTTTCAGCTCATCTTTTGTAGCGCCCCGAGACCGATGTGTCAGGTGTCCTCCAGTTATTCGCTGTTGTTGCCTTGTCATTGCTTGCATGTCATGCATTGCATATCATGTCATCAGGCGCATTTCATTTGCATTTATGTTCGTCTCATGCATCCGAGCATTTTCCCCGTTGTCCGTTTTGCAATCCGGCGCTCTTATGTCACCCGGTGCCTCTTTCTACCTATTTTCGTGTGCGGGTGTCAAAAATTTTCGGATTGAACCGATACTTGTCATGCGGCCTTGGTTTACTACCGGTAGACCGCCTGTCAAGTTTCGTGTCATTTGGACTTCGTTTGATACTCCAACGGTTAACCGAGGGACCGAAAAGGCCTCGTGTGTGTTGCAGCCTAACACCCTTCCAAAGTGGCCCAAAACCCACATAAACCTCCTCCATCATCTTGGTCGTTCGATCACGATCGCGTGGCTGAAAACCGCACCTCATTTGGACTCTCCTAGCTCCCTCTACCAATAAATATGTGGCCTCCCCCGAAAATTCTGCGGTACAAACCCTAGATCTCTCCTCTCCGCGCCGCCGGACAAATTTCCCACCGACGGACATGTCCGCGCCTCCGCGCCGGACTAATCCCGTGCTGCCACCTCACCATCGCGGCCTCCTCTCTCTCCTCCCTCCGCCGCCGGCCCG
>NC_041382.1:269472508-269480443 GCF_002162155.2 Triticum dicoccoides | reverse complement strand
GCGGGAGATCCTGCGCCCCGCGCGCCGACCTTCGCCTGGCCAGTCGTCGCCCGCCACCGCGCTGGACGCCGCGACGCCCGCCGCCTACCCCGGCGCCGGCCGGCTCCCCCGCCCCGAGGCCGCCATCCGCCCCGCCGGCGCCCTGCTCCTCCGCCGCCATCGCCTGTCCCTGCACCGGTGGCCGGAGCTCGCCGCGCCGCTCCCCTCGCTCGGCAAGCCGCCGCCGCCTCGCCTCTCCAGCCTCCTTCTTCCTCTCCGGCGGACTTTGTCATCGATTCCGTCCAGCTACAGTGCAACGGCGACGAACCTCGGGATCCGCGCCCACCAGATCCAGATCCAATTTTCGGTTGACTTTTATTCCCCGAAACCCTAATTTTTGGCAATTTTCATCATGTCGTAACTCTGCATCCGTAGCTCCGATTTGAGCATGTAGCATATCAAAATGTTCGCCTCAACGAGTACATCATTTCATCTCATTGTATCATTTCCATTTGAGCTCATCTTGTTGCCTGAAATGCTGTTGGAAGAGGGCTATGTGAGGAATTTGTCCGATCTATTTTAGCAAATGGCATTTTGTCATTTTTGCCATGATTAATGGGTGCATACTATGATCCTGAGCTCTACATGTGTTTTTTATATGCCATGTCATCTTCACATAGGTGCTTGACATGTATTTTTTTGCTATTTGTGGTGACTAGCACAAGCTTGCAAAGTAGCGTAATCGTTGATGCTGATTTCAGGGACTTAGAATTTCACTAGGTCCTTGTCCTGTATTTGTTGTTATGCCATATGTTCATGTTGTTTCCTAGTGATCCGTGCCTCTTTTGAGGATTATCAGTAAGGATGTTTTGTTAACATTGTGGTGCTCTATCCATCCATGTCTTTGTTTGCATTTATGGAGCACCCTAACTTGAGTCAATCGAGCTCTACTTTTGCTATAAAATATTCCTGGCAGATTATTGACATGTTTAGCAATTTTGCCGAGGATGTTGCTATTGATCTGTGCATGCTATGATGTTGTTCTTGTCATGCCTAGCTTCTATGCCATGTCTTCTTGATGGGTGTATGCTTAGTTTCTCATGCCATGCTCTGTAGTGAGTGCATCGAGCTCGTAAACATGCCTACTCGTTAACTGTTTAGCCATGCTCCAGTTTTTCACAGTCTGAATCTGTTTATGTTTTTGTCATGTTCACATGCTTGCAATTGTATTTTCTGATCCCTTTTGGCTCAAGGTCACTAAGGGAACTTGTTAAGTGCTTTGAGTAGCTTCATGCCATGACTTCCCTTGCCATGTTAAGTTCCTGTAGCTTGTAGTTTTCATGCTCTAAAGTGTGCTTCCTGGTGATAAATCCCAGACTTGTGTTAATTTCACCAAGTCTGAAACCTGTTATCATTTGCACTTTTGCCATGCTTGTTTGAACCTGTTATTGAGTGAATTAGCCGTAGCTCAGTGTTCATCTTTTGTCAAGCATCATGAGTGGATCCCTGCCATGTATTTTGTTGCCATGTTTGAGTGTCGTAGCATATTTTTCTTGTTGCATTTAGATGGCTACTTGCTGATTATCGCAGACCGGTGCCATATTTGTTTTGCTTGCCATTTCCAAACCGTGCATCCGATTCCGGTGATCTTTATATCGATTTCAACCAATTTCACCTCACCTTTCCAGTGGCACTCTTGGATTTCCAAGTTGAGGCCAGGTTCAATCTTTCCTTTCCAAATCATGCATCTGCATCGCATACCGCATCCCGCATATCATACAATGTTCGTGTGTGGTTTGTTTACTATGTTGTGTGCTTCTTTCCGGTGTTGCATCTTCGGGTTGATTCTGATAACGTCGCGTTTGTGAGGACATGTTCGACTACGTCCGTTTGTCTTCTTCATGGACTCGTTCTTCTTCCTTGCGGGATTTCAGGCAAGATGACCATACCCTCGAAATCACTTCTATCTTTGCTTGCTAGTTGCTCGCTCTTTTGCTATGCCTATGCTGCGATACCTACCACTTTCTTATCATGCCTCCCATATTGTTGAACCAAGCCTCTAACCCACCTTGTCCTAGCAAACCGTTGTTTGGCTATGTTACCGCTTTGCTCAGCCCCTCTTATAGCGTTGTTAGTTGCAGGTGAAGATTGAAGTATGTTCCTTGTTGGAACATGGTGATATTGTTCCTTGTTGGAACACGTTTACTTGTAGGGATATCACAATATCTCTTATTTAATTAATGCATCTATATACTTGGTAAAGGGTGGAAGGCTCGGCCTTATGTCTGGTGTTTTGTTCCACTCTTGCCGCCCTAGTTTCCGTCATATCGGTGTTATGTTCCTGGATTTTGCGTTCCTTATGCGATTGCGTTATAATGGGAACCCCTTGACAGTTCGCCTTGAATAAAACTCCTCCAGCAAGGCCCAACCTTGGTTTTACCATTCGCCGCCTAGCCTTTTTTCCCTTGGGTTAGGCCAGCCCAAGGGTCATCTTCATTTTAAACCCCCTCCGGGCCAGTGCTTGTCTAAGTGTTGGTCCGAAAAAGAGCCACTTGCGGCGCCACCTCAGGGAAACTTGAGGGATGGTTTTAGCTGTATGTAGTGTTCATCTGTGTTGCCCTGAGAACGAGATATGTGCAGCTCCCATCAGGATGTCGGCGCATCGGGCGGTCTTGCTGGACTTGTTTTACCATTGTCGAGGATATCTTGTAACCGGGATTTCGAGTCTGATCGGGTCTTCCCACTAGAAGGAATATCCTTCGTTGACCGTGAGAGCTTGTGATGGGCTAAGTTGGGACACCCCTGCAGGGATTTGAACTTTCGAAAGCCATGCCCGCGGTTTTGGGCAGATGGGAATTTGTTAATGTCCCGTTGTAGAAAACCTGAAGTTGATCTTAATTAAAATACATCAACCGCGTGTGTAACCGTGATGGTCTCTTCTCGGCGGAGTCCGGGAAGTGAACACGGTGTTGGAGTTATGTTTGACATAGGTTGTTCTAGGATCACTTCTTGATCATAGTTGTTCGACCGTGCTTTTGCCTTCTCTTCTCGCTCTCATTTGCGTATGTTTAGCCACCATATATGCTAGTCGCTTGCTGCAGCTCCACCTCAAACCTTTGCCTTACCAATAAGTTTAAATAGTCTTGATCGCGAGGGTGCGAGATTGCTGAGTCCCCGTGACTCACAGATACTTCCAAAACCAGCTTGTAGGTGTCGTTGAAACGTCAGCTGACGCAACCAAGCTCAAGGAGGAGCTCTATGAAGATTGTGTTCTTTATGTTGTTCCGCTTTCTAGTTGATCAGTAGTGGAGCCCAGTTGGGGTCGATCGGGGATCTGTGTAGCATTTGGGGTAGTCTTCTTTTATTTTGGTTCCATAGTCGGACCTTGATTGTATCTGGATGATGTAATGCTTTATTCATGTCATTTTGTGAAGTGGCGATTATAAGCCAACTATGTATCTCTTTCCCTTATGTATTACATGGGTTGTGTGAAGATTACCTCACTTGCGATATTGCTTTCAATGCGGTTATGCCTCTAAGTCGTGCTTCGACACGTGGGAGTTATAGCCGCATCGAGGGCGTTACAAGTTGGTAATCAGAGCCAGGTTCCCCGACCTTAGGAGCCCCCTGCTTGATCGAATCGCTGACGTTATTGAGTCCAGAAATGTTTTGAGTCTTTTAGGAATTATATATATCAGAGATTTAGGAATTCTTTTTACTCCTCAGTCCCTTCGTTCCTCTGGTGAGGCATCCTGATGTAGAGTTTTGACTCTTCTCTTGTCAAATTTCACTAAGAAAAATTTTAGGATCACGCGGGTATCTTGGAATCGTTCCGATGGTTTTGCGACGAGAACATTGTTCTTGGTGCCTCCTGACATTTAGGGTTGTGGCAGTGTCCCGGGAGTTGAGCTCCGAGGTGTTGTCGTCACAATTTTATCGTTGCAGTTCTGGAATACCTGAGTTTAGTTTCGCCGACATCGAAAATCTCTTTTATGCAGTTGTTGGTGAGATAACCTCGATGCCACCCAGTACTAGGGCAGGAGTTCGGGAGTATTGCCATAACTCGTATAACGGATGCTTTTCGAAGGTTGAGGTAAATGATATCCGAAGGTTTCTTGGTTATGTTTTGAAGGATGGATACAGCTGGATGTTGGATTTGTTAGTTTGGGTGAGATATTATGCTTCCCCTGTATCCCCAACACCTGATTGCATAACCGGAAAATTTCGGGAGTTTATAAGTGGGAATTCAAGTATCTCTTAGGATTTCTTTCCGACAAATGTATGATATGAAATTGGGGTTCAACGTCTAGTGGTCCGCCTATCCACGGTTGGTTTTACAGTGGTCTCGTTGTGTCTTAAAGAGTCCTTGGCTATGACGACTCGGGGACGCTTCGTATGTCATGTGCACTGCCTTGTACATGATGGTGCTGTACGATCAAGCCCGTATAGGCCCCACCACGAAAACTTCGGACGAAATCTCTATCATATATTTGTTCTGGCTTATTCTGCAAGCCAATCCTTTGTTTTGTTTTGAGTTGTGGTATTCAAGTTGCTTCAAGTCAAATGTTGATTCCATGCCTTTTCCTAAGTGGTGTTCTCATACTCCGATGTGAATACCAATCCTTCTTGGTCATCAAGATTCTCTTGTCAATCCTTTTCACCGGCGTCTTTCTCTTCAAGTGGATCCGATCATTTCAACATTTGCAAGATCCAGTCTCAAGTTTTCTCAATGTTGTTTGTTTCATCCATCTCGAAGTTGCCTTTGTTTTTCCCGCCCTCCCTCCCTTGTTTTTCTCCGAGGACTCATATATCTCAATCAACTATCATTTTATTGATGTGAAGTCTCTTCATTCCTTTTTCCGCCAATGTTCTTATCCGGTGATTCTCATGAAGATTCTAAGGGAGCGTCAAGTTCATCTTTCATCATTCTTTTTCTTCTCCGATGGGTTCAATTCAAACTTTGTGGATCATATCCTTTTTCCTCATTTCAAATACCTTCTCATGCTGGTGCTCATCATATTCATTCATTTCTCGCTATTCAATTATTCCGGAGTGCTAAAGATATCTCGAAGATTCGTGCTTGCACTCTGCTTTCGTTCAAGCTCTTTCGAGGATGTCATCTCATTTAAGCCATTTAAATTCAAACTGGTGGAACCTCTCTTTTAAATCATCAACGGTGTTTCAATTGAGTGGGCCCTAACCCACAGGTCTTTTTCCAGGATCTTACCTGACTCTTCTAATTCTCCCGGAGTTATCCTCAAAAAATTCTTTTCGAAGTTTGATGTAAGAATGAATTGTCATCAGTCAAATGCCTTTCTCCAAGATCTTTCATTTGTTTTCATCGTTGGCTCAACCTTTCTAATTTTTCATTCCGGAGTGCCTCAACAATTCTTGGTGGTGTTTCTCATCGTCATTCTCTACATTTGAAGATCGAAGAAGATTTTTTCCTCTTAATCTTGCTCCTTTCTCTTCAAGATACATGGTTCTAGCTTGATCACATCCTCTCATAATTGTTTTCGATTGTTAGAATTCTTTTCACCTATCTGGAGAAATTCAAGAGTCTTCTCAGTTTGATTATCCGGAGTTCATCATTTCAGGTTTATTCATTCTCAACTTTCAGTCATCATCCTCCAATCTTACCGGTGCATCATCCAAGTGATCTCTAATCAGTCGTCATCCCTTCGTTTTCATGTATCTAAATCTTCTCAAGCATCTTCGTTCATTTTATAATTCTTCCCGGTGTTTCTTTATCTTCTCTTCGTTCATTTTCAATTCTTATGGTGGTTTGTTCTAGAGTTCCTCTTCCTTCGTTTATCATATCAATTCATTTGTTGTTTCAATCCTATCGGCGGTTCATTGAAGACCTTCCCAAGTTTATGCTATATCTCTCTTAAATCCTTTGCAATGAGAATAAGTAGTTTGTAAAATCCATTGATGGTCATCAATTTAATTGGTGAAGGATAAGCATAATGTAATTCTTATTCTTGTTTCATCGAGTATATTCAATTACTTATTACGGAGGCTCATCAAATTCTCAGTTTCACTTGATTAATCTTTTCTTTTTCGGAGTTCCAAGTTTCAACTTATCTCGTCGCAGAGCTTCATCCAATCATCGCAAGGCTTCACCTTGTGTTTTCAACCTCTTCTTCTTCCATTTGATCATCCTTTTTGTTACCGGAGTTCTCCGTGAAGGTTTTACATGATGGTTCACCAATGATTCAAATTCTTCTTGAAGCGTTCATCAAGATCCTTTTCAGAGGAGCTCAAGTTTTCTTCATCTTGCAATCCGGAGTGCAATTCTTTCTACCGTACCATTGGAGGTGGTATTATGTCATTCTTGATGATTTCCCTTCGTGCTTCGTGAGTCACAAGTTATCAAGAATGAGATATTTTAAATCCATCAATCTCTTCTTTGGAGTTACCTTGGGTTATTTTTCACCTAAAGTTTTTCCTAACGATTGTTGCTGTTAATGGTGATAATATACGATCCAAGTTCTTCATCTATCCTCCCGGTGAGATAGCTTTCTCGTCTCCTTGTTGATATCAATCCAATTCTTTTCCCGTGAGTGGCAGGTTGTCACCTCATAAGTTGAGATGTATTCCATAAGACCATATCAAGCTTATTCTTTTCGTTGTTGGTTTTCCAACAACTCCGTTCTAGCATTTGTTGTAAGCGTGCTCTCGCAAGATCTTGTTTCCCTTCGTTCATCCCATTCCATTCTTTCTTCTGTTCCGGAGGCATTGTGATGTTGCTCTCTTCAACCCATCTTCTTGTTCTGTCAGGATCGTGTTCTTTTCTTGGTTTATCCATTTAACCGGAGTGTTGTGTCCCTTTGCTCAAGCTCTTTCATTTTATCAAGTCTTTCATCTCTTTTCAACCGGAGTGCTGTTTCGGATCTTTCTTACCCCTTCTTCCATTCATTCAATAGTTACGGAGGCAGTGTATTGTGATTTCATCAAGTATCTTCTCATCTTATCAAGTTATTATTCAATTCCTTTTTTCTTTTCAATGGAGTGATCTCCGAATTTGTTCTTCCTTGTTTCTCGTTCCTAACGGAGTGTTTTTCAACTTTGATCACCTCCATGGTTTTGTTCCTTTCATTTTGCTCAACCTTTTCAAGGTTCTTTGGTCTCACTCGTTTGTCAAAGGAGCGACTTAGTTTACCTCTTCTCTTTCTCCTCCGTTTGTCCCTCCGGTGCCATTCTAGATCTCGGGACGAAATCCTCTCGTAGTGGTGGAGTCTTGTAGCGCCCCGAGACCGATGTGCTAGGTGTCCTCCAGTTATTTGTTATTGTTGCCTTGTCATTGCTTGCGTGTCATGCATTGCATATCATGTCATCAGGCGCATTTCATTTGCATACATGTTCGTCTCATGCATCCGAGCATTTTCCCCATTGTCCGTTTTGCAATACGGCGGTCCTATGTCACCCGGTGCCCTTTTCTACCTCTTTTCGTGTTGGGTGTCAAATGTTTACGAATTGGACCGAGACTTGTCGTGCGGCCTTGGTTTACTACCGGTAGACCGTCTGTCAAGTTTCGTGTCATTTGGACTTCGTTTGATACTCCAACGGTTAACCGAGGGACCGAAAAGGCCTCGTGTGTGTTGCAGCCCAAAACCCTTCCAAAGTGGCCCAAAACCCACATAAACCTCCTCCATCATCTCGGTCGTTCGATCATGATCGCGTGGCCAAAAACCGCACCTCATTTGGACTCTCCTAGCTCCCTCTACCTATAAATATGTGGCCTCCCCCGAAAATTCTGCGGTACAAACCCTAGATCTCTCCTGTCTGCGCCGCCGGACAGATTTCCCACCGACGACATGTCCGCACCTCCACGTCGGACCAATCCCGCGCTGCCACCTCACTGTCACGGCCTCCTCTCTCTCCTCCCTTCGCCGCCGGCCCGCGCGGCCCGGATCGGGCCCGCGGGGCCCAACCGCCGCCACCGGCTCCCGT
>NC_041382.1:269443492-269472161 GCF_002162155.2 Triticum dicoccoides | reverse complement strand
GGCTCCCGCGCCCCGAGGCCGTCGCCCGCCCCGCCGGCGCCCTGCTCCTCCGCCGCCATTGCCGCTCCCCGCACCGGTGGCCGGAGCTCGACGCGCCGCTCCCCTCGCCCGGCAAGCCGCCGCCGCCTCGCCTCTCCGGCCTCCTTCTTCCTCTCCGGCGGACTTTGTCGTCGATTCCGGCCAGCTACAGTGCAATGGCAATGAACCTCGGGATCCGCTCCCACCAGATCCAGATCCAATTTTCGGTTGACTTTTATTCCCCGAAACCCTAATTTTGGGCAATTTTCATCATGTCGTAACTCTGCATCCGTAGCTCCGATTTGAGCGTGTAGCATATCAAAATGGTCGCCTCAACGAGTACATCATTTCGTCTCATTGCATCATTTCCATTTGAGCTCATCTTTTTGCCCGAAATGCTGTTGGAAGAGGGCTATGTGAGGAATTTGTCCGATCTGTTTCAGCAAATGGCATTTTGTCATTTTTGTCATGATTAATGGGTGCATGCTATGATCTTGAGCTCTACATGTGCTTTGTTATATGCCATGCATCTTTACAGAGGTGCTTGCCATGTATTTTTGTGCTATTTGTGGTGACTAGTATAAGCTTGCAAAGTAGCGTAATCGTTGATGCTGATTTCAGGGACTTAGAATTTCACCAAGTCCTTGTCCGGTATTTGTTGTTATGCCATATGTTCATGTTGTTTCCTAGTGATCCGTGCCTTTTTTGAGGATGATCAGTAAGGATGTTTTGTTAACATTGTGGTGCTCTATCCATCCATGTCTTTGTTTGCATTTATGGAGCACCCTAACTTGAGTCAATCGAGCTCTACTTTTGCTATAAAATATTCCTGGCAGATTATTGACATGTTTAGCAATTTTGCCGAGGATGTTGCTATTGATCTGTGCATGCTATGATGTTGTTCTTGTCATGCCTAGCTTCTATGCCATGTCTTCTTGATGGGTGTATGCTTAGTTTCTCATGCCATGCTCTGTAGTGAGTGCATCGAGCTCGTAAACATGCCTACTCGTTAACTGTTTAGCCATGCTCCAGTTTTTCACAGTCTGAATCTGTTTATGTTTTTGTCATGTTCACATGCTTGCAATTGTATTTTCTGATCCCTTTTGGCTCAAGGTCACTAAGGGAACTTGTTAAGTGCTTTGAGTAGCTTCATGCCATGACTTCCCTTGCCATGTTAAGTTCCTGTAGCTTGTAGTTTTCATGCTCTAAAGTGTGCTTCCTGGTGATAAATCCCAGACTTGTGTTAATTTCACCAAGTCTGAAACCTGTTATCATTTGCACTTTTGCCATGCTTGTTTGAACCTGTTATTGAGTGAATTAGCCGTAGCTCAGTGTTCATCTTTTGTCAAGCATCATGAGTGGATCCCTGCCATGTATTTTGTTGCCATGTTCGAGTGTTGTAGCATATTTCTCTTTTTGCATTTAGATGGCTACTTGCTGATTATCGCAGACCGGTGCCATATTTGTTTTGCTTGCCATTTCCAAACCGTGCATCCGATTCCAGTGATCTTTATATCGATTTCTACCGATTTCACCTCACCTTTCCAGTGGCACTCTTGGATTTCCTATTTGAGGCCAGGTTTAATCTTTCCTTTCCAAATCATGCATATGCATCGCATACCGCATCCCGCATATCATACCATGTTCGTGTGTGGTTTGTTTACTATGTTGTGTGCTTCTTTCTGGTGTTGCTTCTTCGGGTTGGTTCCGATAATGTCGCGTTTGGAGGACACGTTCGACTATGCCCGTTTGTCTTCTTCATGGACTCTTTTTCTTCCTTGCGGGATTTCAGGCAAGATGACCATACCCTCGAAATCACTTCTATCTTTGCTTGCTAGTTGCTCGCTCTTTTGCTATGCCTATGCTGCGATACCTACCACTTGCTTATCATGCCTCCCATATTGTTGAACCAAGCCTCTAACCCACCTTGTGCTAGCAAACCGTTGTTTGGCTATGTTACCGCTTTGCTCAGGCCCTCTTATAGCGTTGTTAGTTGCAGGTGAAGATTGAAGTTTGTTCCTTGTTGGAACATGGTGATATTGTTCCTTGTTGGAACATGTTTACTTGTTGGGATATCACAATATCTCTTATTTAATTAATGCATCTATATACTTGGTAAAGGGTGGAAGGCTCGGCCTTATGCCTGGTGTTTTGTTCCACTCTTGCCGCCCTAGTTTCCGTCATATTGGTGTTATGTTCTCGGATTTTGCGTTCCTTACGCGGTTGGGTTATAATGGGAACCCCTTAACAGTTCGCCTTGAATAAAACTCCTCCAGCAAGGCCCAACCTTGGTTTTACCATTCGCCGCCTAGCCTTTTTTCCCTTGGCTTAGGCCTGCCCAAGGGTCATCTTTATTTTAAACCCCCTCCGGGCCAGTGCTTGTCTAAGTGTTGGTCCGAAACAGAGCCATTTACGGCGCCACCTCGGGGAAACTTGAGGGCTGGTTTTAGCTGTACATAGTGTTCATCTGGTGTTGCCCTGAGAACGAGATATGTGCAGCTCCCATCAGGGTGTCGACACATCGGGCGGTCTTGCTGGACTTGTTTTACCATTGTCGAGGATGTCTTGTAACCGGGATTCCGAGTCTGATCGGGTCTTCCCGCTAGAAGGAATATCCTTCATTGACCGTGAGAGCTTGTGATGGGCTAAGTTGGGACACCCCTGCAGGGATTTGAACTTTCGAAAGACGTGCCCGCGGTTATGGGCAGATGGGAATTTGTTAATGTCCCGTTGTAGAAAACCTGAAGTTGATCTTAATTAAAATACATCAACCGCGTGTGTAACCGTGATGGTCTCTTCTCGGCGGAGTCCGGGAAGTGACCACGGTGTTGGAGTTATGTTTGACGTAGGTTGTTCTAGGATCACTTCTTGATCATAGTTGTTCGATCGTGCTTTTGCCTTCTCTTCTCGCTCTCATTTGCGTATGTTTAGCCACCATATATGCTAGTCACTTGCTGCAGCTCCACCTCAAACCTTTACCTTACCTATAAGCTTAAATAGTCTTGATCGCGAGGGTGCGAGATTGCTGAGTCCCCGTGACTCACAGATACTTCCAAAACCAGCTTGCAGGTGTCGTTGAACCGTGCAGATGACGCAACCAAGCTCAAGGAGGAGCTCTATGAAGATCGTGTTCTTTATGTTGTTCCGCTTTCTAGTTGATCAGTAGTGGAGCCTAGTTGGGGTCGATCGGGGATCTGTGTAGCATTTGGGGTAGTCTTCTTTTATTTTGGTTCCATAGTCGGACCTTGATTGTATCTGGATGATGTAATGCTTTATTCATGTAATTGTGTGAAGTGGCGATTGTAAGCCAACTATGTATCTCTTTCCCTTATGTATTACATGGGTTGTGTGAGGATTACCTCACTTGCGACATTGCTTTCAATGCTGTTATGCCTCTAAGTCGTGCTTCGACACGTGGGAGTTATAGCCGCATCGAGGGCGTTACATCTTTATTATACAACATGCATATATTATACAAAACAAATGGATAAGCAAAAATAAATGAAAAGGTACAAATTTTCATTAGCAAGATAAATTGAGAATAGCTGAATATTTACTTGTTAAATACACGTGATAGGGAACATAGAGGTCCTTTGATACATATCTCTTGAATAACCAGATGATCGATTTGAAAGTGCAGCGGTCATATTTGCTGGAATGGGCTTCGGACGGGGCGGACGGCTCGGGCGACCACCGGAGGCGCCGCCAAAATCCTCGTCGCGGACTACTGATCTGCCGCCGTCATCACTGATCGCCTCGTCCTCGTCATCTCTCGCGGCACAGCCTGATCCAGATCCGTGTGAGGCGGATGGGCGTGCGGAGGAGGGATTGCGTTGGGTTGTGCATTTCCGAGAGGGTCATGGGGAATGGATCAGCAGGCGTCTGCATCATTCTTCGGCATCTCGCTGGACGGCGTTGCTGGATATGGACAACGACGTCCGCGCCGGTGATTATGCTATGATTGGCGACCAGGTGAAGGTAGGATCTAAATTGTGTATTGATATTTATGACGTGGTTGTGGATCATCGTATGCAGATGGTTGCGGAAGTGGTGAATCCGATCGAGATTCTTGACTCATCCTCGGAGTCTGGCAGAGGGAAGCAGGATTGGCGGATTGGAGGTCGCTTCTGGGTTCTCGCTGATGGCGACGACGATGAGGACGGCGATGAAGGAAACTGCGTCAGGGAGCCGCCAGAGTTGTATCTGCCGATGGTTGATGCAGCTGATCCTGGCGGTGAGCCGGAGAGACAAGGATCAAGAGCTGATGACAAGATCAATTTGGATCGCCGGATAGTTCACCGGAAAACGACGGCACCCGCGATCCGGCCATGGAAAGGGCCGGTACCCAAGGTATGTCTTGCACCAATCACATTATCGGACTTCTGGAGTACGGATTCTTGGACAAAAGTGACTCGAAAAAAGAAACGGAATGGCCGGGCGGCGGCACAGCCGTCGGCGCCAGCGCATGTCCGGGCGGTCAAGATCCAGGCGGCTAGGAGAGCATGTTTGAATCAGTTATTGGGCCAGGTTGGGCCTGCGGTTGATGATGCCGGTACAGAGGCGGACATGCCTGGGTATGTGGCCCAACAGGAGACCCCCGTACCGAAGCCTACCTACGTGATCCCTGACCCATCGTGTGATGTTCCTGTGGATGTATCGATCGGTCCGCCTCAGGAACTGATCACTAGAGTTCGTCGTTCGACAACTCCTGGGTTTCCTAAGCTGGGTGCCGGTCGCGCCGCTAGGGTAACCAGGCCGCTGGGTGATGCCATGGCGGGGCGTGGAGTACCGCCACCAAAGCATGGGGCCGCGCCCCCGGCACATGTTCCAGCGCGAGCCAACTTGGCCGCGGCCCAAGGCCAGGCCGTCATGAAACAGCCGGCGCAGACCGGCCCGGCCGCCGGCCAAGGCGGCGACTTTGCTGCCGGGCGGAGCGACGCCCAGGCCGCCTGAAGGGACGGTGCCCAAGGTGCAGGACGGGGCGTTGCTCCGGTTGTTCAAGTTGTCGGGGAGGGCGATGCTCCGGTTGTTCTACTTGCCGGGCGGGGCGGTGCCCTGGGTACCGGGCGCGGCAATGGTCCTGCTGGCGACGTGGGGCATGGCAATGGCCTCGATCGTGATGGCTATGGCAGTGGCGGGCGGAACTACGGTGGTGACGGCTTTCGTTAGAATCGCTATGGACAGTGGGGCGATGATGGCTATGATGCGTATGGCGAGGGGCTGCATCGTGGCTCTTCGTCGGGCGGTGGATGAGGTTTTGGATGGTATAATGAGGGCGGAGCGGGACGCGACTTTCAAGGTCCTCCCGGCAATTTTGCCGAGGGGGTGGCTGGCCCAACAGACCGGTATAACCGAGGAGCGCACCGTACATTCCGAGGTGGGCGAGGAGGGGGTCGACGCCCGCCTCCCCCGCGGCCTCCTATTCATCCTGTTGATACGACAGCAATGGCACAGGCCGATATTGATATGGTGCAGACGGTCAAGACTTCTCTTCGGGACAGTATTATCGATGTCAGTATTCCGGTGACCAGTACCGTGGCTGCTAAGGTCGGTGACGAGGGTTCTGATAAGGGTACGGACAAATGGAACGGGGAAAAGCTTTCAAAGTGGGCTATTAAGAAAAAGAAGCTTCCGTGTTATCGATGTGGCCAGCCGGGACATTTTGCGGCAGAGTGTACCACCGAGTTATGTGATTATTGCTCCAGATCGCAGCATACAACCGGTGAGTGTCCGTTGCTTTCTGGCCCCAAGCCGGTGGTCAATATCTATGGGGTTTGCGGTGAGGAGCTCATGTTTTTTGAGTCACCAGATGTGGCACCGGTGACGCATGTGCAAGAGAGTTCTTACCCCGCGGTTGTCAAGGTGACCAATGGGACTTTAACTGAGGCACAGATTGTGCGACAGTTCAGGATTTAGTGCCAGGCAACCATCGGTGGGACCTTGTCAGGTTGGAGGCCCAGACTTACAAGGTTGAGTTTCCCACTAAGGAGGATCAGATGCATACCCTTAAGTATGGCATGTGCAGAGTTCAGAGCACCAACGTTATCCTCACATTTGATGAGTGGAAGGAGAAGGAGCCCGAGGGTATACCTTTAGAGAAGGTCTGGGTTCGCTTCTATGGTGCACCTCGCAAGTATATTAATCATTTCACGATAGCTTGGAGTTTGGGTTCTATCATTGGTAAGATGGAACAGATTGACATGCCTTTTACTCGGGCACATGGAGCAGCGAGGTTGCTAGTCAGTGTAGTCAATTTGGAGTTCGTACCGGATGTTGTCAAGTGGACGTGTGCCGGGGTTACCTATGTACTTGAGCTTGATATTGAGGAAACACCAATACCGTAGGAGGGAGATGAGGTTCAGGATATGGATACAACTGAGGGTGATGGTGCACCCGGGAATCAGGACAAGGGGCCAGAGAACACACCACGTGAGCCGGCTAAGGAGCCGCAATCATAGGGCACGGCAGATACGTCCTCTAAGGAGGCGCCTCCCTCCACGACACCGATGACCTCACTTCGGTATGGTTCTTTTGGAGCACGATCTGCCCCCAGTCGGTTATGGAGCAACAGAGTTGAGGCGGATGATCCAGAGGAACTAGAGTTACCAGCAGTGATGCCCCCTGCTGTTGGTTCTTGTCCATCTCCGAGGTTTGATTCTGGACCACATCACTCGTCGAGCTACGTGCTACTGTTGGTGTGGGGGCGGTGGGTAGGAGGCCCGCAGTCCTAGCCCACCCGTAGCGGTTCCTACTCCTAGGGGGAGGGGCGCGGGCTGGAGGCCCATGACGTCCTTTCCCCTCGGGCCAGTCCGAGGCGTCACGACCAGGAGCGCGAGCAGGAGGCCTGCACATCTCCTTCTCCGACGTCAACTCCATGTCACGCTGACGGCTTGGGGGAATGAGACTGTTGAGCAGGTGGCTCCACGGTCTCCTTCTCTAACTCCTACGGCTGATGGTACCCGCTTGACCACGCCTTGCCCCTCTTCACCGGCAATTAGGGAAGGCAGCCGGAGCGGGGACCACACGCCTCGGGAGAGGACCACGGAGGAGCTTGTCGCTTTCGGCGGCATTTCTGATCCGGTCACGGCTGGCAGACGGATCAGCGGTCAGATCCAGGGCCAGCCAGATGCGGATGACCTGCAGCTAGTGCACGCCAAGAGGGCGGCCATGCTTCATGATGTGGAAGAAACTACAGGTATGCCTTTTGATAAGAGTCGTTCAATTATGCATTTTACCGAGCATGAGATTGTTGATAAAGCAAACGACTTAGGGGTTACTTTGGGTTCAACTGATATAGAGATAGCGAAGTCTGTTAATGACATGTTAGATTTAGAAGCCGAGAGGGCTTCTAAAATAATTCAGAACCTTGCATCAGTTAAACCAATGAATAACGATGACATGAATAATCTAGGAATTGTAGCCCTGGGAAGCTTTTGTAATAATCTCTTACCTAATGAGGAGGCCGACGATGAGGAGGGGTCTGAGAATATGGACATTGTAGAGCCCATGAGGGAGGGCGTTGTCTAGTATTATGTCGACCCTACGTTTCCGGAGGGTGCTGAGGAGAAGCCTAAGCGGCCCTGGAAACGGAAGATTTATCCTACTTCGGCGGTGCGTAGAAGTGCTAGGGTCAAGCTTAAAAAGAAATTCCACGATGATTTATGAAAGGAATCTTTTGGAATAGCAGAGGTCTAGTTGACTTGGCTAAACGAGGCTCTTGGCTGAGACAACGGTAGAGCAAAATTTAGACTTTATTGCGCTTTTCGAAACTAGACGAGATAACTTGACCTCACAGTTCCTTGGAACTCTTTCCGGTGGAATTGATTTTGATTGGCATGTCTTACCTCCTAGAGGAAGATCTGGTGGGATCTTGCTAGGGATTCGGTGTGCAACACTCGAGGTGCTTAATGTGGTCAGGGGAGACTTTACGGTCAAATTTCGGGTGAGATCCAAATTGGATGGATTCCGATGGTCTCTTGTGGTTGTATATGGAGCAGCACAACCCGAATTCAAACCAGATTTTTTAGCTGAGTTGGTATGGATTTGTGGCGATGAATCCTTGCCAATCCTAGTCGGTGGGGACTTTAACATTATTCGGAGGAGAGAGGAAAAAACAATGATAATTTTGATGGACGATGGTCTATGATGTTCAACATGATTATCGAGAGTCTTGATTTGAGAGAAATTGAGCTCACCGGTAGACAATTTACTTGGGCCAATTCGTTGCCCATTCCGACTTATGAGAAGTTGGATAGGGTACTCGCCAGTGTCGAATGGGAACAAAAGTACCCTTTAGTATCGGTTCATGCGATGCATAGAGGGATCTCCAATCATACACCTCTTCTTGTAGACTCGGGAGAGGCTACCCATGTCGCCAAAAAGAACGCTTTATCTTTCGAACTAAGTTGGTTCGAGAAAGAAAACTTTCTGGAGATCATTGCACATGAATGGGCGAAACCTGTTAGCGGTAGAACTAGCATAGAGAGGTGGCAAAATAAGATCAGACATGTGAGATAGTTTTCGCGAGGTTAGGCCAGAAATGAGAGTGGGATATACAAGGAAGAGAAAGAACGCCTTACTCATTTAATTGATACTTTAGATTTAAAAGCTGAAAGTAATCCCCTTACGATTACTGAGCAACACTCCAAGTCCGAAGCTGAGCAAGGCTTACGCTCTCTTCTTAGAAAGAAGAGCTCAAGTGGGTACTGCGCGCTAAAGTGCTTAAGGTTGTCCAAGGGGACGATAATACACAATTCTTCCATATGGTTGTGAATGGTAAACATAGGAAGAAGAAAATCATACAGCTCAAACAGGACGAGGGGACAATTATAGGGCATGCGAATCTGAAAGCATATATCTCTAATTACTATAAGCAACTTTTGGGGCATCCGGAAGCAAGCACGGTGGCCCTAGATGAATCTGTTTTTGGAGATATACCTCAACTTCGGGTAGAGAAGAATGATATTCTATCTGCACCATTTACTGAGAAGGAGGTTTTGAATGCCATCTCACAAATGAAACTGAATAAAGCACCGGGACCAGATGGGTTTCCAGCTGAATTCTATAAGAAATGTTGGCATATTATTAAGAATGATCTTATGCCTATGTTTCATGACTTCTTTAGTGGCCATCTCGAGCTGTTTCATCTTAATTTTGGCCTAATTACGTAGTTACCCAAAAAAGAAGAAGCAGTTCGGATTGAACAATTTAGGCCAATATGCCTTCTTAATGTGAGTTTCAAAATCTTCACAAAGGTTGGTACCAATAGATTGACTCAAATTGCCCATTCAGTGGTACAACGGAGTCAGACGACGTTCATGCCAAGGATGACACATACTTGAAGGGGTTGTTGTGCTACATGAAATGCTTCATGAAATCCATTCGAAGAAGCTAGATGGGGTTATCTTCAAAGTGGATTTTGAGAAGGCATGTGATAAATTTAAATGGCCTTTCCTTCAGCAGGCAATGCGCATGAAAGGATTTAGTGAGGCTTGGCGGAACCAAGTGGGTTCTCAAGTCCAGAATGGTAGTGTCGGAATCAAGATTAATGATGATATCGGCCATTACTTCCAGACACATAAGGGTTTGAGACAAGGAGATTCTATGTCTCCTCTCTTATTTAATATAGTGGTCGATATGTTGGCCATTCTTATTGGCAGAGCCAAACAGCATGGTCAGGTGGAGGATTTAGTTCCTCATTTGGTCGATGGAGGAGTCTCTATCTTGCAGTACGCTGACGACACCGTCTTATTCATGGAACATGACATTGCTAAAACGCGCAATATGAAACTTATATTGTGCCTTTTCGAACAATTGTCTGAATTAAAGATAAACTTTCACAAAAGTGAGTTGTTCTGCTTTGGGAAGGCCAAAGACGAGCAAGACACATATAGACAATTGTTCCGGTGTGAATTAGGGTCGTTACCATTTAGTTATTTGGTCATACCAATTCACCACCGTAAGTTGTCTAATAAAGAATGGAAGTGTATCGAAGATCGAATTGAGAAAAAAGCTGAGCTGCTGGAAGGGTAAGCTTATGTCTTATGGAGGTCGGCTAGTGCTGATTAATTCGGTATTGACCAGTATGCCGATGTTCCTACTCTCTTTCTTCGAAATCCCTAAAGGGGTACGAAAGCGACTTGATTTCTTCATATCTCGTTTCTTCTGGCAGTCAGATGAGGCCAAAAGGAAATACTGACTGGTGCGATGGGATATCCTTTGCCGGCCAAAAGACCAGGGAGGGCTTGGTATTGAGAACTTAGAAATCAAGAATAAATGCCTCATGAGCAAGTGGCTCTACAGGTTGGGGACAGAGCCAGAGGGCATATGGGCACAACTTTTGCGTAATAAATACTTGCAGTCGAAAACGCTCGCCTAGGTTACCATGAGACCAACTGACTCGCCATTCTGGAAAGGGCTTATGAGAGTGAAGGATTTATTCTTTCGTAGGGTCAAATTCTTGGTTGGCAATGGGATATCAACAAGATTTTGGGAGGATACATGGTTAGGAGCAACACCCCTGGCCGTTCAGTATCCCACCCTTTATAATATTGTACAACGCAAGGAGGATTACGTAGGTACCGTGTTCCAAACAATCCCCTTGAATATCCAGTTCAGGCGTGCGTTAGTTGGTCAGAGATGGACTGCTTGGTTGCACTTGGTTCGAAGATTGATAGATGTTCGACTCTCAGACCAGTCGGATTCGATGCAATGGACATTAGCTAAAAATGGAGGTTTCACGGTGAAATCGTTTTATATAGATTTGATTAATTCTGCCCAATCTCGCGATCGTTGCATATTTGGAAGATTAAGGTTCCCTTGCGAATTAAAATTTTTATGTGGTTTGTCCACAAGCAAGTTATACTCACTAAGGACAACTTAATCAAGAGGCGATGGGTAGTTCACGTTGTTCTTTTTGTGATCATGATGAAACAATACAACACATATTCCTTGAATGCTCCCTCGCTAAATTGCTTTGGAGAACCCTAAACCCTAAAAACCCTAAACCCTAAACCCTAAACCCTAAACCCTAAACCCTAACCCTAAACCCTAAACCCTAAACCCTAAACCCTAAACCCTAAACCCTAAAACCCTAGACCCTAAACCCTAAACCATATTGCCTTCAATGTCACTCCTCCAGCTAACATAGAATCGTTGTTTGGAACGTGGTTAGCTGGGGTTGAACAGGATACTGTTGCTTGTATTCGGATTGGAATATGTGCGCTTTTGTGGGCTATCTGGAATTGTAGGAATGATTTGATTTTTAACAGACAACACACTTTAACTTTCTTGCAGGTTATATTCAGAGCTACCGCTTGGATCTGTATGTGGTCCTTACTCACTCCTGCGGACTCCAGGGAGCCTTTGGGTACTGGGTGCAACCAATGGGAGATGGTAGCACGGGGTATATTCAACCGGTTCGGATGGCGGTCGCATAACAGGATAGGAGTCTAGGGAGCTTATCCTCTTTTTTGCCTTACCGGTTGTACTTATTTATTTATTTTTGCTTTTGCTCCGCTTGCGAGCTGTAATACCTTCATGACTTTGGGATACTTCGAGACTTTTTAATAAGATGGATGCATGCATCATTATTATGAAGAGGCCGAGGGCATGCCTCCATTTCCAAAAAAAATATTAGTGTGCCCGTCAGTTTTATGGTTGGAATACAGTCTCCCTGCATAAAAGCAGATCCAAACAGCCAAGCCAAATGTTCAAAAGGTCTATGTATGTAACTAAATCAAACACATGCTACTCTCCCAAGCACGATCTGGTTCACAAGAATTAGATACAAATTATTTAAATAAACAAATGGGAAACACATGCTACTCTCCCAAGCAAAACCAGAAACCTGACTGAATGACCGGAGGCCAAGTTCACATATGCTCCAGATATGATTCCCCCCAATTCTCTGCAACCAAAATGGAAGTGCATGATTAATTTAGCATTAGGTACAAGCACACATTTAACAAGGGACAATCCTAACTTGGGTTTTAGAGGCAAGAAAAAGTCAAAAATTGAACATGTGCGCATGACTAATTTAGTAGCAGGTACAACGTACAACCACATACTTAACAGGGGACGGTCCTAACCTAGGTTTCAGAGGGAAATGGTTGAAGAACAAACAAGTCGCCCTTCCTCCTTGTTCGATTCATCACTCCCCCACTTAAAAAAACAGATTGACATAGTTCAATAATAAGAATAGTAGCACATTGTTTCATAAGATTTTATATGACAGAAATTTAGACGGGCTAAACTAAAAAAAAGCTAGAGCTGTGTAGGCATGGAAGAAGAAGAAACCGAGCGGAGTAGGATATCACCAGGAGCTTAGGTGTTTGGGGCGAGAGACTACCCGCTCACCAGATATGAGCAGGTACTCTAGATCTTTGTCTAATGCAGTTGTTTGCTACGTATTCAAGAAGAAACTTATTAATATGTTTGTATTGCATGACTTCTCCTAGAGAATAGCTGCACAAATGCAATTCTGAAGTCCAAAGTAACTAAGGTCTGAGTCATCGACACCTACCAAGGTTCTGAATTTCTGTAAGCAATACTTCCACTTTGGATTAGAACCATCAGTTTTAGTACTTTAGTAGTTAGTTTTATTTATCTAAATATGCAGGAATGTAGTCATCAGTTTTAGTACTTTAGAGAGTATGAGCTTCTGTAATTCATGGTGAAAATTCATCTCTACGGTGACACAGTGTGCATCAGTTCAACTGATTTAGTTACCTTGTCCATATTGGGCACGAGGTCTTGCAGCCTCCTTAGCTTCTTGCTATTACTAGCTCTTCTTTCATAAACATCACAAGCAAGAAAAATATTCAGTACAAACATGTGGCACCAAGACAAACACCAAAAATATTGCAGGAAACTAACTAACCCTCTAAGCGATGCTTCGTGGGTAAGTGGCGCAGCCATGCTTGGTGCAGACTGTGCAGGCGATGAAGTCCTGATGCAGGTGCAGATAGTCGTCCATGCCGGGCATGTCCAAATACGTGGTCGACATGCCAAACTAAATTTGGTCCAAAGTGTTAGTAGAAGTGTAGCATTAAACAATTGATGGGAAGCAGAGTGCGGATGGATGTGAAGTGTATACATGTGAAGCTTATCCTACTTGGGATTCGATTTTGCTGAGGTTGGTGATCATGCCGCCATCGCTGTCAATGAGCACCTTGTCCATCTTGCTTCTGGGTGTGGAGAACATGATATTGGAGTTGGTGTCATCCGAGGAGCTCATGGAGAAGCTCCTAGAGAGGTCGTTGGAGCCGTTGTCGACCGTGATGCTCTCACCGACGTCGGCCGACAGCATTGGCGCGGGCATGGCCATCCCCATCTCCATGTGGCATAATGTCATGCTGCCTCGAGTAGCTCCACACCTACATATTAATTGAGAGATCTCCACGTCAGTGAATTCTGAACTTGTCTAGAAAGCTAACAGTATTGGGGGATCAAAGAAATAACAGAAAGTAATATACTTTGTAGTCACATAAGCCATACCATGAAAGGACATGAGTAGCACCTGGCTTTGTTGAATTGGAAGAAATCATGTTAAAGTATGTATTCCCTTTAAACTAGCAGTCTCTCTTCACCTTATTAGAAGAGAGTAAATTCCTTTCCCCTCCTATGTGACATCTCAAACTTGACATCCTTACTGCCATAAAATTTATCCTCTAAATCCCCATCCCACCAGACAAGCTGCACACACACACACAAAATTAAAATCTCTTTATAATCATTGGGGTCGTAATCAAACATTGTAAATACATATAAACAAAAAGAATATGCAAACCTAAGAAAATTGTGCAAGAAAATTCAGAGAACTATAGGGGGAAACACGAACCTGGGACGGTGCTCGACCAGGATGGGCTCTTGCGCCGTCACATGAGTAGTACCTGACTTTCTCGTTCCCCAATGTCGTCCTCCTGCTGTGGCCGTGGGGGCGGTGCCGATGTGTGTGCTAAAGAAGGTCACGACCCTATGGTGGCCATCTCTCAGGGTCATTCTCCTTCTAATATGGGCACGACGGAGGAGGTGAAACCCAATTTCAAGACTCCACCAAGCTAGGCGTGTCGTTGTTATTTTTAATAATTATATTTTTAATAATTGTGAGTTTTGGCCTGGTTTTGGGCCTGTCCAACCAAGTCAGGTCGAGGCCCATTAGGCTGGGCACCTCACCCCTCCATATAAGGAGCTGGGGCGCATTAGGTTGGGGGGTGGAGAATTTTATTCGAAAACTATCGAGTTGTGTTTCCTCGGTGAAGCATCCCTCTGGGGACGGCGATGTCGTTTATCTAATAAAGATTGCTGCGGAGGTTCTTGTGTTTAGCAAGGATTATCGTGCTTTGGTTTGAGGCGTGGTGATCTTCATCACGTTGCTTGCTGGATTTGTTTCCTCGTCTTCAGGTTACGTGGATTACTCCCGTGATTAGAAGTTTTTCTATTTTATTGTCTTGCGGTGAAATATCAGGCAAAAACTATAGGATCATCACGTTGATCCTTATTATGTGGTATCAGATTACTAGGTTTCTCACCGCGAGTTCATCCTGTTGAGATTGCATCATTGCCGCCAGTCTGTTCTGCGGAGAGTTCTCGTGGATCACGGTGCAATTTGCTGTTCGGCGAGGAGCTTAGTGGCGGCAAATTCGCGAGGGTCGAGCACGCTTGGATCTGTGTCTCGGCGGAGAGTTCGTCTTCCAGTCGGATCAAACTAAGGGCGTCGGTGCTATCAATTTTCCTTGTGATCTCAGCGAGGTTTGGTCGCTCAGATAGGAAGGACACGTTGTTTTCGGCTGACTCCGGATTTTCAGGAAGCAGAGCGATTTGGTTGGTACGTGATGGAGTACTAGTTTGTTTTGGTGTTCTGTGATCAGCTTGCTGGATTTTTAAATTAGTTAAATCCTAATTAGTTAAGGCAGGAGAGAGAAGATTCTCTTGTTTCCGTCCGTTTGGAAACCAACTTACGGTAGAGTCGAGCTCGTGGTAAAAAAATTGCGATTTTATTATCTGTTCGCCGGATCGGTAAGATGGCTTCCACATGGTTTTCTCGGTTGGATGAGAATTCTAAGGAACGTGCTCGGGCTGAGATAGCTGATATACAAAAGATCATTAAAGAGATGCGGGCGGAATTAAAAAAGCCCATTGCAGTTTTTCCCGCGCATATTGTGCAGCATTCTGCGAAGGTAATTTCCAAGGACACATCCATGGTGAAGATAGATGATGTTAACGACGACAACGAGGCAATGACAACACGTACTGGTTCTAAGGAGGACAAGGCTGATGTTGACATGATTTTGGTGGACGATGTTGTACCATTGAGCGGGTTGAATATGCAACTCAAGAGGGTACATGATGAAGCTTGCAAAACAGTTGACAAGGGTCAGTGGTGGAGTTTATTTCAGACTCGGTGTATGATTAAAGGCAAAGCATGCAAGTTGATGATTGATGGTGGTAGCTGTACTAATGGCATAAGCAAGGCAATGGTGGCATCATTGGGGTTGTCCACAAGGCGTATTCCCGAACCTAAGCATCTTGAGTGGTTGAATAGTTGTGGTATGTTGAAGGTTACTCATAAAGTGCGTGTGCCATTTACAGTTGGTGACTATGTTGATGTGGTAGAATGTGATGTGTTGTCACTGGAGGTGTGTGGGCTGTTACTTGGACGTCCATGGCAGTATGATCGCAATGTTACACATGCTGGGAGAGCAAATGCATATTCTTTTGTGCATGATGGCAAACAACAGACTTGGAAGCCTATGAAGGATGATCAAATAAAGTCTAATGTGGAGCTGGTGGTACACAAGGAGAGGTTGCGCAAGGCTAAGCCGCCAGGGTTAGCTAAGCTGCAGCATGAGGAGCATGATGCACAAAGCGACATTATTGATATTGCTTCACCTATACCTGTAGATGACAAGCATGTTGTTCTTGTTAGTGACAAGCCAGTTGAAGTGCAGCCTCTTTCTGATGAGAGGAAGGATGTTGCAGCATGTGTTACAATTCCAGTTTGTGTTGACACAGGTGTTCAGACTGATGATATTTGTGTTGATCATATCCCAGTGCATGAGGTGCTTCGGAGCGACAAGCGCAGTTTTGTTAGCACACTTGCGAGGCGTTTTGTTGGAGCAGCAGTGCGGAAGCACAAAGGCAAGGATGGACATGTTCGTCAGTTGTGTGGCCCAGGCATTACTCATCTTTTGCAGGGTAGTGCAAAGCAGGTTCATGTTCAGAAACAAAGGGCTCCAGCAAAGGTGGACAAGAAGAAGGTGGTGGCGCTTATGCCCAGGCGTGTGTGGAGAAGAAAGGCACCCATAGCTGAACCAAGTCGAGCAGACCAAGAGGGAGGATTTGGAGTGGTAGGCAGGCGAGACTTGAAGATGGCGAAGACGCGTGATGCTTTTGTTGATATCACGCCACCCTTTCCAGTAGACCCTCACATGTTGAGGACAACGCTTTTTGAAGGGGGGAAGATGATATGGGCACGACGGAGGAGGTGAAGCCCAATTTCAGGACTCCGCCAAGCTAGGCGTGTCATTGTTATTTTTAATAATTAGATTTTTAATAATTGTGAGTTTTGGCCTGGTTTTGGGTCTGTCCAACCAAGTCAGGTCGAGGCCCATTAGACTGGGTGCCTCACCCCTCCATATAAGGAGTTGGGGCGCATTAGGTTTAGGGGGTGGAGAATTTTAGTCGAAAACTATCGAGTTGTGTTTCCTTGGTGAAGCATCCCTCTGGGGACGGCGATGTCGTTTATCTAATAAAGATTGCTGCGAAGGTTCTTGTGTTCAGCAAGGATTATCGTGCTTTGGTTTGAGGCATGGTGATCTTCATCACGTTGCTTGCTGGATTTGTTTCCTCATCTTCAGGTTACGCGGATTACTCCCGTGATTAGAAGTTTTCCTATTTTATTGTCTTGCGGTGAAAGATCGGGCAAAAACTATAGGATCATCACGTTGATCCTTATTACCTTCTCCCATATTTGCTTGCTTGCCCCCTGCCTGCTCCACCAAGCGGACAAACTCAAGCCTATGGGGAACAAGAAAAACGATGAATAGATCGATTTAACTGGTAGCAAACGAACTAATTTTCTTGGTGGTGAGGGCTCACGAATTGGGGAGGATAAAAGCACCTGCTCCACGGTGGCTCCCAGATGACGCAGTGCTCACGGCAGCCCGTGCTCTAGCTCACCTCCTTGTCGAGCCTGTCACTGCCGCTGGTTTTCCCCGCGCCACCTCCTCTTCCTCTTTTCTGGTCTCCCCCGTGCCACCTCCTCTTCCTTTTTTCCTCCAGCGGCGGCGCAGTCCCCCCATGACTTCTTGGTGGTGAGCGCTCACGATTGGGGAGGAGAAGAGGAGCCCGTGGCTTCTTGGTGGTGAGGGCTCACGGATTGGGAAGGAGAAGAGGAGGGCGGCGGACTAGGAGGGGGAGGAGAGGAGGCGGCGGACTGGGGAGGAGGAGGAGAGGAGGCGGTGGATTGGGGAGGAGGAGAGGAGGCGGGGATTGGGGGTGAGAGGAGGCTGTCGATAGGATAGGGTTCTCACCGTGTTTGCCTGTACGTGAAATTACTAAAATGCCCTTGGCAGGCCACCAAATTTATAGCGATGATAGCAGCACTGTTCATAGAGATTTAGGGACGACGTGGCTGGCTTCGTCTGGCCTAGCACTTCTTGAACGTTTATATGTTCAATGGCATCAGAGGAAACGGACAGAACACGCCTGAGTCTCGCTCGACCTCATGACATGCGCGCCACGGCAGTCTAGGGTTTGGCCGCTGCCGCCCCTGCCTCTACTGCTTACTCCGGCGACACTCCACATCCGGCAGGTATAGTTTTCCCTCCTCCCTCACCCCCCCTCTCATCCCATGGTGGTGGCCGGCCGGCGGTCCGACGGCTCCGGCACCGATGCACCGGCCCTTCTCCTCCATACTCCTACCTCCCTCCTCCCTCCCTTTGCCCCCTATGGTGGAGGTCAGGTCGTCCCGTGCCTCCTCAATCTGGTGTCCGTGAGGGACGGGGCAGGTCCGACCGTCCGCCGGCGCCGGTGAACTGGGACTCCTTCCTCCTCTCTCCTCCCTCCACCCTCCATCACTCATCCCCATCCATCCTCTTCTAAAAAAATTCTCTGATCATGCATATTCCTATTTTCTGTTTTTTGTGATTTGATGGTTAATAGTCATAGATTGTAGTATGTTATTACAGTATCATTAGTACTTGTTGCATATTGCTACTCTCTACGCATTTTCAAGATTATGTATGAATGGATTGGCCAGCAATGGCCCAATTTTTGTCATGGTTTATATCTTTTGCTACGTAATTGCTTGATGCGCATATTGATCGGTCATTGGCCAGTAGTACCAAGGTTAAAGTTTTTTATAGATGTGATGCCGATGATGAGTATGTACTTCCAGTGCTATGACTGGAGGTGGCACGAACACAAGCAGACCCGGTTGAAGATGAGGGGAACGAAGACAGCATGACAATATTCATAGTAGAATAGCTCATGCTTGTCTAGCAATGGCAACATAAGTTTAGCTATGTTGATGGAGGTCATCCTCATGTGAACCATACTGTGTTTTGTATGATGCATGTCTTTGTAATAATATTATGGGAACACTATCTATTTAAATGTATGCAACATCAAAGTATAGTTGTTCAATTGTGTATGTGTTAGCTATAAATCGCTTACATTGTCATATTTTTTCTGTGTAAAATGATTGTCCAATTTCCTACAAATGTACATGTCACTACTTTAAATTAGCATATAAACATATTCACTCAAGTGCCAAGGCATTACAGACAATTCACAACCAAATCTGCAGTTTTATGGTTGTTTTAACCAAACAGCCTCTAGCTTGTCTACAGTGGCATTTTCACAGCAGCTCAACCCATTAAGCTACGTGTGAAGGCGGCCAACCAGTTATGCCACGTGGCGTAAGTGGTTGGCCGCGGCGTGTAATCTTTTGAATTTTTTTTAGATGAAGGCATGAATTATTTTTTAAAAGAGGTGAGGACCTCTGGTATTTTCTAAATGAAGGGTTGATAGACTGCAGTGGTAATTTTTTTCCTTTTTTACTTTGTGAAGGTGAGGATTTTTCTAATATGGTTTTTTAGATGCAAGGACTCTATGTATCTTTTTAAAATAGAAACATGCACATACTGTCCTCTCAAGCGGCGGCGCCACAGATGACGCTCACTTTAAACAGAGGAGAAATTTTTTGGAAGAGACGCACATACATCTTATAAGTGCACCTAAAAACAGATTAGGAGGGATTTGATTTTAGAGTTTTGTGTCTGTGCTCATGGCAGCAACTAGATGCTTTTTTGGGAGGGGCGTTTTGGCTCTCGGGTTCAGGTGATCCTGATATCTGGGCCGTCCAGATGAGCTCTGGGATCTGTGCGAGGCATTATTAAATACGATATACCGTACAGAATAAGAGGGGAATACACAGTGGCGGGCCTTGTACGTACGATGTCAGATGACGGGCGGCACCGTCTGTGGAGTCGCCGTTAACGACGGGCAAAATGAATGCATCCCCGTCCACCAGCTTCGGCCCCTGTTTTCAGCGAAAGATGATCGAGCCGAGTAAAAATTAGAGCCGGAGGGCGGCGTCGGTGGCGGCTACATCGGCGGCATTCTCGCACACTGATTCCCTGCTCGCATCACCGGACGTGGTCTCCGATTACTGCTGGCGCAGCCGTGGCGATGGATTTTCCCGTCGCTCCGATGGACAGGTAAGAAATCAATCCTTGTACATAAATGTTCTTCGTTCCCATTTACGATCCAGCATCAAAACAAGCTTAGAGCTTCGATCCAACGTGCTCAGGTTGCCCATATTCCCGGATGAGGCGGCTAGCGCGGCGGCCCTAATTGAATTGATTGGTGGGGCTGGTCGTGCGGAAAAGGAATTAACCAACGGATCTGGCGGGGCGGTGGTTGGAGGATTTGGGCGCAGCTCAGCTGGGCAGTTCGGGGGTGGTGCTATGTGCGGCGAGGAAACAAGTGTGGCTGCCGGCGGCCCTGCCGTGTCAATGCAAACGCCGTTGACCAGGGCGGCGTTGAAGCACATTTTGATGGAGATCAGGGCGCTGTGATTCAAGATCGAACAGGAAGTGGCGATGGAGGCTCTCTGCACAATCGACTGGCAAGGTGGATCCCCAAGCCCCTGGATGGACTAAGAGGTAATTGGGATTTTCTGTAGAACTGCATTCTGTACCTTGCAACCGTAGTTGGAATGATGCCCTGTTTATTTTAGTTTGTTATGCTGGCTAGTGAATTGTCAGTTTGATAAAACCATTGTTTGGGGACTTTTTGCTGACGGCGGAGAGAGCTGCGGCCCTGAGGCCTTCTGTTGGTGGCCGGGTATCAAGCATGAGCAAGCTAGCAATGGCGACGGACTTTCCCGTACACCAATAGACAGGTAAGTGTGGCATTATCCCAGGGGCGGTGAAAGATCGTCGATGTCACCTAGAGGGGAGTGAATAGGCGTTTTAAAATAATTACGGTTTAGGCTTTAACAAATGCGGAATAAACCTAGCGGTTAATTTGTCAAGTACAAATCCTAAAACAACTAGGCTCACCTATATGCATCAACAATTTATGCTAAGCAAGATAAGCAACTATGTGATAGCAAGATATATGACAAGAAACAATATGGCTATCACGAAGTAAAGTGCATAAGTAAAGGGGTTCGGATAAGAGATAATCGAGGCAGCGGAGACGACAATGTATCCCGAAGTTCACACCCTTGCGGATGCTAATCTCCGTTTGGAGCGGTGTGGAGGCACAATGCTTCCCAAAAAGCCACTAGGGCCACCGTAATCTCCTCACGCCCTCGCACAATGCAAGATGTCGTGATTCCACTAAGGGACCCTTGAGAGCGGTCACCGAACCCGTACAAATAGCAACCCTTGGGGGCGGTCACCGAACCCGTACACTTTGGTAACCCATGGGGCGGTCACCGGTACCCGTCAAATTGCTCGGGGCAACTTCAAGCTCCTCATTTTTAGTTTCAAAATCATTGGCCACCTCAAGAGCTCTATCACGAGATTCCCTCACTCTAGATAATTCTAGAGCAAAAGTCTCCTCAAGAGATTCCTTAGTGGTTTGTTCAAGTTCAAGAGCTTGAAAGAGGTCCGCAATTTCATTAGCGTAATCACGCTCATAACCTTCCATTTTATCAATGGTGACCTCATGCTCCTCAAGACGAGATTCCAACTCATCAATATACTTCTTGCCCTCAATGGCAATGGACATGATTTCCATGAAGTTGGAACGAGCAATTTTATTTTTATGAAGAGCTTTAAAAATCATTTCCCCCTTAATTTTTAAGGAGGCAACATTATCATTCTCTTCATCATTATCCTCATCATCGTTAGTATCAACATCATCATAAAGAGACATATTGGGTTACAAAGTAGGAGATACCTTTGAAGCCTTAGCCATAAGGCAAAAAGCAATAGATAATGATGTAGGATCCCTTGATGCACCATTAAACACCACATCTTGTTCCATGTAGTGTTGGGTTTCCTCTACATTGTTAGCACAACAATTCGAGGAAATATATGTATTTTTATCATGGCAACAAGACATAGTACACATATCATCATAAGATTTAGTCAAGCAATTTCTACATGATATGCAAGGACTATCAACACAAGCATGTGAAACATTTGGAGTGCTCGAAGTGTTAAAGCCCAAAGAAGGATCATTGCAATAAGATAGTGATGAAGGATCATCCACAATAAGCATACTATCATCATTGCAGTGACCAACACTACTCACCATATCATTACCTTGTGGCAAACCACATGTAGGTGAAGTAGAAGAAGTTGAGAAGACTATACGACCGGAGGTGGAGGGAGAACAATCATCCCCACAAATCTTGGACACACCATATTTATCTTGAAGCTTCGTCCACAACTCATGAGCATCCCGGAACGGCATGAGGTGAAATATAACTACATTGCTTAAAGCATCGAAAAGCACATTAGAAGCTTGAGCATTGAGATAAGAGTTTTTATCATCCTCTAAAGATAATCTTTGGGGATCCTTTGGAGGAGAAAAACTCATATCTACAATTCGCTCTAAATTTGGGTCCATGACCCTAAAGAGATTAAGCATGCGAATTACCCAAACATCAAAATTTGTGCCATCGAAACTAAGAGTGTCAGAGAATCCTAATCCCCTAGTCGACATCTTTACTCTCTAGGCGGTTAAGCCTAACAAAGAGGGACGAGGCTCTGATACCAATTGAAAGATCGTCGATGTCGCCTAGAGGGGGGGTGAATAGGCATTTGAAATAATTACGGTTTAGGCTTTAACAAATGCGGAATAAACCTAGCGGTTAATTTGTCAAGCACAAAACCTAAACAACTAGGCTCACATATGTGCACCAACAACTTATGCTAAGCAAGATAAGCAACTATGTGATAGCAAGATATATGACAAGAAATAATATGGCTATCACGAAGTAAAGTGCATAAGTAAAGGGGCTCGGGTAAGAGATAATCGAGGCATGCGGAGACGACGATGTATCCCGGAGTTCACACCCTTGCGGATGCTAATCTCCGTTTGGAGCGGTGTGGAGGCACAATGCTCCTCAAGAAGCCACTAGGGCCACCATAATCTCCTCACGCCCTCGCACAATGCAAGATGTCGTGATTCCACTAAGGGACCCTTGAGGGCGGTCATCGAACCCGTACAAATAGCAACCCTTGGGGGCGGTCACCGAACCCGTACACTTTGGTAATCCATGGGGGCGGTCACCGGTACCCGTCAAATTGCTCGGGGCAACTTCAAGCTCCTCATTTTTAGTTTCAAAATCATTGGCCACCTCAAGAGCTCTATCACGAGATTCCCTCATTCTAGATAATTTTAGAGCAAAAGTCTCCTCAAGAGATTCCTTGGTGGTTTGTTCAAGTTCAAGAGCTTGAGAGAGGTCCGCAATTTCATTAGCGTAATCACGCTCATAACCTTCCATTTTATCAATGGTGACCTCATGCTCCTCAAGACGAGATTCCAACTCATCAATACACTTCTTGCCCTCAATGGCAATGGACATGATTTCCATGAAGTTGGAACAAGCAATTTTATTTTTATGAAGAGCTTTAAAAACCATTTCCCCCTTAATTTTTAAGGAGGCAACATTATCATTTTCTTCATCATTATCCTCATCATCGTTAGTATCAACATCATCATAAAGAGACATATTGGGTTTCAAAGTAGGAGATACCTTTGAAGCCTTAGCCATAAGGCAAAAGGCAATAGATGATGATGTAGGATCCCTTGAAGCACCATTAAACACCACATCTTGTTCCATGTAGTGTTGGGTTTCCTCTATATTGTTAGCACAACAATTCAAGGAAATATATGTATTTTTATCATGGCAACAAGACATAGTACACATATCATCATAAGATTTAGTCAAGCAATTTCTACATGATATGCAAGGACTATCAACACAAGCATGTGAAACATTTGGAGTGCTCGAAGTGTTAAAGCCCAAAGAAGGATCATTGCAATAAGATAGTGATGAAGGATCATCCACAATAAGCATACTATCATCATTGCAATGACCAACACTACTCACCATATCATTACCTTGTGGCAAACCACATGTAGGTGAAGTAGAAGAAGTTGAGAAGACTATACGACCGGAGGTGGAGGGAGAACAATCATCCCCACAAATCTTGGACACACCATATTTATCTTGAAGCTTCGTCCACAACTCATGAGCATCCCGGAACGGCATGAGGTGAAATATAACTACATTGCTCAAAGCATCGAAGAGCACATTAGAAGCTTGAGCATTGAGATAAGAGTTTTTATCATCCTCTAAAGATAATCTTTGGGGATCCTTTGGAGAAGAAAAACCCATATGTACAATTCGCTCTAAATTTGGGTCCATGACCCTAAAGAGATTAAGCATGCGAATTACCCAAACATCAAAGTTTGTGCCATCGAAACTAAGAGTGTCAGAGAATCCTAATCCCCTAGTCGACATCTTTACTCTTTAGGCGATTAAGCCTAACAAAGAGAGACGAGGCTCTGATACCAATTGAAAGATCGTCGATGTCGCCTAGAGGGGGGGTTGAATAGGCGTTTTGAAATAATTACGGTTTAGACTTTAACAAATGCGGAATAAACCTAGCGGTTAATTTGTCAAGAACAAAACCTAAACAACTAGGCTCACCTATATGCACCAACAACTTATGCTAAGCAAGATAAGCAACTATGTGATAGCAAGATATATGACAAGAAACAATATGGCTATCACGAAGTAAAGTGCATAAGTAAAGGGGCTCGGGTAAGAGATAACCGAGGCACGCGGAGACGACGATGTATCCCGGAGTTCACACCCTTGCGGATGCTAATCTCCGTTTGGAGCGGTGTGGAGGCACAATGCTCCCCAAGAAGCCACTAGGGCCACCGTAATATCCTCACGCCCTCGCACAATGCAAGATGCTGTGATTCCACTAAGGGACCCTTGAGGGCGGTCACCGAACCCGTACAAATAGCAACCCTTGGGGGCGGTCACCAAACCCGTACACTTTGATAACCCTTGGGGGCGGTCACCGGTACCCGTCAAATTGCTTGGGGCGATCTCCACAACCTAATTGGAGACCCCGACGCTTGCCCGAAGCTTTACACCACAATGATTGAGCTCCGAACAACACCAACCGTCTAGGGCGCCAAGGCACCCAAGAGGAACAAGCTCTAGGGTGCCCAAACACCCAAGAGTAATAAGCTTCTCAAACTTCACTTCCACGTATCACCGTGAAGAACTCAAATCGATGCACCAAATGCAATGGCAAGGGCACACGGAGTGCCCAAGTCCTTCTCTCTCAAATCCCGCCGAAGCAACTAATGCTAGGGAGGAAAATGAGAGGAAGAACAAGAAGGAGAATACCAAGAACTCCAAGATCTAGATCCAAGGGGTTTCCCTCACATAGAGGAGAAAGTGATTGGTGGAAATGTGGACCTAGATCTCCTCTTTGTTTTCCCTCAAAAACTAGCAAGAATCCATGGAGGAATTGAGAGTTAGCAAGCTCGAAGAAGGTCAACAATGGGGGAAGAACCCAGCTGAAAGAACAAGGTTGAATGGGGAAGAAGACCCCCTTTTATAGGAGCTCCCGAATCCAACCGTTATGTGCTCAGTCCACGCACGAGCGGTACTACCGCTCAGGGGAGCGGTACTACCGCCCGGGAGGTAGAACACGGAGAGCGGAGCAAAACAGAGTGTGTGGCGGAGCCGTATGAGCGGCACTGCCGCTGGAGCCAGCGGTACTACCGTTGGCCGCAGCGATACTGCCGCTTGGGACAGCGGTACTACCGCTTGTGGCGATAAGCGGTACTGCCGCTCCGGCCCGGCGGTACTACCGCTGGGACCGCGCACAAGCCTACCACGAGCACAGGGAGAAGGAACATAGATGAGGGCCATTGAGCGGCACTAGGGGTGGTGGTAGCCGCGGTACTACTGCACATGAACGGTACTACCGCTCCTACTGCCGCCCCTACTGCCGCTGAACCCGACACGAGAAAACCATGTCTCGAGTCGAGGCGGTACTAGCGCGGAACCGGAGCCATACTACCGCTTATGGCCATGGGCGGTACTACCGCTTGTGGCGATAAGCGGTACTGCCGCTCCGGCCCAGCGGTACTACCGTTGGCGCCATCCTTAAGCCACTTCCACAAAAGCAAGTAAACTCCACGGAAAATCAGAACTGCCATAACTTCTGCATATGAGCTCCGAATTGAGCAAACTCAAGCTTGTTGGATACAAGACGACGAGTAGCATCAAAATAGCGACTGGTTATAGTAAGAAGAGGCAGGGGAGGTATGCCAACAAATAGAGGAGTGAAACCTCCAAAAAGGAAGAACCGACATAACCTCCAACATCGAAAACATCATGGAAGATGCATGTGAACTCCATTTTCGATGAACTCGAGCTTGTCATGAAGATGACCATAAGCTCTAAGACTCACAAAGAGAACCAAACAATAACCAAGAAAGATGATGCAAGGATGCAATGTTTTGAGCTATCAACTAACGATATGATCAAGCTACTCATCGAGAGCCCCCTTGATAGTACGGTAATCGATCCTATAACCCGTTCTCCCAACTACCATCATGAGACCGGTAAAATAGAAAACCTATCAAGGGCAAACCTTTGCCTTGCACATGGTCCACTTGAGTTAGATGATGACGATCTTGACTTCGTCAAGTTGGACCATCTTTCTTGATTGTGTTGGCTCGATGAAGACTAGTTGATTGCTCCCCCATACTCCACTATGGATGAGCCACTCTTCCGCACATCTTCACATGTCCATTGTCACCATAATGGACGGCAAGCTTCAAGCATTTGATCTCTTCATGATGCTCCACTTGAACTTGCACACCGCAACCTAAACCCACAAAGAACTCTCACGAAGACCATGGGTTAGTACACAAAGCGTAATTGACAATGCTTACCATACCATGGGATCACTTGATCCCTCTCGGTACATCTTCTACGCTTTGTGGGTTGATCAACTTGATTCATTTTTTGACTTAGTCTTGATCAACCTCGCATAAGACCAATCTTTAGGTAATTCCTTGAATAGCACCTTCGTCGACACAAACTCTCCTTGAAACCAACACATGTACTCCAAGAAAAGCCTATGGATAAAACCTTCAAATATAACTCAAGGCAACCATTAGTCCATAGAGATTGTCATCAATTACCAAAACCAAACATGGGGCACCGCATGTTCTTTCATGCAGCGCAAGATTGTTTTTTGTTTCGATCCGGGGCGCCGCCGCAGCCTGATTGTTGATGAAATCTCTAAGTGCAGGCTACCTATCTTTGCCGACGAGGCATGCAGCGCAGTTAAATCATTTTTATCTTGTGTGCAATTGAATTATGCTTTCTATTTGTACAAGTGGTGCTTGATAAAAGTTGCAGAATGTTCCTGATTAAAACAAATGTGTGCACAGCCTGCTGCTGGTTGCTATTTCTAATACCGCAGCTGCATGTACAAGTGGTGCTTGATAAAAATTGCGGATGATATACAAGGGTTCTAGTTCCTAAATAGAAATCCAGAAACTTTCTGGTTGATTTTAATCTATTTTGTTTTGTTTGGTTCAGTGTTAGAGTTGGAAAACACCTGCCGAACGCCTTGTCCGGAAAAGAGTTGGCGCCCTACCGCAGACGATCCGCGGATACACGGACAACCTCGGTGGTCATTTAGTGGAAACTGAGAGTGTGTTGACATTCGACTCTCTCGAAGAAGATTGGGAGCACGGATTTGGGATAAGATATGGGAAAAGCAGGCTCAATGCTGAGAAGACCAAGTGTATGCAGGAAGTTGTCTGCAGGTGCTCTGTAAGTGATTAGATAGTTTTCTAATGGCAAAACAATTTTGTTATTTATTTTCTTGCGATTCATATTACATATGCATGAAACATCTTTTTCTCGGTCCTTTAAATTGAAGCAAAATAATATATGTCGTGGAATGCAGGGGAAGCCAATAAAAGAAAACGGCAGGGCTTGCCGTTGTGAGTGCCCGGCTATGATCAGATTGCTTCGGACACACGACAACGGGTGGTACATAACCGAACACAGGGTGAATCACAACCACTCACTGACACCTACATGTGGCGAGAAGGTGAATTGGCCGGCCCACATCAAATTGATGTCTACATGAAGGATCTGGTAAAACAGTTATAAATAATAGCAAGTTTTTGCGGGTAGACACATTGGCTGGCATTTGTGCCCCTGAGAAGAAGTGAAATGCAGGACAGCCGACAAACAGCTGTGATAAAGCACCATATGAGGAGTTGAGTATGAGAACTACATTTTGCAGCATATGCAGAGGTAAGAGGCATAAGAAGACCACCCGTCGACAGAGAGATGATTTGCCGAAACAACCAAGGAAGGAAGCAAAATGCAGTAACTGTGGTGCAGCGGGACACAGGAAAAATAATTGCATGAACCCTGAAGGTGTTAAGCTGCAAATTGGGCCTGCATGGCTAGGGATAGCAGATTTAAGATTCAATTTGCAAACAAACAAATGTTTTATGATTGAGGCAAGCTTGTTGTGACGCCTGGGTAATTAAGCTACAGTAATCCCCGCTAATGATGCCACGTCACCTCGGTTACTGTGGATAAACTCGCGTTAGTTCGGAACCTAGTTCGAATTTCAAATTCAAAATCGAGCAAACAATAAAAGTTTTCAAATATTAAAATTTAAATGTTCGGAGTGAACCAAATAATACATAGGTAATTATGGTGGAGAAACCAAACTTTGATAAAATGTTTAAAGGCCCTAAGACAATTAAAACAATAGTGAAAACAATTAAACAAATGCCTATTGAATTTATAAAATGCTAACACTATTTTATTATGGGTTAAGAATTAATCTCGTAGTAGTTTATTGGTAAATACAAATTAGGCACTAGTGGTAATTTTATAAAACTGAAAATAAAAGAAACTACAAAATAAATAAAAGAAAGAAAATACAAAAGAGAAACAAAAAAAAGGGGGAGAAGCCCCCCTCCCCCCCTGCTGGACCGCGGCCCAGCTAGCCATCGGGCCAACCAGGCCGGCCCAGGTCGGCCCCCCACTCCTCTCCCTTATCCACTCCTCCCCCCCACTCGTCCCACCGACACCCCCCACTCC
>NC_041382.1:269435598-269442723 GCF_002162155.2 Triticum dicoccoides | reverse complement strand
GTGGCCACCGCCCCCTGCTCCGGCGCCTTGCCGGGTCCGCCCGCACCTGGGCGTGCGCCCGCTCGGGCCGCGTCCTGCGCCCGCGCCCGCTAGGCGGCGCCCGATAGGCCCCCGTGCCTATGGCACGTGGGGCCTGCCCTGGAACGTTTTAAAAAAAGAAAATAATAAAATTAAAAAAATATTAAATAAATAATAACTAAAATAATTAAAATATTAATTAATTAATTAAGTAAGTAAGTTAATTAATCCTGATTAGATTAACCTAATCACTAATTAATTTAACTAATCTGTAATTAACCTAAACAGAGAATGACAGGTGGGTCCCACTGGACCCACACGTCAGGTTGACCAGGTCAATGGTCAACGTTGACTGCTGACATCACTCTGATGTCATGCTGACGTCAGCATTTACTATTCTGGATAATGTTGGGTTAAATAATTAATTAAATTCTAGAAATTAATAAAATCTTTAGAAAATCATATATTTTAATCCGTAACTCGGATTAAAATATTTTCAACATGAAAGTTGCTCAGAACGATGAGACGAATCCGGATACGCAATCCGTTCGTCCGCCACACACCCCTAACCTATCAAACTCGCAACTTTCCCCCTCCGGCTCCGCTGCCCGAAAACACGAAACCCCGGGGATATTTTCCCGGATGTTTCCCCCCTTAACCGGCATCACCTCATACCACATTAGGGCACGCCTAGCATCGTTACTTGTCATGTCATACATCGATATGCATCTGTTTACATGGTATTCATTGTTTCTTCCCCCTCTTCTCTCCGGTAGACTACGAGACCGACGCTGCTGCTGCCCAGTTCGACTACGGAGTTGACGACCCCTCTCTCTTGCCAGAGCAACCAGGCAAGCCCCCCCCCCCTTGATCACCAGATATCGCCTATTCTACTCTATACTGCTTGCATTAGAGTAGTGTAGCATGTTACTACTTTCTGTTATACCTATCCTGATGCATAGCCTGTCCTTGATACTACTGTTGTTACCTTTACCTGCAATCCTATATGCTTAGTATAGGATGCTAGTATATTCATCTGTGGCCCTACATTCTTGTCCGTCAGCCGTGCTATACTATCGGGCCGTGATCACTCGGGAGGTGATCACGGGTATATACTATATACTTTATACATGATACATCTGGAGACTAAAGTCGGGTCGGCTGGTGGAGCACCCGCGAGTGGATCTTTGTGGCGGAGCGACAGGGCAGGTTGAGACCGCCTAGGAGAGAGGTGGGCCTGGCCCTGTTCGGCGTTCGCGGATACTTAACACGCTTAACGAGATCTTGGTATTTGATCTGAGTTGGCTACGAGCCTATACGCACTAACCAACTACGTGGGAAAGATATAGGCACTCGGCGTCGTGGTATCAGCCGAAGCACTTCGTGCCGTCAGCGACTGAGCGGCGCGCGCCGAATTGGACTGGAACGCCACTAGGCTAGGTCTACTTTCGGCCGCCCACGCAACGTGCAGGTGTGCTCAGGGCGATGGGCCCAGACCCCTGCGCGCTTAGGTTTAGACCGGCGTGCTGGCCTCTCTGTTGAGCCTAGGTGGGGCTGCGACGTGTTGATCTTCCGCGGCCGGGCATGATCCAGGAAAGTGTGTCCGGCCAAATGGGATCAAGCGTGTTGGGTAAGTTGGTGCACCCCTGCAGGGAAGTTAATCTATTCGAATAGCCGTGATCTTCGGTAACAAGACGACTTGGAGTTGTACCTTGACCTTATGACAACTAGAATCGGATACTTAATAAAACACACCCTTCCAAGTTCCACAGACAACCCGGTGATCGCTTTTCCACAGGGCGACGAGGGGAGGATCGCCGGGTAGGATTATGCTGGAGATGCGACTGGAGATGCTACTTGGAGATGCGACTGGAGATGCTACTTGGAGATGCTACTTGGAGATGCTACTTGGAGGACTCCAATCTACTCTCTTCTACATGCTGCAAGACGGAGGCTGCCAGAAGCGTAGTCTTCGACAGGATTAGCTATCCCCCTTTTATTCTGGCATTTTGCAGTTCAGTCCACCGATATGGCCCTTTACACATATACCCATGCATATGTAGTGTAGCTCCTTGCTTGCGAGTACTTTGGATGAGTACTCACGGTTGCTTTTCTCCCTCTTTTCCCCTTTCCCTTCTACCTGGTTCTCGCAACCAGATGTTGGAGCCCTGGAGCCAGACGCCACCGTCGACGATGATTCCTACTACACTGGATGTGCCTACTGCTACGTGCAGGCTGCTGACGACGACCAGGAGTAGTTAGGAGGATCCCAGGCAGGAGGCCTACGCCTCTTTCGATCTGTATCCCAGTTTGTGCTAGCCTTCTTAAGGCAAACTTGTTTAACTTATGTCTGTACTCAGATATTGTTGCTTCCGCTGACTCGTCTATGATCGAGCACTTGTATTCGAGCCCTCGAGGCCCCTGGCTTGTATTATGATGCTTGTATGACTTATTTTATTTGTAGAGTTGTGTTGTGATATCTTCCCGTGAGTCCCTGATCTTGATCGTACACATTTGCGTGCATGATTAGTGTACGATTGAATCGGGGGCGTCACAAGTTGGTATCAGAGTCGACTGCCTGTAGGAATCCCCCTTTCCAACTCCTTGGCCGAAGTCGAGTCTAGACATTGCAGAACTTTTACTAACATGGTTGTGTGCCTTACGGGCCCACGTCGCCATTTGGGTGGTACTAGGATCTTTTACTCCTCGACCTTTACTCTGGGACTCTGCACTCTCTTCTACTCGGGTTAAACGATTTTACTAACTCTGACTCTAGGTTCTTGCAACTACTTCCACCCGGAGAACCCCTTATTACAGGTGATCGCCAGTTGCACCAGAAGATTTCGGAGATACTCTTCCATATTCTCTCGAGACTTTGTGCCCACCGCTTTTGTTATTCCCGACCATCGATAACCCATATGGATAACTACATACACTTGTTGTCCATAGCTTCACTTCCAATTGTTCTTGTTATTACAAGATACCCTGAGATACTTCGGATACTCCGAAAATACTTTGTGCCTACTGCCTTGCAGTTACTAGCCCCATAACTACCCCTACGGGTAATTTCTCGCACTTACCAAGTATCAGCTCATCCCCAGTTGTTCTGGTGTTTCAGAAAAGTCTTCGAAATGCTATTCGATCCTCCAAAAAAAATCCTTAGCAGCTCATTGCTCTACAAATACTTGTCTGCTTACATTATGGATGTTCCCATATCACTAGCAATATTCACTAGTATCTTTTGACACCGTCATTTTGATCCTATTGCTTCAACATGTGTGCGAATGCATGCAATCATCGATCAACCTTTCTAAATTATCTTTTCGGCTCAGACGTCATTTTGAACATGAGCTGGTTCTCGAACAAACTATTTGTCGTCAATTGTGCCTCTGGTCTATCCAACTGATCCATCCTTGATCAGAGCGTCTGCTTCTGATCCTTTGTTTTGGAAATCATAATTCCTTTGTTATCTAAGCATCGAATTATTTAGATGTTCTATAATATGATGCCCGTGCATTCTTTCTTCCTCTGATTGAGTACCGATACTCACACCAGCTCCGTTGTGGATCGCTCGATCCATTGTTGGATTTCACCCGACACCGTCCTTCATATTCAAATAACCTTGTGAGTCTTTCCACGGATATATAAAGCCTTGGGTAAATTGTATCCTCTGTTTTCTCAACCATGCTCTGTTTTTGAGCTGGTGGTATTTACTATTGAAGCTTGTGGTATATGTTTCCACGATACCCTGACGGGTTGAACCTATGCCTTCCTTAATATGTGTGAACTCGGAAGTTTTCACGAGTCATACTCTTCTGGTGCTTCGCTAGATAAAATTTCAACACTGCAACTTAATCGAACGCGAGAAGTGGATGAAAGGTTATGCCTTGGAGAAGTGGGAGTCGACCTTGAACTTTGTGTTCATGCCCATGGACCCGATGTACATCTTCTCATCGAAGCTTCTTTTAAAATTAATTATTCCCTTGATATAAGTTCATCTTATATCTGGGGTATGGCCTTTTACAATCGTGGTTCCGACCATGTTCTCCTTTAAATACCATTTTCGATGCAAGTGTAAGCACTTGTCTTCTGTGGATCAATACCCCGGTACAACCTCTACTTTGATCTGTCGTCGAGTATTACCCCATGGTATCTTGAGATTATCTTGGAACTGCGTAACTTCCTATGAGTTCTTCATCAAGTACTACATACTCACTGATTATAATTTTTCATGGGCTCTGAGTTATTAAACACTCAAAGACACCGATAACTGAACCGAGTCCGCATTACGGTTCAACAACTCTTACTAATATTCTTTACTTACGAGTTTGTACCCGATCATGTCATTCCTAGCCTGATCGGCCATATCATTACCATGCTAAATTTTAACTGTGCTACCTGGTCCTTAATCCCGGAGCACAACTTTTGACAATGAGCTAAGCTTACGTCGATCTTCCTCGTCATATCAGTTCGCCTTGAACAACAATCTTGATTTCAAGTTTGTGTCGTACCTATGGTTCGAATAACCTCTTGCTTCATCATTCTTTTGACTTGATGTGATCGCGGATCGATTACATCTTCGTGGAATCTCTCGACAAATGTGTCATGATCACCATCTACATTCTGATGCTCTTCCAGGATATCAATTGAATTAATGATGAGAAATACCACCCTTGCCCTTGATGATTTGTGTTGTCATCGACCACTTTATTGCGTTCCCTCCAACAAAAACTTGTTTGTGTTCTGTGTTATACCTCGAGTTCCTTGCTACCTAGCATTTGTTCTTCTTTACCATGGAGTATTACCATCTTTTATGTCAAGAAGGTCGTGAGGATTACTCCACCTCTTAAGAATTCTTGGTATGGTGATACTTCTCACCCTCACCATTCTTTCTTGGTACCCGTGTTGTTTCTAACCGGAATACCTACAATTGAACTATGAGGTGTGAATTCAAAACTTCTAGCAACCATATTGCTTTGAAGTAATGGTCGAGTTTCATTCTAATTCTTTTGTTCGTCAAGTCACCACTCTAACATTGATCGTGCAACCCAACCCATATTCGGGTGCACCTTTCAACCAATGTTTAATTGAGTATGTTTCCTCGAGCATACATCATTATACCATTTGATCTGACAAATGTTATCTCCTTGTTCACATAATTGTGGAAATCCATCTCGTCGGAAATCTCGATGGATTATCGCCGAGCCCATCAGCCGCCTCCTCCTCTCCTTGGTTTAATGATGAACTATTGTTTCAGGAACCCACTCCCATAGTTCATCTCCTGAGAATCCTGAAATGTCATTTCGTCTATTTGTGTTGCACCTTTTATTCTCGGACATCCTGAGTCTGAGGTATCATTACACCAATCAGATCTGAATCTCGGTCAGATATGATGGTTGGGACAACTTTCCAAGAGTTATGTTGTTGGCCCTTTGATGACCTGGTAACAGGATGTCATGCCTAGCACCCCCCCCCCCTGGCTGGAGGACCTATCATTATGGTTTATTTGCAAGGATAACCATTCTTCTTGGAGGAAATTGTAAGACCTATGTTATAAACTGTTCCTGATGGATCCATTGAGTATCTAAAAACCGGCCTTTGCTTGAAGACCATGTCAATGCCATCTCGAAGCATGTCTGTGATACTCTGATTTTCAACAAGAACATTTGAAGCCCAATGCTAAATGTTTCTTGCTCAATTATCCAAACACCGTTGTATGGGTAATGTCATGAAATTTCTCTCCCCTACCTAAGGAGTTTTCTACATAATATCCTGTCATGGATATCTTGCTCTGCTTGTCCTTGGGAAGGATATACCCCTGATATACATGTTTAAGCACATTTTCCTTCCCGTTGTTTTGTTCAAACTTTCTTGTAAACTACTTAACCGAGCAGTGGTAATCCCCTGCTTAGGTAAACACCTCGGTGTACCTTCCTGTCTGGTGTAACCCTGTTTCTACTGTTGATGACTTCCGGTAACCGCCGATGGACGAGAACTTTGCCTATTGGTCCGCCTCGTTAAACGAGCAGGAAGGTGGTTCTCTTCGTCCCTCGCCCTTGGTACCAACGTTGTTGCCGACATAACTGACATGGTACTCTCTGACATGCCTTGCTATCATGACCGTGAAAGATGTCACTGCTCCTATTAAAATAATAATAATAATAATAATAAAACCACATGGTGGGCCCATAACCCACAGTTCCACAGGATCGAAACCTGACTGTCCTGTACACCCCCTATTCCCAAAGTTATTCCTCGCGCGTGGACTCGTATGTAATTCACGGGCCACTGTCCTAGTGATCTATTCTGGTATCAGACGCAATACTTACTCTCGCTACTCTGAACCCCTTTCTCACTCTGGTTCAGGCTTCGAGCAACTATCTATCCGCTTGGAGCCTCTTATGGTACCTTCGTACCTTACTCTCGAGGTATTTCATATGTTCAACTCGTGAGATAATCTTATACTAATTCATGGGTTAACCCCAGATTGTTTCCCTCAAAAGCATTATGTCGTAGTGAGCTGCCCCTTATCCTTTCGTAAGTACGATGGAGTTCCCGAAGAAATGATGACAAGTTTATCATGATGCATCGGAATAAAGAATTGAAGACATCAACGAAAGGGATTGACTTCTTCGAGGAGATCCGTTTGAATGTCGTAACCAGAGCTTTCCCCCTTACTCCCCTCTTAAATCTCAGGACGAGATTTCTTGTAGTGGAGGAGAATTGTGACGCCCGGGTAATTAAGCTACAGTAATCCCCGCTAATGATGCCACGTCACCTCGGTTACTGTGGATAAACTCGCGTTAGTCCGGAACCTAGTTCGAATTTCAAATTCAAAATCGAGCAAACAATAAAAGTTTTCAAATATTAAAATTTAAATGTTCGGAGTGAACTAAATAACACATAGGTAATTATGGTGGAGAAACCAAACTTTGATAAAATGTTTAAAGGCCCTAAGACAATTAAAACAATAGTGAAAACAATTAAACAAATGCCTATTGAATTTATAAAATGCTAACACTATTTTATTATGGGTTAAGAATTAATCTCGTAGTAGTTTATTGGTAAATACAAATTAGGCACTAGTGGTAATTTTATAAAACTGAA
>NC_041382.1:269406968-269434785 GCF_002162155.2 Triticum dicoccoides | reverse complement strand
GCCTCCCTCGCTGCGCCTCCGTCCCCCTGCTTCCCCGCCGGCGCTCGCCCCTGCGCCCCCGCATCCTCCGCACACGGCCGCGGCCATGGCCGATGGGCCGGCCCCCAGCGCTCCTCCGTGCGGCCGCCTTTCCACAGGCCACGGCCGGCGCGCCCCGCTTCGGCCCTGGCCTCGCCGTGGCCACCGCCCCCTGCTCCGGCGCCTTGCCGGGTCCGCCCGCACCTAGGCGTGCGCCCGCTCGGGCCGCGTCCTGCGCCCGCGCCCGCTAGGCGGCGCCCGATAGGCCCCTGTGCCTATGGCACGTGGGGCCCGCCCTTGAACCTTTTAAAAAAAAGAAAATAATAAAATTAAAAAAATATATTAAATAAATAATAACTAAAATAATTAAAAAGAAAATAACTAAAATAATTAATTAATTAATTAAGTTAATTAATCCTAATTAGATTAACCTAATCTCTAATTAATTTAACTAATCTATAATTAACCTAAACAGAGAATGACAGGTGGGTCCCACTGAACCCACACGTCAGGTTGACCAGGTCAATGGTCAACGTTGACTGCTGACATCACTCTGATGTCATGCTGACGTCAGCATTTACTATTCTGGATAATGTTGGATTAAATAATTAATTAAATTCCAGAAATTAATAAAATCTTTAGAAAATCATATCTTTTAATCCGTAACTCGGATTAAAATATTTTCAACATGAAAGTTGCTCAAAACGACGAGACGAATCCGGATACACAGTCCGTTCGTCCGCCACACACCCCTAACCTATCGAACTCGCAACTTTCCCCCTCCGGCTCCGCTGCCCGAAAACACGAAACCCCGGGGATATTTTCTCGGATGTTTCCCCCCTTAACCGGCATCACCTCATACCACATTAGGGCACGCCTAGCATCGTTACTTGTCATGTCATACATCGATATGCATCTGTTTACATGGTATTCATTGTTTCTTCCCCCTCTTCTCTCCGGTAGACTACGAGACCGACGTTGTTGCTGCCCAGTTCGACTATGGAGTTGACGACCCCTCTCTCTTGCCAGAGCAACCAGGCAAGCCCCCCCCCCCCTTGATCACCAGATATCGCCTATTCTACTCTATACTGCTTGCATTAGAGTAGTGTAGCATGTTACTACTTTCTGTTATACCTATCCTGATGCATAGCCTGTCCTTGATACTACTGTTGTTACCTTTACCTGCAATCCTATATGCTTAGTTTAGGATGCTAGTATATTCATCTGTGGCCCTACATTCTTGTCCGTCAGCCGTGCTATACTATCGGGCCGTGATCACTTGGAAGGTGATCACGGGTATATACTATATACTTTATACATGATACATGTGGAGACTAAAGTCGGGTCGGCTGGTGGAGCACCCGCGAGTGGATCTTTGTGGCGGAGCGACAGGGCAGGTTGAGACCGCCTAGGAGAGAGGTGGGCCTGGCCCTATTCGGCATTCGCGGATACTTAACACGCTTAACGAGATCTTGGTATTTGATCTGAATTGGCTACGAGCCTATACGCACTAACCAACTACGTGGGAAAGATATGGGCACTCGGCGTCGTGGTATCAGCCGAAGCACTTTGTGACGTCAGCGACTGAGCGGCGCGCGCCGAATTGGACTGGAACGCCACTAGGCTAGGTCTGCTTTCGGCCGCCCACGCAACGTGCAGGTGTGCTCAGGGCGATGGGCCCAGACCCCTGCGCGCTTAGGTTTAGACCGGCGTGCTGGCCTCTCTGTTGAGCCTAGGTGGGGCTGCGACGTGTTGATCTTCCGCGGCCGGGCATGACCCAGGAAAGTGTGTCCGGCCAAATGGGATCAAGCGTGTTGGGTAAGTTGGTACACCCCTGCAGGGAAGTTAATCTATTCGAATAGCCGTGATCTTCGGTAACAGGACGACTTGGAGTTGTACCTTGACCTTATGACAACTAGAATCGGATACTTAATAAAACACACCCTTCCAAGTTCCACAGACAACCCGGTGATCGCTTTTCCACAGGGCGACGAGGGGAGGATCGCCGGGTAGGATTATGCTGGAGATGCGACTGGAGATGCTACTTGGAGATGCGACTGGAGATGCTACTTGGAGATGCTACTTGGAGGACTCCAATCTACTCTCTTCTTCATGCTGCAAGACGGAGGCTGCCAGAAGCGTAGTCTTCGACAGGATTAGCTATCCCCCTTTTATTCTGGCATTTTGCAGTTCAGTCCACCGATATGGCCCTTTACACATATATCCATGCATATGTAGTGTAGCTCCTTGCTTGCGAGTACTTTGGATGAGTACTCACGGTTGCTTTTCTCCCTCTTTTCCCCTTTCCCTTCTACCTGGTTGTCGCAACCAGATGCTGGAGCCCTGGAGCCAGACGCCACCGTCGACGATGATTCCTACTACACTGGATGTGCCTACTGCTACGTGCAGGCTGCTGACGACGACCAGGAGTAGTTAGGAGGATCCCAGGCAGGAGGCCTACGCCTCTTTCGATCTGTATCCCAGTTTGTGCTAGTCTTCTTAAGGCAAACTTGTTTAACTTATGTCTGTACTCAGATATTGTTGCTTCCGCTGACTCGTCTATGATCGAGCACTTGTATTCGAGCCCTCGAGGCCCCTGGCTTGTATTATGATGCTTGTATGACTTATTTTATTTGTAGAGTTGTGTTATGATATCTTCCCGTGAGTCCCTGATCTTGATCGTACACATTTGCGTGCATGATTAGTGTACGATTGAATCGGGGGCGTCACACTTGTGTGGGCAGGCTGTGCATATATCCCAGCTAGTGGTCCAGTTGCTCTATAAAAGTGCAGATCCATTAGCTGGGTCTCTCTCTGAGGCCATTTTCAATCGTGTGTGGAACCAATTTGAAGAAAAGGATATCGTTGGGAGAGGGGGTGGCGCAGCAATGTTGCCAGGAGGAAGATGGCTCCATCCATGAGCTGGTCGAGCTCCGGTGTCCTCATGTCAGGCTTGGCTTGGAGTGCTGACAACGAAGCATTCTACATGGTATGCACCCAGATCCGCTTCATCTGCTGGGATATATCTAGGTTTGGACCTATTGCAAATTGTTGATCTTCAATCTGTTGCATTAATACTGGGAGGGGTCAGTTGATGGTGTCTTCAGCCATGGCCTTGACCCTTGAGGGGGAGAACGTTGTCGGTGGACCAGACCTGCAAGCAAACCATCTATCCGACCAGAACGGGGAAGCTGCAGCCGACTCCAGAGAGGATGGTGACCACGGCATAGAGCCATAGAGGTTGTGGCAGAGCTTGATCCCGACGCCGACCATCTGCTTGGCGAGGCAGGGCAGCCTGTTCTGTAAGAATATGACGAGTTTGTGATGGTTTGGTAAGATGACGAAGATTCAGAGGGTGAAGAAGAAGTGGCAAGCCACAAGCGTCCCCGCCTGTGCTAGACACTAAATCAAGTCAATGGACCAGTTGGCTAGAACTAGAAATTAAGTGCGTATATTTTGTGTTTATGCCTCTGTGTATTTTGCTGGAAGCTTAGTGTGTCCATTGATGGGAGGAACTGTCTCTAAATTAGTTGTTATTTTTTAGGGGAGATTATAGTTGTTATTATTGTAGAGTAGTAGCCAACGTGAGTGTGGACTAATGTTTAGGCCCTGTTTGGTTCCAAATAAATCACCAACTTATAAGTCGAAAAGTGTAAAAAGTGACTTATTTTACCAAACGGACCCAACTTATAAGTCACCCCAACTTATAAGTCATAAGTTGCTCCACCCCAACTTAAAACTTATAAGTCACCCCTTTTGCATGGGTCCCATCACCTTTATATAAAAAAACAAGGTAGAAAGGTGTGCTCAGATGACTTATAAATCAGATGGTAACCAAACAGGCGTGATTTATAAGTCACTGATTTTAAGTCACTTGACTTATAAGTCAGATGACTTATTAAAACAGGCTCTTAACGGAATCAATAACTCCCGAACGAGCCGGGTTTTAGCAAAGGGAAACGCTTCGAGCCGGCGGACCGGCTGAAACTTGGGCCGGTCGTTCCCACACGCACGCGCACTACCTAGGGACCCCACGCACCACACACAAGCACTGCCTTATCCATCCCTACCTTATCCATCCCCTTCCTTTTCTCACCGCATATGCCATATCTCTCGCTCCATTCATCCCAATCCTATCCTCGCGCCGCGCTTCACCATCTCTGATCCCTCTCTGCTTCTTCCTCCACACGGCGCCGCAGCGGTCGACACACAGCGCTGCACGGCAGCGGCCATCGCGGGTCTCAGACCATGGGAGAACCACCATCCACCACCTCTGCATCTGTTTTTCTGTCGACGATGACAGGTGCTGCAATCAGCACCCGCTGGTGCTGGAGACTGCGGCGACGACAGCCGGCGACGGCCTTTTTGCTGCAACCGGGCATCCCAGGGCTGGAACCGATGCCCCACGCTGCTTCAACCGTCGAAAGGTCTTCATGCCGTGGAGACGGACGGCGGGCTGCGGATGACCCTTTTTTTGCTGCAACTGGCCATCTATTTGCTGGAACCGGCATCTATTTTTGCTGCCATCGGCTCTGCGATTTGCTGGAACCAAAGGCGCCCTCGCCGCCGACGAGTGTTTTTGCTGGAACCAGTGTATGTTTTTGCTGGAACTACCCTTTCTTTTTGCTACAGTCCTTCTTTTGTTTGCTACAATCGAAAATGGGAGTCTCCCTGCTGAGTTATTTTGCTGGAACCAACGTTTATTTTTGCTGGAACTAGTGTTTTTTTCTGCTACAATCAATCACTGAAGTTATCTGTGCTGAGCTTGATTTTGCTGGAAACTGTATCTTTTTTTGCTGGAACCTTATAATGATTTGCTTCAACCGACCAACTGAGCTTTTGTTGCTTTTTTGGATCCTTTTTTGCTGGACACGATGGTGCAAGGCGACGACCTCGGCGAGCCGGAGGCGTGGTTACGTTGGGGATGTAGCAATGATGCCCCCCGCGCGCTGGATCTGACCGTTTTTAGAGTTGCATCCATGGTGAATCGCGCCTAAAAATAATGGTGGCTGTGATGCAATCTCGGCGGACAGGGGGGCGGGACCTCACCGGAGCTCGCCGGGCACGGCCACAAGACCAGGAGGAGGTGGTGGTGTGCCTGCGGGGAGCGTGTGAATCCCCTTCTTTGTTTTCTCTGTTTCCTATGCGTGCGGGAGTGAGAAGGAAGATGGGGAAGGGAGGAAGACAACGCTGAGATCTGACGGTTCTCTTTCTTAAATCGGGTGGCTAGCAGTAGACCGGCGGAATGTTTGGGCCGGCGCACCGGCGCCTATCATCGCCCTTTAGCAAATCCTCCCGCGGAGCGTTCAGGATGATTCTGGGCCGCCCGAACGAGTTCCATTGTTTTCCCCCTCCCCCTGGACACCACTCCCCCACTTTTCTTTTTCGTTGCCGGATTTGAAGACGGCCGACCAAATCAGGCCGCCGGGACGGCGCGCTGTGCTGGAGATGTGTTGGGCCGGCTGCGTGTGGCCCAGGCGAGCGGCGGATTGGTGCAGCGTCGAGCGGGACGAGCAGGCGAGCTCCTGCTGGATGCAGAGGAAGCAGAGGTCGGCGTCAGTGGACTTGGCGAAGGGCGCCGCGACGAAGGCGAGTTCGGGAAGGCGTGGAGGAGCGGATCCGGCGCAGGGAGACTGTTCCCGGCGGCGGCGATGGATCTGGAGGACAGTGGAGCTCCATGGCGGAGGCGTTCTGGCCGGCGCGGCGGAGATGGCCGGCCAAATCATGGTAAAGCGCGGCCACCTGGAGGCGACGGCCACGGTCGCGTGTTCTTCGAGCTCAGCGTCCATGGGCGACGAGACCCTCCTCGTCTTCTCCGTCCTATTGGACGCCGCCGACCTCGTCTGATGCTCGGCCGCCGGGAGGCGACGACGCCATCCTGCACTGTGGCGCCCTTCACGACCATAAGCTGCTCATGGGCAACGGGCACATCCTCCTCGTCTTCTTCGGCCGCTCAAGTGCCGCATTTGAATATAGTCTTAGTGAACAGGTTCAACTTTTTGTGTCACTAGCTCAGCACTGATGGTGATTCGATTTTTTAAGCCCAGTCCATATGTTGCAATTTTTGTGTGATTCATTTTCTCAGTCGTTCATGAATTTGCAGAAACTGTTTACTTATTGTTGTCATGCTAATTGACAAATATTGCATGACAAACTTTTATACTAGAAATTATAGTTGATGGTATCTTAAAATCTGTTTTATGCCATGCAAACACAAAATATGTTGCCATGTCGCCTCAACTTCTGCAGTCATCCCAAATTAAATTATTTTTGACCATGGCAAAACATCATAATAAGTTGCCGTGGAAACACAAAGTATGTTGCCGTGTCGAAATCATGTTTTCTTTGCCATGGCAAGAAAAATATAATATGGTTTGCCATGTTCTGAAGCTGTTAGTACTATTTCCATGGCAATTTAGGCCCCGTTTGATAACAAAATATTTTCTAAGTATTCCCAGAATACTACCATTTTTTATAATACTGTAGTTTTTATTACAAAGGGTTGTTTGGCTGTCTCTAAAAACTGTGATTTAAATACTTCAGTTTTTGACAAACCACAGTATTTTCTCTGCATTAAAAAAAAACCCATACCTCTTTTTTTTAAACTGGGCTCACTGAGAAAAGAGTCCCTCGCTTATACTTTCTTCTCAACACGCCTCATGTCCACGACCGTTTTATTAGGATCTTCTGCTTGATGATCTAGTTAGCTCGCTTCCCTTTGGTGCTTCAAATTACAGCCAACCACAAAATCGTTTTGAAGACGTTGTTGCCGTCCGGATAGCCCAGCTAGAATACGTGTCTTCTACGCTGTGTGCATGGCTATTCTTGGTGCATGGCCGAGTAATTGCATAAAATGGCTAGCTAACTAGAAAAACACGTGTGTTTGCAGCTGCTAATGGTTTTAGCTAGCTAATTTTGTGTCGCTGAAAACGGAATAGCCAAACAGGTTGTCTGTATTAGCAATACCACAAAGTATTCTGTTGTGTTAAAACCGTGGTATTTCATACCTGCAGGCTAAATTACTGTAGTTTTTGATACTTAGGTTTTTGGAATACTTCGCTATCAAACACAATGTTCTTCTCAACAAACTGTTGCAATTTGTTTGTAAAAATTCCATGGCAATTTTTGTAAATTTCACATGGCAATTTTCTGAAATTTGTGTTAGCTAGAACATGGCAAATTAAACTAAAATTAGTTTAATTTGCCATGTGAATAAAAGTATTTTTGCCATGAAAAAAGTAGATTAAATTTTCCATGTGAATAAAAGTATTTTTGCATGGCAAAATAGAGTAAATTTTGCCATGGAAAATTAAACAAAAATTTGCCATGTGAATAAAAGTATTTTTGCCATGGAAAAATAGAGTAAATTTGCCAAGTGGGTAAAGGTATTTTTGCATGGCAAAATAAAGTAAATTTTGCCATGGCAAATTAAACTAAAATTTGTCATGTGAATAAAAGTATTTTTTCCATGGCAAATTAAACTCTTTGCCATGTGAATAAAAGTTTTTTGCCATGGAAGAATAATGTAAACTTTTGCCATGGCAATAATAGAGTAAAATTTGCCATGCCAAATTAAACTAAAATTTGCCATGGGAATAAAAGTATCCCATGTAATTTTTGCCATAAAAAAAAATAGAGTAAATTTTGCCTTGGCAAATTAGACTAATTTTTTTGATGTGAATAAAAGTGTATTTTTACCATGGAAAAATAGTGTAATTTTTGCCATGGCAATTTTTCTGTTCTTGACTTTCTAGTTTGTGTGCAATTACCAGCTTTTTAATACTTGGGCCTTTTGTGTGCATACACTGGGACATTTTTCTGGCCCACTTTCTTGAACCTGGACGTATCGACAAGGTTGCTCGTGAAGGAGGGGTTCGGGCTAGAGCGTTCCCAAATTGAACAATTCTGTTCGGTGGAGGGCGCTCCGAGATCGAATGTTTCTGTTTGGTCCAGCGCCTGCGCATGCCGAACGTTCGGTCCTTATCAAGATCCATGTCTAATTATACGAGATTACACCAAAATACCTGATGCTGTTAAGCTGCAAAATGCACCTTGTACTTGTCTAGCTGTATCGATGGAGGTGGTGGTGGGGGCAGCTAAAGTACCCACGGGCGACTTGGTTTGGCCCAACGTTTGTACCAGCGACGGCGTTAGCGAGCCATCGCATTGAGCGGCTGTTGCGTGGGCCACAGGTACTGTTTTTATATTAGAAATACGAAACCAAATACTCCCTCCTTCCCTATTTATAGGGCTTATTTCAAAAATTTCGGTTTCCCGTTTTATGTCTCAATTTGATTGTTTTCATCACATGCTTAGATTTTAAGGTGCATTAATTCATTGCATGCAAGAATTATGAGAAACTTGACCAATGCATGTATTTCATGCATGCATTGCAATTAATGCATTGGTAAATATTATTCTTTGAAGAAAACAAGCGCATTAATTGAGTGATTTTACAAACCACGAAAAGTATTTCATCACTCATCATCTACCTTGATTGGTGAGATTTTTGAATTGAGGCCTATAAAACTAGCCACAATGACATGCCCATGTTACTAGTCTATGTTACTACGAGAGAGGATGTCTTACGCGCAGCGGCATCTGAAGCCATATATCTAGCCGCACACTTCATCGAGTTGATCCATGCATTGACTAGCTGTGGAAATGACCCTGGAGTCATACATCGCTATATACAAACGAATACGATGGCCACGTCAAGCTAGGTGGGCTCATCCCCTGCGGGTACGCATCTGACATAAGGACTTTTGTACCATGTGGACCCGGTTTGGTTTTACTAAAGTGTCTGGGTGACATAGACTAGGTTGCGTGTACCTACGTTAGTCGGTCCTTTGTTCTCACCAGTTGCACCTAGCACGCGGACCTGCTGGAACTGAAAAAGGGCCGCCTGAGGTCCGGCTGGATCTACTCATGGCGAATCCCAGCCCAGAGCGATGGCACCGGCGACGGGCAAGAGAAGTAAGGGCTTCTTTGATTTAAAGGAATTTTATAGAATTTTTGAAGGATTAAAATCCTTAAGATTTTTTCTTATGTTGGTCCTTTGATTTATAGGATTGGATTTCATAGGAATTTTTTCTATGAAATCTTTTGTACTATATTTCATAGAAAATTTAACATCCACTCGTACCTTTTTTTACAATTTTTTTGTTTTTCCCATGGCATCAAACAATCGTTACTAATTTTATAGGATTTAAATGGGCATGTCACTCTAACCCTACACTTCTCCTATTTCTATGTTTTCAAAATCCTATGAATCAAAAGAGGCCCTGAAACTCTTCTTTTCTATGTTTCGTTGTTGGTCGGCGCCGGTCTTGCAGATGGACATGAGCCGGTTAATTTGTTGGGCGAAGTAAGGAAGGGAGCTAGAGCGCTGGACGAATTGGGGACGAGATCTTACCTTGCTGCGTGGCGGAGTGCGCTTGCGATGTAGCCCGGAGAAATCAAGAAAACCTTCGATGCGGCGAGCAATGCACCTTGTTTCATCTACAGCTGTGTGAGAGAGGTTCTGCATTCAATGCGGGTGCGGCTAGAGGGTGGGGTTGGATTTTTCAACGTACCGTGTGCAGGCTGCCTCTCCGACAAGATGTCGTGGGTCATTCTGACCGCGCGGCCATTGGCATGGACGCTACTGCACGGCTCGCACTGCATGCCTCGATGATTGATGCATGTAGGCCGTGTCGCTGCTATTAGCTTAACAAATGTGGAATGTGTTTTTCTTTAATTCAACGTTAATTTCCAAATGAGGTTACATGATGGCGTTGCACGCATTGGTCATCTTGCCCAACGAAAAAACAAGCGACACGCTGCCCACTTGGTGAACAAATAGTCTTTTCTAAATAATAATACGTTTATTTTGCAGCCGGTCCTTCGGCGTCCGTCACGTTCGGCCTTCTTTTTTTTGTGAAATAAGAGCTTCCATTCATTAAACAACGGGATTATAATCGTTCTGCAGACAAACAACTAAAAAACGTGGTACATAATTTATCCAAAGACATCTTCTCCTAGTTGATGTTGCTTGCTTAGCACACAAATGTGCACCTTCGTTAGCCTCACGACCAACAAAATTTAATTGGAAAGACTGCAAACTCCCGCTGAGCTCTTCTATTTCCTGGAGTATCGGAGCTATGACAGAACGATTTTGGTTTCTGTCCCTCCATAGCTTAACAACCTCCTGGGCATCAGACTCAACGATAACTTTTGATAGACCAATATCACAGGCGAGTCTCACACCATCACGTACGGCAAGGGCCTCCATAATGAAAACATTGGCCGTCTGACCATACCAGATGGCTTGGCCCCGTAGTAAGGCACCACAATGATCACGAACAATCACACCTGTAGCTCCCTCATTATTGTTTGGCGAGAAGCTAGCATCCACATTGAGCTTAATAATGCCAGAAGCTGGAGGTTTCCACCTTGGCCGCTCCTTATGGTGTTGCTTCCCTGAAGCCTGTCCTGTTAGTGTAAGATCATAGGCAATATCAGCAGTCCACTTCACAGATTTAGACACGGATCCTACTCTCTTTTCATGGTGTCGAGCATTCCGCTCAGATCCTACAGCCCATCCACCACATAATATAACAGCCGCATCTTCAGAAGAAACTTTGCTGCTATCAATCAGATCTACAGTCCAAAAATCTGGGTGAAGCTCCGGCACCTTGACTGAAGTGAGATTCTTCAACTCCTGCCAGAACAATTTGGCCCATGTACAGTCGAACAAGGCATGTTTGATGGTCTCCTCTCTACCACATGTTTGACAGAATGAGATACAATCCATATGCCTCTCATGGAGAATCGCTCGACAAGGTATAAATTTTTTAATGACCCTCCACCAGAAGTTACGTACTTTTGGTGGTACTCGCATTTTCGAGAGCTTTTTCCAAAACAATTGTTTGTCGCCATTCGATCTGGATGCTGAACTGATAGAGTGATTCATTTCCAGAAGAGCTCGGTAGGCTGACCGTACTGAAAAATTGCCATTTCTCTCCAAATGCCATGCCCATCCATCTTCTGCCAATCGGGCAGTCGGAATTTGCAAAATAGCCCGAGCATCAACTGGCATAAACTTTGCTTTCACGAACTCCTCATTCCACTCACCCGAGTCCGGGTTTAATAATTCTTCCACCAAATTTATTCCTGATGATTGCAACTTAACAATAGGCTTTAGCCTAGGATTAGTAGGGATCCATGGGTCCTCCCAAATTCTTGTTGATGATCCATCGCCAATGCGTCGAATGAGGCCCAACTCCAAGGCTTCCCTGCCAGAAATGATTGCCCTCCATGTTTGTGAGGAATTTCTCTTACACCCTACAGTCATAAAATTGCCATCATTAAAATATTTTCCTTTCAACACCCGTGCACACAACGTCTCCGGGTAACAAATCAAACGCCACCCTTGCTTCGCTAGCATAGCTTTATTGAAGAGGACGAAGTCTTTGAAACCCATGCCACCGCATACTTTGGGTATGGTGAGATCCTTCCATTTGACCCAATGCATCTTCCTTTTGGTCTCATCTCCCCCCCACCAGAACCGGGCAATTGCTGCTATTACCTTTTTACACAACTTCTTAGAAAGCTTGAAACAGCTCATGGAATATGTCGGAATAGCTTGGCAAATTGATTTAATCAATACCTCACGGCCTGCACTGTTTAGTAATTTTGGCGCCCAACTTGTAACAAGTTTCTTAATAGTAGCCACAATATGATCAAAGTGCTGATCAGAGGATCTTCCCACAGCCGTAGGAAGTCCCAAATATCTTTCCACCAAGGCTTCCGTCGGAATCTCCATATTTTGATGAACTGCCGTTTTCATAGCCTCGCCTGCATTGCCGCTGAAAAATATAGCCGATTTGTTTTTATTCACCATTTGCCCGGAACCCATACGATATTGTTCCAACACATCTTGCAATCTGTGAGCACCCTCCGTTGTTGCTTGTGTAAATACCAAACAGTCATCAGCAAACAACAAGTGAGATATCCAAGGGCAATGGATACCAACTCTCACCCCCTTTGATAAATGTCCTACACCATAATTCTTTAACATACAAGAAAAGCCTTCAGCACAGAGAAGGAATAAATATGGCGAAATAGGATCGCCTTGTCTGATACCCTTTGTTGGCTTGAAAACTTCAGAATAGTTGCCATTAACTCTAACAGAGAAAGAAACAGTCTCCACACAGGCCATAACTCTATCGATCCATTGTACAGCAAAACCCAACTTACCCATAATTGCTCTCAAATATGACCACTCCACACGATCATAGGATTTCGCCATGTCCAACTTTACCGCACATGCAGCAACTTTTCCTCTTTTCCTCTTCAAATAATGGATGCATTCATAGGCTAGTAACACATTGTCCGTAATGAGACGGCCGGGAACGAACGCGCTTTGTTCTTCCGAGATTAACCCCTCAAGAAAAGGTCTCAATCTTAGAGCTAGTACTTTCGAGGCAATTTTGTAAGGCACATTGCACAGAGAGATTGGACGGTACTGAGAAAATTCCTGCGGATTCTTACCTTTCGGTATGAGAACTAAGACAGTCGAGTTAACAATATCAGGCATAGTACCTCCCTCCAGAAAATTCCTTACCGCTGAACAGACCGTACCTTTCAATAAATTCCAGTGACGAATATAAAAACCAGCTGTGAAACCATCCGGCCCCGAAGATCTGTCCGGATGCATCATGAATAAGGCCTGCTCAATTTCATAATCTGTAATTGGCTCACACAACTTGATATTCATTGCATCATCAACCTTCTGTTGCACCCAATTAGTCACCAAGCTCGGATCAGTTTCAACTTGGGCTGTAAAAAGATTCTTATAAAAGTTGATTGCCTCAGCTTCCAAATCAGCCTGGGCGGTCACAACTGATCCATCCTCTCTTCTAATAGACTTTATTTTATTAGTTCTGGATCTTTCTCTCGCTTTTGCTTGAAAGAAACCAGTGTTGCGGTCTCCCTCCGCAAGCCAAAGAGCTCTAGAACGTTGCTTCTCTATTCGCCTCTTCCCTTGCTAACAATTCTGAAATCCTATTCATTAAATCCTTTTCCTCCTTAGTTGGACCAGACCGAAGAGATCGTTCCCTTAAATTATTTAGCCGAGCCCGCGTAGTCTTTAGTTGCTTCTTTACAGAACCAAATTCAGTCCTGTTCCAGTTTTCCAGCTTCTCTCGAACTGCACCTAGAGCATGGTAGATGTCCTCCATATTATTCGCACCCCCTTGCCAGGCATCTTCCACTATATGAGTATACCGATCATGCCTAGTCCATGCATTCTCGAAGTAAAAAGGTCGTCCTCCTTGGTTCTCTTCAATCCATTCCGATTTTCTTACAGAAATTAACAAAGCACAATGATCAGATTCGCCACATTGCACATGATTCACAGAAGTATTATCAAAATACTCTGTAAATTTATCATCTCCCAACACTCTGTCAAGTCTGACTTTTATATTTCTATCACCATGATGTCGGTTATCCCATGTATAAGGTGTCCCATAGTAACCCAAGTCATCAAATCTGCAGTATTCAACTGTATCTCTAAAGGCCTCCATCTTCCACTCCTGTCTTTCATTGCCTCCTATTTGTTCCGATGCATGCAGGACCTCATTGAAGTCACCTGCACAGATCCACGCATTATCAAATTCCTTTCTCATGAACTTCAATAAATCCCAGCATCTTTTCCTCTTAGATCTCACTGGATCGCCATAGAATCCAGTAAACCTCCAATCCCCATCACCAACATTGTCATTTTGTACCATAACATCTATATGTGAATTACTGTATGATTTCAGTGACACCTTAGAATCATTATTCCAATAAAGGCACAATCCTCCGCTTAATCCAATGGCCTTAACTCCAAAAGCATTACTGAAGCCAAATCTCCGTCTAAGATCTTGAGCTCTCTTCTCAGTCAACTTGGTCTCCGAAAGAAAGAGCAGACCCGGGCGTTGCAACCTAACGAGGTCACTAATTTCACGAACTGTCTCGGGCCGCCCACAACCCCGACAGTTCAAACACATAATATTCATTGTGCCTGGCGGTCACCGTCAAGAGGTGCCGCCGATCTCGCATCAATTTGTTCAGCAACAGAGTAATCCACTACTGTACCATTAGCCCCTTTAATTTTCTTCTTTTTAGCAAAGGGTGGACTCCCCCTTCCTGTACCATGGTTAAACATACTACAGACAACACACCAGCTGACAAGAATAATCTGTCCACTGCCATCCTTGAAGGTTGATACTTCATTGTTCAATGGCATCACAACAATAGCAAATGTCCTCATTTTAACCCTCCTTGTGATACATTTCTTTATCTTGCCTTCCTGGGTTAAATTCCCATGAAGCCTTTTCACAAAAAGGGCATCCCGTATCACGCAGATAGCAACAGGTCGAATAGAAAGAAAAACAGCAGGGATAAAACTTCCATCAAAGAAGACAAGCTTTCTGTAATTTCCAAGGATTTGACCACTCCATGGAAGTGCATCGCCGTCACGCCCACTGCGTCGCCCAATCCACTGGGGCTGGTGGTTGAGGTCACCAGGCGGCCAAGGTCGCAAAACCAGCGTACCAATGGAATAGTCATCAGCGCCGTCAACGCCGCCGGCAACACATACAACAGGAGCAATACAACAGGGTCGCTGCACCTCAATCGTATCTTCCCGCACACAAGCATGCACATCTGATGCCACTGGTGTCAGGGAACAAGGATATGGTTTTCGTCGATCCTGCTTGATTGGCAGCCGCAAGTCCCCCAACCCGAACAAGGACACCACCTTGTCCCGCAAAAGCCTGAAGCTTCGCGCTGGATTCTGCGAGCTGTGGACGAATTGCGACGCCCGTGCCTTCCACCTCTCCAACTCCACCAAATCCACACCAACATAGCCAGTCTCCATTCGCAAGGAGGTGTCCAGAAGCCGCGTAGGAAGTCGCCGAACCGGCAAATTGGAAGAATCACCGGAAGGATCGAAGAAACGAAGGGGAAAGGAGTTGGGGATGGATCAGGACACGGTAGTGGATCTGCGCGACCAGAAAGATAAAGGAAAGGAAGGTGGATGTTGGAATCAGGGATCAGGGAAGAAGATGATGAGGATTGGAGAGTAGATCGGCAGAATCGCCAAATTCGCCATCCGGCAGTCACTGTAGCAGGGGAAAGGGGAAAAGCTGTCCCACAGAACTCCACGTCGTCTATCTTCACGTTCGGCCTTCCCTCTGCTTCATTGCTGCCCGCCTGCTGTACAACGTGTGCGAGTGTGCACTCTGTCTTATTGGTGCATGGTATTTAAATAGGAAGAAAAGGTTACGTTACACAGTGCTTCAGGCAACAGCCTTGTACTGCCATTTGCAGAGTGTTCTTCCTTGATGTCAGACTGTCAGGTCGTACTGCCAGCGTGCTCCAATCTAATATGCATATACGTTGTCATCCCGAAGTCCACCGTTTCCTATACTTTAACTAGCATGCCATGCTGATGCGAATCGCGAAGGGCCATGCATCGTTGATGCCGTGCGTTCATATGCCGCTGCATGCAGCCCTGCACTTCTCATGTTACTACCTCTATGATGAAAAATACTTCCTCCATTTCAAAATATAGTGCGCTCGCATTTCTTGAGATCTAACTTTGATCATAAATTTAACCAACGAGACCAACTGCGACGGGAGAAAAAATAATATAATTGAAAACTTATTTCAAATACGAATTCACTGATACAATTTTTGCCCCCGCCGCAATCGGTCTTGATAGTTAAATTTACGGTCAAAGTCGAAGCACGTGGATAGAGGAAGCACTGCATTGTGGAATGAAGGGAGTAACATAGTATGTACAACACTTCATTTATTAGGCTATATACACATCTTGCCTTGATATGTGTGATGTTACGCATACTAGTAGTAATTAGCTATGTGACTATTTTCATCTCTTTCTTTATTTATTGCATGCCACATCATTTATTTAACCTAGATATGTGTAATGTTACTACTATCTATGTTACTTCTATTATGGGTAGTCTAAACCGGAACGGAGGTAGAATCAATTTTTTGTCGAAAAGGATCACCTGCTCAATGAAATTGCCAGTAAAGACCTCCTCTAGATAAAACTGACAAAAAAGACCCCCTCAACCGTGATGATAGGCGCGCCAGCCGACACGTGGCACCTGCCGCCGGATTGGTTTAGCAATGCATATTGACACATGCATTGGTTTAGCAATGAGCTACTCTATGCATTGGATTAGTTATGCCGAGCGGGAGCTGGATCGGAACGGGAGACAGGAGGTGGGCCCTGCCGCCACTACGCGAGGCGGCAGCTCGGGACACGTGCTGCTGCCGCCACGCCCGCTGGCGGCAGGCTACGAAGCACCGATACGGCGACACTGATACGGCGATACCGGTATGGCGATACGGGATACGGCACTTTCTAAAAACAACAATACGGCTATACGGCAAGCATATATAAACTATAATAAAATGACATGTAATTAAAACACACATAATAAAATGTGTGAGATGGGATCAAAATACCGCCTATTGGTTGCCTGATTGTTTCCATGCCTCCTCTCTTTTCACTCTTGAATGATCATCCAGGCCCTCAACTCCTCATGGTGATTGCAAAATAGAAAATACATCACATGATATTAGACTTGATAATATGAAATAGATAAGCATGAAAAGTGAAGTTGTAAACAAGTTGGCTTGGGGCAGTAGCATACCAAATGATGAAATTAATATAAACTTCCTTGATCTCAGCCTCCAACAAATTCCAGCAAGTTTCAGTTCTAAATTCTCAATGACCATAGCAAAATAATGCAAAAGTTCACTAAGTTGACATGATAAAAAGGAATCCACAGTCAAATAGTACATTACAACATAACAACAGGAACAGGAAGATACAAGGCCATGTGACCATAGACCCATAGTCGAAAATACATTACAACATAACAACAGGAACTCAAGTGAGAGCATTCATGATCTCAGCCTCCAATTCAGGTTCATCAAGTGTCAGGTTAGCACCTTCAAGGATGCCAACATCAGTGAAGCTCTCAACCCCATCTCCACCCACATCCCACATCCGGCTTGGCCCAGCATGATAAGCCTCAGATTGTCTTGAAAGCAAACGCAAGTTGTTATGTGAGAACACTAAATCCTCAGCACGTTCAGGAGTGAGCTTGTTTCTCTCGGAACTATGGATGAAGGAATATGAACTCCAATTCCTTTCACAACAAGACGAAGATGAAGGCTGACCAAGTAACTTCAATGCCAAACTTTTCAAGAACTTTGTGCTTCCTCCATGAGTGCCCCACCATTGCTTTGGTTCAAAATCATCTCTATCTTCAATTGAATCTGCATTCTGGAAATCATTCATCATTAGAGCAAAATCCGCAAATTCTTTCTTGACGGTCTTGTGGTCATTTGGATCTGGAAATAACTTCTGCAAACACTGGTTTCTCATTTGAAAAATCTCATTATCATCAAGGGGGGTAACACGGCCACGGACTGCCCCAACCCAATTTGGACTGTAGTACCTATTAACATGACAACATAAAATCAGCAAACCTTTTAAAGTTGAGAACTTGAGATTGTCAAATGACAAACATATATAAAGAGCAAACCTCGGATTCAACGAGTGAGCCAAACAATGGAGGGGGGTACTACTCTTCTTCCAACGTTTTAGAAGTTTTTTCTTGATAACGATATAGAGAGCACAATCTTCATTGAGCTCCTTCTTTTCATAACGATAAATAGGAACTCTCACCTATGAACATGGCGACAATTAAAATCAGCAAGCAATACACATCAATAATTCCCAAATGAAGATGAAGAAAGCTAAAAGAATCACTCACCTTCTCCATCATGTCGTCCCACATCTCATATATCAAATGGAGAGATGGTTTGTCCGTGTCGGTCAGCCTTATCATTGCATATATGGGTGAGGTGAAAGAGACAATGTATGCAATTTTATCCCACCACACATCACTCAAAATAAGTTCCTTCACCCTTTGAGCTGTAGGAGGATCATCCTCTCTATAATTAGCCCAATTTGCATGAACCACCATTAGTGTGAGTGCATCCTTGATTAAAAGAAACCTCTTCAACATGATGACAACACTTGCAAATCTGGTTTATGCTATGTGAAGAAACTTAAGTTTGCTAAACTCATTCAACATTGACAACCTCATGCCATGGGTCATTATGAAGTTCTTGACAAAGAGAGCTAGTTCGGAAACCTCTTTTATAAAGTTAAGAACTTCAAAGTCTTCATCATGCATCTTTGGATCACATATCTCCTTCAACACAAGATTGAGGCAGTGCACAATGCAAGGAGTCCAGTAAATATTGGTGTACTTTGCTTGGATCATCAATCCAGCACCTTTGACATTGGATGCATTGTCCGTGATCACTTGGACCACATTCTCGGATCCAATCTCCTCAACCACTTCCTTCATCCTCTCAAATACAAATTGCTTAGATTTGGTCTACCATTGAAGACAATGAACAATCAGCAAGTAATTTATAAAAAAAGAGACAAAAAACGAGTTAATCTAGGTTTTTACCTCCCCTTCAGTGTTGACCGCCTTTAGAAACATTGGACCACTCTCTGTCACAGCCATGAAGTTCAAAATTGGTCTCCTTTGAGGGTCAGCCCACCCATCAGTCGCAATAGTCACTCCTTTGAGCGGCCATGTGGACTTGAGGGGCTCTAGCATCCTCCCAACATGTTTCTTCTCTTTTGCAAGACAGGTTGTGCTCAATGCGTTATATCCAGGAGGCACATAGCCACCCATTTCATTTTTTGCGATAAAATTGTAGGACTCCCAATAGTAAGGATTTCTTGCTAGATTGAAGGGAACCCCTATAGACAAAATAACTAGTAAACAACTATGCTTAAAAAAAGACAACAATAATTGACATTGTAATGCAAAGTTTCATACCTCCGGTGATGAACATTCTTGCAATGAGAGCATCAGCTTGTTGTCGAACCTCTGCATGAAAACTTTCTGAAATCCCAGATTGCTTTCCTGTTGCCTTTCTTTTCCTTGATGATGCCAATGAACCAGATTCCTCAAAGGGTGGTAGAGGAACTGTGTTCCTAGTTTTACTATGTGAAATAAGTAGAGCAGTTGCCTTATCTTCCTTGCGAAGTTCCTCAAAGAGAGGTTGTGTTATCTTGGTACAAGAGTTTATGCCTACATTTAATATCTTAAGAAGATGCGCTCTTATTCTTGTATAGCTGCCTGGGAAATCATTCATACAGAAGTGGCAACGGAAACGTGTGTTGCCTCCTCGACTTGATGGGTCTCTTGCTAGTTTTGTAGCATGCTTCCAGAATGGGTATTTCGGATTGACAACACCATTCTCAACCTCTTCCCCTGCACCATCAACCTCAATGTTGTTGCTCGCAGTACCACCGACTGAAGATTGGCTTGCTGCCATGCTACTGCCCGCAGATGACATGGTGTATACTTGTATCTTCTTCCCTGGCAACAGGAGGCAATAGCAACATCAGCAAGTAATTTTACCCCACAAACATCAATAAGCAGCAAGCTAGCAACATCAACAAGCAATTTTATCCAACATTAGCTAGCAGGAACAGATCAAACTATTACTAGAGTATACATCTATGAGCTATGAGCCTATGACTATGAGAGTGCTATTTCTGCCTACATAAATGGATCAACGATACATAAAGCCAGCATAGACAAGCCCCAAGCATACATCAATGGATCAACCATACATCAGTACAACACATTGGGGCTCGGGTGTTTACCTTGTGTCGCCGGCGGAGAAGAGCAGAAGAGAGGCAGAGATGGGATTCCAGGAAGGGGCTGGGGCGAGCCACTCCAGGCGGCGACGGCGGCGGCGACGGCGAGCCACTCCAGGCGGCGGCGGCGGCGGCGGCGGAGAGCAACTGATGGATGTGGCGGGGGCGGCGGCGCCGCCCTCGATCCCTTCCTAGTGAGTGGTGACGACAGGGTGCGACCGTGCGAGAGAGAGAGCTAGGTTTAGTCGACCCATCATGGGCTATTGGGCTCGCTCGGGGCTGCATCGGCGTGTCCCAGCCGTGTCTCACGCGTTTCACAGCTGTATCGGCATTTTTTTCTTTTTTTTTAAATCAAAAAAGGGGATACTTCTGGGATACTGTATCTAAGCCGTATCCGGCGTATCGGAGTATCGATGGCGTACGGAACGGCGATACACAGAAATCTGCCGTATCGGTGCTTCGTAGGCGGCAGGTGCTGCTGCTGTTGCGCGTCCGACGGGTCCCACGTGTTGGCTGGCGCGCCTGTCGTCACGGTCACGTGCGTGTGTTTCGGCGGTCACCCGCGTTGACACATGCATTGCTTTAGCAATGAGCTACTCTATGACGTATGGGTCCCACGTGTTGCTAGAAATTTATGAAAGAAAGAACATAATCAACATTAGACTCTATTTGTAGAGTTTATCGCGGAGAATACAATGATGCAAATAGATTGAAGTTTTATACATTGATTTAAGAGAAATAATCATCAAAAGAGGGCGATATGCACGTACAAAAGCTAGCCAGATTTATAGTTCATGTACACCCAGTCGTCTCATAGATGCATTGCTCTCTCTTTTAAATACTAGCAAAAAAGGCCCGTGCGTTGCAACGGGAGAAACAAATCTTGCACGTCCTAGTTTGTGTTTCCACTTGAATGGCACATATTATGACTGAAATTTGTTGGCTGATCAAAAAGAGCAATTCGCTTTAGTATTAACTTCCACTTTGCACACTTTTTCAACTTGTAATGTAGTGTAATCATTTGTCCTAGAGGAATAGCTTCAAAATCAGAAATAGCTAGCAGGGACCCGAAATCATCTGATCACCAGCTGCTCTGCTCAGCTCACCGTGACTTCATTTGTACACTTTGTTCGTTCACTCAATATAAGAGATGAGAGAGATATAGTAGTATTCATAAGAGAATCTATTCACCAACTGATGGTTACTCATCACATTACATTATAACTTTTCATCTTTAACTGGAGCACCAGAGTGTACGCAAGCAAGCATTGGTTTGTAACCCATAGAAGACCATTTTTTTAACCTACAAAAGAGAGAAATTTAGTCCATATGGGCATCATCCTTTTGCACATAGCTAGCACGGACCTGAAAGAGATACAAACAAACATTTTTCTGAATATTAGTACAGTACAAAGTCCTGGGTAGGAAAATCCATTGGCGCGCTCTTCCTCGCCTGGTCATGGTATCATTCACCGTTCGTCAGCATGCAGATCAGACACAGCAAAAGATTGTGGGACATACCTGATTTTAATAATGTAACAGGTTGGCCAACGATACCGTGATGTCGTTGTGATGGCCACACCCGTCGAGTTATCCTGTGGGATGCCGCCGCCGATCTGCTGACCCTGATCCGATCAAACCTGAACAGCCACCGGAAAAAGGAGTCAGCTAGTCATGTACGCCTCCTTCATACAGTCTACGATCTTCATAACACCTCTCTGCATGGTATCACCGCGGCAATCGCCGGAGTTGTCCATGCGACCACCGACGATGTGCACCCGTCGCTGCAAATGGATCGTCGTTATCCATTGTACGCTTCAGTAGGTGCAGCAAGTGTACCAAGAACCTACATAACTACTCATTGATCGGTCCAACGCTACGAGTGTGGGGGTTCAATCGCTTGCTGCGTCTTCCGCTACAAGTAGCCCACTCAATACTTCAGCAGGTTCTTCAATCGCAAGTCTAATATCTGAGCAGCAAAAAAAAGTCAAAGACCTGAGCAGCAAAAACTTACGAGTGAAGTTACCACCAGTGGAATTCAGAACAAGATAGATCAGCCGAGGTTAATGCACTGCATCAACCTGACTCAAACTCCATGTTGATTTTTCAGCAGCATATCTTGTTGCGGTTCTCCTCCCAACCAATCAATCCATGCGACGGTCTTCTTAGACTGTAGGAATACAATTACAAACTATAAGAAATGGGAACAACGAACCCTGTACAATTCACAACAGCTATTAATTTCAGGAAACAAACCAAAAAATGGTTTCTAATTCTAACTGCAATCTACTTTCAGGGATTCACATTAGTGCAGATCATTCAGTACAATATTTTTTGCCTAGTACACTGAAAAATCAAGGGGGCAAGTAAGTGCAGTCCCATAGCAAAATTCCTCTATACAGAAAACAACCTCTCAATACAGAAAACAGTAACTGTCAGAAGTTCAGAACAGAACTCGCAATGGATAACAGCATTCAGAAGGTTGTATCTTTCACTATACTCAGCGAAAATTTCAGAATAAATTATCCTTGGAAATTTCAAACCAAATACTGAAAATACATCCATAGACCCATGGACAGATTCAGCCTTGAAGTTACTTTAAAACGCCGCGCAAAATAGGAAGTCATGACTGAAACTGCAGTCTGACGAAGACTAATAGTAACTTCAGATAGGCATATCTCCTAGGAAATCTGACGAAAAATTGCAAATAAATATTCGTTCGAAAGGTCTTGAAAAGATATATACAACTTTTATTTTAATGGTCCGGTCATATTCAACACCTAAAACCCTCAAAACGCAATCGATCAGTTACTGCACGCACTGCAAACAGAGTTGTGCAAAACAGAGTTGCGAAAACAAACAACAGGAATGGAAGGATTACTTCACTTCATACCTACAACAGATCACGCCCCTGCCTTCTCTATTTCGCTCTTTCTATCTCTTCCCTGCAGCAAACCTTCTTTCAAGCTGCCTCAAACACCATGGGTTTGGATGGATTGATGTCCTCCTGAATACTCTGGCCCATGAGGCTTTGTTGTCCTAGTCAGAATTTGAACTTATCAATAGTTTAACCTATCCAGAAAGTGCAATGACAACCTTAAGAATATGCTCTCCTGAATCAGATTGGGATTGGACCGGAGAAGCTCACCTTGGCCTCCTCACATCAGTCGATGCTTGATGCTCCCCAAGCCGAGCCATGGTCTTGATTGCCGCATCCAAACCTGCTGCAGCACACAACACACTCCTATATTTCGGCAAGCCCAAATTCACCTGCATTATTACATCTGCAAAAAATCATTACCAGGATTGCAGAACAAATACACAAGGTTTCACACTTTTGCTGGGACTAAGCTACATAGTACATACTGAGACATAAGCCATGTACCGAAATAATTACTCTATACCCAAAACCAAATAATAATCTAACTCAAAATAGCTCTTTCATGTATCACATGTTTAGATTCAAATACTGCAGTTGTCGACACCTCTACAACAATACTATGTTATCCTCCATTAATCATTCATATGATCCTTAGATCATCGATCCACCAGTACTGGTACTACATGAGTCAGGAAAGAAATCTTCCCTTTTCACAACAAAGGTAGCACACTACCCACTTCCTTATTTGTACAATGTACTGTGTGTCATAGTACAAAGCCTATACCCATTCATTAATCACTCACGCTCTCCCACTCACTTTGTATTGTCCTCATTCTCTCTTCTCCATACCATTCCCTTGACTGATACATAGCAGCACTAACTGAATTTTGTCGCTGGATCACACAACGTATCACACATTCAAACTATCCATGTAAGATTGGCACACAAGATCATCAATAAGAGTCTCCCTCAATTGCATATACATGCACAAAAAAGAAGTGGAATTCAGAAATTAATCAAGTAGATGTTGTACCTGAACCTCCTGTAGGATTTGGGGGAGGTGTCAGCGAGCCAGGCGTCCAAGTCCTCATGCGACGACGGCGCGTCGACGGAGAGGATGCGCAGGATCTCGACGGGCGCCATGGTGGAGGTCGCGGCGGATTGGGCGGCGCCGGATCGGGTAGAGGAGGTGGAGGGCGCGCGGGTCCGGGAGGGAGGCGCCGGATCTGGCAGGTGGAGGTCCCGTGGCGGCGTTCGAACCTCCAGGGTGAGCTCGAGGACTGGGCATTGGCGCTGGCGCTGAGCTCCTGGAGAGAAGGAGAGAAAAGGAGATTAGAGAGAGAGAGAGAGAAGGAAGGGGAGCGGCGGCGTGACCTGGGAGTCGCCGGCGCCGATTGCCGTACGATGCGCGAGGGAGGCCGGGGAGGAGGAGGGTCGGGCGCTCTGCGGGCGCTGGTGGTGGTGGCGTACGGGAGCGGCGGCACTCGGGCCTCGGCGGGCTGGATCTGGGTCGAAACGTTTTTTCCACTTTAAAAAGGACCGCGGGTTGAATTCAAAGAAATACAGGGGCGTTTTTGCAAAAACGGCGACGACGGACGACCAGAAGCAATCGTTTATTATTAGAGGAAGATTTTATATATGTAGAAGAGGTGTCGTGCGCTGTCTAGTCATCTGTCAGGCCAAAAAGAAGGTGTCACCGCTCCCTAAGGCGACAGGGGCCACCTCCTATCTCCCGTTCCGTTTCAGCTCCCGCACTCGGCCGAAAATTTGTTACGCGGCGCCTGGTCCAATGGCGGCAGGGGCTGCCGCCTCCGCACGTGGCAGGCGCGCCACCAGGCAAGGCTCAAATAACGAGGCATGTGTGACCCAAGAGCCGAATTGCATTTTTTTCCCTTTATTGTACGCTGCTCACCGAAAAGAATTAACTTGGTTGCACGACTCATTTATGTGTGTATTTTCGTGTATTATATCTTCTACTCTCTCCTTCCATCTAGGCCTAATGCGTTTTCCAAAACGATTTTTGACTATTGACAAGATTAATAATTAATGTAAAAATTATATCATTAAAATCTTCTTTCACATACGAATTTGACGGTGTGCTTTATTTAAGTTGCATGTCATATATTGTTGCTTTAACATTTGATCGAAGTTAACCTCAAAAAATGTATTAGACCTTAAGGAGTATCAGTTTAGTTATTACATTGTAAATTTGTGAATTTTTTCATCATTATTAAATTTTACTAACAATTACATCAATTTTATGCCACTAACCGACCTCCACTATAAGCTTTATTTGTGAGAAGCGACAAGAATCACAAAACCCCAAGAGTATCACGCCTCCACCTTCCCCCTCCTCGTCTATGTCTGAAAGACGTTGCCAGTGGCTATTCCTCTATTGGAAAAAAAATTCTATCAGATCAGGTCTGACCCATGAATGATACGTACCACCCTTCATTTAAAATCAGGAGGAGAGATTAGATGCTCTCCGTCCTTAAAAAAGTGTATCTCCAACTTTGTTAAAGAGTAAAATTATTTAAAAGTTTAATATGTTTGTGCAAAAATATATCAATATTTATGAAATAAAATAGGTATATAATGAAAATATTATATCATTACCAAACGCTACTAATTTGACGGCATAAATATTGATATATTATTATATAAATACAGTCAAATATAAAAAAATTTGACTTTTCAAGAAAGTTGAAAATACACTCTTTGAAGGATGAAAGAAGTATTTCCCGATTTGATGGGTACAAAAGGCTCATGAAAAAACCAAAAAGGATACATAAGCAGAGCTTCAAATTTTGACATTTTATGGAGCCATAATATATGCACACCGATAACTTAAGAAAAGGACATCAAAAAACATCAAAGCATTTAAAACAATAATCAGCGCACATCAAGGACTACTTAAATCATTCAAATTTCACATAACACAGGCACATAGCAAATAGTTCAACAGGCATGCCTGGACGTTCAGCCACAGAAAGGTAGCAAAATTTGACGGTGGAAAAGACTCCAGCATAGGACAGGTTCCACAGGACATAACACCACGTAAGCTTAACGGTAGCGGCGGAGGGAGACGGTCTGGTTCCTCTTCCAGGTGGCTCTCCTTGAGGGCCTGTTCTTGTGGTGGCGGTGACCCTTGCCACGCAGACCACGGAATTTCTTTCCTGCAGAGGTGAGACCACGCAGCTCACGGTGCTTGTGCACAGGCTTGCAGAGCCAGTTGATCCTTGGATCGTTGCGGACAGCGCTGTGAGCAACATCAACAAGGATGACCTCAAAGTACTTGTAGGTGGAGTCCTACATCACAAGAAATGGAAAAGGAGAGAAATTGATAAGGTGAGAATAATAATTCTCAGTCATTTCAACAAATTTCAGCAATGAACAAATGCTATACCTCATTCACCCAGTAGGAGTTGAGGACACGAAGACCACCAAGCCTGCGCCCAGCTCTTTCCTCAGCAACAGACCTCTTGTTCCTCTGGAACTTGAGTTGGGTAATACCCTGGTGCTTGGGCTTGCCATAAACAATACCCTTGGGCACTGGGCGCTTCCTGCCACCACGTCTCACACGGATACGGTAGATCACATAACCCTGGAAACAAGAAACATAGGTAGTCAGCTAAGGGAAAACACCAAGCAATTATAACATGGAGAAAAGACTGCAAAGCAATAATAAGAATTAAAAAGACAAACATCTGTTATTGGACTAAAATTCAGAGGAAACAAACTATGGAGCAATTTAACCAAATGGTACTCGTAATATCTAATGCCTTCACGAGTTAGTATAAACTCAAGCAACTTACGGCGTATATGCGAACATACTTGAGTGTGTACGAATCACATAGAAACAGGATCTAAATGATTAGAGTAAACCATGTCAGCGCCACACAAGTTTCAGGAACAATAGACTGAATGACATGGTCCAAATTACTTCTCAGAAACACGTGTACAATTAAGGAAAGCTGTTAAAACATACAAACATGTGATCAGGGCATCACAGTTGTAAAGTCAGATCCGTTCCAAGACAAACTGCCGTTTATGTGCAATTAAGGAAAGCTGTTAAAACATACAAACATGTGATCAGGGCATCACGGTTGTAAAGTCAGATCCGTTCCAAGACAAACTGCCGTTTATTATTGCAGAAGAATGGCATATAACTTGCATCAACTAAAACTAAACCATGCTTCGACGAGACAGAAAAAGGTACATTTTCCACGCACAACGAACAAAAAAATACATACGCAGAAAACTATATACATAAGACAGCAATCACAAACATAGCCAGCATGATTTTTTTCACGCCCAGCCATGGCATCGTAGAAGGAACATAAGAGAGGATCGGATCTAAGAGATAAACCAAACCTGTTTGGCCTTGAAGCCGAGACGGCGTGCCCTGTCGGGGCGGGTGGGCCTGGTGATGCGGACGATGGCGGGCTGCTGCCTGTACTCCCAGCAACGCACGCGCTGCACGAACCTCATCACGTCGGACTGCTTCCTCCTCCATAGCTCCGACACGAACTTGTACGCGCCTGCCACGACGAATCCATCACATCGAGTGCGCGATAATACGTGGGAGAAGGCAAACAGGCGAGATTGCGGGAGAGAGAGGAGCTGGTAGACGGAATGGCTCACCCATGGCTGAGGCTGCGGCGGCAGAGGGCGGAGGCGGCGGGAAACGGGAGTGTGTGGTGACTTAGGGTTTCGAAGATGCGGGGAGAGCGGTCTTATATCGAGGAGATGGGCGCGTGGTGGCCGTCGGATGGGCTAGGGTTCTGGAATGGTCGGCCGTCAGGGGTCCAGTGTGCTTTCATGGGCCAGGAAATAGGCTTATCTCCGTGGCACCTGGGCCTAGCAAAACGTCGCGGCACATTATTTGTGCACGGAAACTATTTCCTTTCAAATATAACTTCGACCTAAGAGCTCAATAAGACATACTCGTTACAGTGACCTAACCTGCAGGTCCTATGAATCAGCAATGAAATGCGACAGCAGAAGCGCCGGCTCCTCCCCGCTGCCAAACTCCACCCGAAGATCCTCCTCGTCGTCGCACTCGCAGGCGGCAGTGGTGGCCTCGATGGCGCCTCGAGCACTCATAGATGCAGGAGTGTGAATCTCGACCCTCAGGAAGCAGTGTGGTGATT
>NC_041382.1:269390707-269406718 GCF_002162155.2 Triticum dicoccoides | reverse complement strand
GAAACGACCGTGGGGGAACTTTGGCGAGCAAGAGAGGATTAGAGGGAGAATTGTGGAGCTCATCTTGCTCCGCCCATGACCGCCGACGCAACAAAATCAAGGATCTCTCCCCGAGCGCCTCCTCTCCATACTGTGTTGGCAAGGAGGCGAAAGAGCGATCGCGGCGGCTGCACCGGCGGCGAAGGGGTCGGGGTAGCACATGATTTCCTTCGTCTGATGTAGAGTCACCGGATTTTCCTTCGTCCATGGGAGCTCACAAACGCAGTTGTCTCGCTTCCCCAAACCGCATTTTCATTATCTTTTCATGTGTGCTGGGGCCGCGAAATCGGCACGAAGACACAAAGTCATACGCGAACGACACGAGGGGTCCAGCCGTCTAGTCCCAGCCGAGAGACATCGCGCCTTCCGTCTGACATGTGGTAGTCCAGAGCGCTCAAGGAAGCCCTCTCACCTGGAGTGCTCACATCGGTGTATTCCTTGGGAGCTTGGAGTTTTAAAGGACTAGTAACGAGGCACTGCACGTGGGGGCCTCCTATATGGTGCAGCACGTGCCACGGAGTGGACGCGCGCACCCCTGGCTGCCCCCGCGCACCCATTTTGGGTCGGCCCATAAGCGGCAGCGGGAAAGCCCCCTATTGTCTTGTTTCATTTTTTTTCTTCAATAATTAGGGAATTCGAAAACTTTTCAAAATTCAAAAAATAATGTGAATTTTAAAAAAGCTTGTCAAGCCAGAAAATGTCCCAGAATTCGAATAATGTTTATGAATTGGGAAAATTGTTCATGATTTCAAAAAATGTTCGTTATTTCAAAAAAAGGCTATTGAATTTGGATATTTATGAAAAAAATTGAATTTACCGAACATTTTTAAACATTATGGTGAAATTGTTTTGAATATGATGAACATTTTATTAGTTAGATGAGAAAAAGTTGAAAACACATGGATGAATTGTTTTGAAATATGATGGGTTTTTTTAAATCGATGAACAAATTTCGAATTTGATGAACATTTTTTAAATGATGAATAAAATTTAAATTTGATGAGTTTTTTAAAAATCAATTAACAAACTTCGATTTTGATGAACATTTTTTAAAATGATGCACATTTTGAAATTTATGAACAAAATTTGAATTTTTATGAACATTTTTAAAATCCTGATTTACACATTTTGAACTCGATGAACAAAATTTAAATTCAAATGAACATTTTTTTGAGTTCAATGAACAAAAAAATGTTCATGGATTTGAAAAGAAAATTCACAAAAAAAATGGTGAACAAGTAAACAAAAAAAGGAAAAGGGAAAGGAAGAACAAAAAATAAAAGAAAAAATGAATGGAAAATAGAAAAAGGAACAAAAGAAGAAGAAAGAAAAAACAAGAGAAAAAAGGAAATGAGAAAAACTGGTTCAGGGAAGGTCCTAGAACCTTCCCAAAACCGGTTGGGGTGAGTCCCGAGTTCGATGGGCCGGCCCATGGAAAATCTAGTGCTCGAGGGGGGGTGCGCACTTTGTTGATAGCCGGCGACCTACGCCGTATAGAAACCACTCTGCACTTGTTGACCAAATTAAACATAACAATCTTTATCTTCACCTTTTTTACGGGATAATCTTTAGCTTTACCTAATAATAAAGCACGGTTGCTTCTGTCCGCTCACTGTCACGGCATTTTTGTAGAAAAGTCTCTGAGTTTTTTGGTATTCAACCTGCGGTCCTATTTTAAGTGGTTATATGAGAAAACGTTTAGTTCTTACAAAGGACCCTGCATTTTCGGGTATTCAACTCGCGGTCCCTTTTTAAGTGGCTAAAAATCTAAGAAACGTTTCATTCTTGCAACAAGGTCCATGAATTTTTTAGTATTCAACCCACAATCCAGCAAAGATGGCGCTCGAGCGAGCATGGCGCTTGAGCGGTAGAGATTGGCCATGGTGGTCGCATGATGCAGCAAGAGGAGGGTGTCGAGGTGCAACTGAGTTGATGTTTAATGAAAAGAGACGAATAGGGCACTAGTGTGGTGTCGGACGGGGTTGAGCCATGCGATGGCGCCATGGGCGGAGGCAGTCGGAGCTGCGCGTCATGGCATAGAACAAGAGGAGGAGGAGCATGGAAAGAAGAAGAAGGCGAATGGATGAGAGTAGAGGCCGGAGAGGCGGCAGCCTCACCGAAGTGGCGAATGCGCGAGGGTGGCGGCGAGCTGGATTGAGGGGTGTCGGGCATTGTGCCTCTCCTTGTGACGGCACTGAGAGGAGATGGGGATCGGGAGGCTGATGGGATCGAGCTAGGTTAGCGTAGTGGGGTTGGCTGGGCTTTAGGGGTTAAGTTGGCCGGCGTGTGAAAAATATGAAGAAAGGGAAGGAAGGCTCCCGTGTAGGGCGTCCATAAATTTAGCGAATCATCCATGATCAAAGGAATTAAGAAGGCTGGCGCATAGTGCGAGCAAATTAAATGGATTCGCCCATAATTTAAGGGAATTAAAGAAGAATTCGGAAGAAGAGAGCATGGTTTGGCAAGTGGATTGATCATAATTAGTGGAATGCATGTTGCATGATGCCTTAAATAGCATGCTTGTAGGGATAGGTACAATAAAATACCTAGAGAGACCAGGCCTAAGATAACGTTATAAGCATGGCCCTAAAATTGATTCTATCTTCAACGACAATCCTAAAAGCATTGTTGGGCCAAAAAGTTGCATTCTTTTCTCACTTGAGGCTAAAATACACCTCCTACTGATATAAGTGATGAAGAAAGTTTGTCTTGATGCAAAAATTGCTACAAATGATGCCAAAAACATTGCGTATGAACGCTCAGATAGTGCAGAACTGCCAGAGTTGGCCACATCCCGCGCAGGGGGCCTACTGTGCTACGCATTGAGATTCTAGAATTCTATTATTTTATCACATTAGGTTGTTTTTGAATTATTGATAAACCGTTATGGTGTCATTGTATTGTGGTGGTGTACATTTTCACAGACCATCGTTTTCTTCATATGAACATAGGGTGTTATGTTTGCACATACAATTCTCGCTAAACATGAGTATAGCTCAGTTTTCTCTTCTTTTGCAATGCACGAGCACAAGCAACGCATCAATTTTCTCTCGCGTTGCAACGCACGGGCATTCGTGCTAGTATGAAATTAGACGACCGAGGCACTATCAGATACTTATCTAGTCTTACCATTCCCTGTGGGTTTAGATAGGACATGTTGTTTCCAGGTTTTGGCGGATCGAGTTATGAAAAGAATTATGGAGTGGAAGGAAATGCAACTTTCAACCGAAGAAAGGAGGTGCTACTCAAATCAATTGTACAGGCTATACCATCTTATGCAATGTTGGTTTTCAAAATTCCAAAACAGGTCTGTAAAGGAATTACAAACACGTTGTCACTTTGTTGGTGGGGTTGATAACCCACAAGTATAGGGGATCATTTGTAGCCTCCTTCGATAAATAAAATTGTCGAACCCAACGAGGAGCTAAAGGTAGAACAAATATTCTCTCAAGTTCTATCGACCACCGATACAACTCTACGCACACTTTATGTTTGCTTTATCTAGAACAAGTGTAAAACTATTTGGTAGGTGATAGGACAAGTTTGCAAGAATAAAACTAGAAGTACTTTGCGAGAATAAAACTACGAGTAAATTGCAAGGAAATAATAGTAGGTAGCTTTTGTCAACAAGAAAGTCATTTGTCCCTAGGCAATCGATAACTAGACCGGTAATCATTCTTGCAATTTTATATAAGAGAGAGGCATGAGCTAACGTACTTACTCTACTTGGATCATATGCACTTATGTTTGGAACTCTAGCAAGCATCCGCAACTACTAAAGATAATCAAGGTCGTAAAACCCAACCCTAGCATTAAGTATCAAGTCCACTTTACTCCCACACGCAACAGTCCACTTATCCGTGCTCAGGCTTCTGTCACTCCAGCAACCGCCAATAAGCAAATTATGAACGCATTGCAACACCCTACAGCGGGCACCCCTCGCGTTTGCGCGAGACGGAGGGCACCATAGGACAACACCATAATAAAATATACACCCAAACCAACCACGATCATCAATTTGCCCATAGGACAAAACGAATCTACTCAAACATCATAGAATAACCACATATGATTGGGAAATAATATATACTGTTGAGCACCATGTTTAAGTACATCGGGGAGACGGGGTGTTACACCGCTGCATAGAGGGGGAGAGAGTTGGTGTTGACGGCAGTGAGGTTGTTGATGTAGATCGTCGTCACGATGATGAAGGAAATATGCCCTAGAGGCAATAATAAAGTTGTTATCTATATTTCCTTATATCATGATAAATGTTTATTATTCATGCTAGAATTGTATTAACCAGAAACTCAGTACATGTGTGAATACATAGACAAACAAAGTGTCCCTAGTATGCCTCTACTTGACTAGCTCGTTGTCAAAGATGGTTAATTTTCCTAGCCATAGACATGTGTTGTCATTTGATGAACGGGATCACATCATTAGAGAAGGATGTGATGGACAAGACCCATCTGTTAGCTTAGCACTATGATTGTTTAGTTTATTGCTATTACTTTCTTCATGACTTATACATGTTCCTCAGACTATGAGATTATGCAACTCTCGAATACCGGAGGAAGACCTTGTGTGCTATCAAACTCCACAACGTAACTGGGTGATTATAAAGATGCTCTACAGGTGTCTCCGATGGTGTTTGTTGAGTTAGCATAGATCGAGATTAGGATTTGTCACTCCGTGTATCGGAGAGGTATCTTTGGGCCCTCTCGGTATGCACATCACTATGAGCCTTGCAAGCAATGTAACTAATGAGTTAGTCACGGGATGATGCATTACGGAACGAGTAAAGAGATTTGCCGGTAACGAGATTGAACTAGGTATGATGATACCAACGATCGAATCTCGGGCAAGTAAAATACCGATGACAAAGGGAACAACGTATGTTGTTATGCGGTTTGGCCGATAAAGATCTTCATAGAATATGTAGGAACCAATATGAGCATCCAGGTTCCGCTATTGGTTGACCGAAGATGCGTCTCGATCATGTCTACATAGTTCTCAAACCCATAGGGTCCGCACGCTTAACGTTCGATGATGATTTGTATTATGAATTATGTGATTTGATGTACCGAAGTTTGTTTAGAGTCCCGGATGAGATCACGGACATGACAAGGAGTCTTAAAATGGTCTAGAGGTAAAGATTCATATATTGTAAGGTTGCATTTGGACATCGGAATGGTTCCGAGTGGTTCGGGCATTTTTCCGGAGTACCGGGAGGTTACCGGACCCCCCCGGGAGAAGTTATGGGCCATAAGAGGGAAGCACACCAGCCCACAAGGGGCTGGTGCACCCCCCCTTGGGCAGGAGGCCGATTAGGACTAGGAGAAGGGCCCCCCTTTCCTTCTCCTTCTCCCTTCCCCCTTTCCTACTCCGTGTGGGAGCTGGAATCCTACTAGGACTAGGGAGTCCTAGTAGGACTCCACACCATGGCGCGCCCCCTTAGGGCCGGCTGCCTCTCCCTCTCCCTCCTTTATATACGGAGGCAGGGGTACCCCAAAGACACACAAGTTGATCTTTAGCCGTGTGCGGTGCCCCCCTCCATAGTTTTACACCTCGGTCATATTTTGTCGTAGTGCTTAGGTGAAGCCTTGCATCACTAACTTCATCATCACTGTCGACACGCCGTCGTGCTGACGGAACTCACCCTCGGCCTCAGATGGATCAAGAGTATGAGGGACGTCACCGAGATGAACGTGTGCAAATCGCGGAGGTGCCGTGCGTTCGGTACTTGATCGATTGGATCGTGAAGACATTCGACTCCATCAACCGCGTTACTAAACGCTTCCGCTTTCGGTCTACGAGGGTACATAGACACACTCTCCCCTCTTGTTGCTATGCATCTCTGTGATGGCCTGGCTTATTAGGAATGATAGACTACTCATATCAATAAGGAATTCCTTCTTTTCCGGGAGCCCATTCGGACAGAACTCCAAAGTTAAGCGTGCTCAGCTTGGAGTAGTGTCAGGATGGGTGACCGACCAGGAAGTTGCTCCCGGGTGCGCACGAGTGAGGACAAAGTGAGCAGAAAAGACTAGAATTGATCTGTGGGGCCAGTCTAGATCCCGCCAGGAATAACGACCACCGGCGGGTGTGTCCGGGGCGTTACAAGTTGGTATCAGAGCCGACCCTCGCGGTTACACGGATGTTTGCGGGCAGGTGCGCGGTCATGTTGTTCATGACGTTTGTGACCCGTCGTGGCACACGACATGGTACACGTACCGGATTGGATGCACAGACGTATGTACCAAGAGGGAACGTTCCTGTGGCCCGACGAGGACGTCGGTTCCTCTGAGTGGGGTTGTATGTGATGGCCTGGCTTATTAGGGATGATAGACTACTCATATCAATAAGGAATTCCTTCTTTTCCGGGAGCCCATTCGGACAAAACTCCAAAGTTAAGCATGCTCAGCTTGGAGTAGTGTCAGGATGGGTGACCGACCGGGAAGTTGCTCCCGGGTGCGCACGAGTGAGGACAAAGTGAGCAGAAAAGACTAGTATTGATCTGTGGGGCCAGTCTAGATCCCGCCAGGAGTAATGACCACCGGCGGGTGTGTCCGGGGTGTTACAATCTCTTAGATAGATCTTGCGTGACCGTAGGATTTTTTTGAAATACTGTGTTCCCCAATAGTGGCATCCGAGCCAAGTCTATGCGTAGATGTTATATGCACGAGTATCACACAAAGAGTTGTGGGCGATAATAGTCATTCTGCTTACCACCAACGTCTTACTTTGATTCAGCGGTATTGTTGGATGAAGCGGCCCGGACCGACATTACGTGCCCGCGTTCATGAGACTGGTTCTACCGACGTGCTTTGCACACAGGTGGCTGGCGGGTGTCTGTTTCTCCAACTTTAGTTGAATCGAGTTTGACTACGCCCAGTCCTTGTTGAAGGTTAAAACATCACACTTGACGAAAAATCGTTGTGGTTTTGATGCATAGGTAAGAACGGTTCTTGTGTAACACCCACGATGCGGCTATATCTCCCATGTGTCGGAGCACGACTTAGAGGCATAACCGCATTGTAGGCATGTCACAAGAGGGGTAATCTTTACACATCCCATGTACTGAATAAGAAAGAGGTACAGAGTTGGCTTACAATCGCCACTTCACACAATACATAACTATAGCATGACATCATCCAGATACAATCAAGGTCCGACTACGGAACCAAATAAGGAAAGACAACCCCTAATGCAAAAGATCCCCGATCGCCCCGACTGGGCTCCACTACTGACCGAAAGGAAACGAAACAAAACACAACGAACACGTTCTTCATCGAGCTCCCACTTGAGCTCGGTTGCGTCACCTGCACTGGTATCATCGGCACCTGCAAGCTGGTTTTGGAAGTAAACTGTGAGTCACGGGGACTCAGCAATCTCACACCCTCGCGATCAAGAGTATTTAAGCTTATGGGTAGGAAAGGGTGGTGAGGTGGAGCTGCAGCAAGCACTAGCATATATGGTGGCTAACATATGCAAATGAGAGCGAGAAGAGGAGCAAAGCACGGTCGATAAACTATGATCAAGAAGTGATCCTAGAACTACTTACGTTCAATCATAACACAAGACCGTGTTCACTTCCCGGACTCCGCCGGAAAGATTCCATCACGGCTACACACGTGGTTGATGCATTTTAATTAAGTTAATTTTCAAGTTCTCTACAACCAGATATTAACAAATTCCCATCTGCCCATAATCGCGGGCACGACTTTCGAAAGTTCAAAACCCTATAGGGGTGTCCCAACTTAGCCCATCACAAGCTCTCACGGTCAACGAAGGATATTCCTTCTCCCAGGAAGACCCGATCAGACTCGGAATCCCGGTTACAAGACATTTGACAATGGTAAAACAAGACCAGCAAAGCCGCCCGAATGTGCCGACAAAACCCGATAGGAGATGCACATATCTCGTTCTTAGGGCACACCAGATAAGCAGTTCGTACAACTAAAACCAACCCTCAAGTTTCCCCGAGGTGGCGCTATAAGGGGCTCTAGGTTGGACCAACACTCAGAAGAGCACTGGTCCGGGGGGGTTAAAATAAAGATGACCCTTGAGTCTGCAGAATCCAAGGAAAAAAGGCTTGGGTGGCAAATGGTAAAACCAAGGTTGGGCCTTGATGGAGGAGTTTTATTCAAAGCGAACTATCAAGGGGTTCCCATTATAACCCAACCACGTAAGGAACGCAAAATCAAGGAACATAACACCGGTATGACGGAAATTAGGGCGGCAAGAGTGGAACAAAACACCAGGCATAAGGCCGAGCCTTCCACCCTTTACCAAGTATATAGGTGCATTAAAGTAAACAATATATAATAATGATATCCCAACAATAATCCATGTTCCAACATGGAACAAACTTCATCTTCACCTGCAACTAGCAACACTATAAGAGGGGCTGAGCAAAGCAGTAACATAGCCAAACAACAGTTTGCTGGGACAAGGTGGGTTAGAGGCTTGACATGGCAATATGGGAGGCATGATATAGCAAGTGGTAGGTATCGCGGCATAGCAAAAGAGTGAGTAACTAGCAAGCAAAGATAGAAGTGATTTCGAGGGTATGGTCATCTTGCCTGAAATCCCGCAAGGAAGAAGAACGAGTCCATGAAGGAGACAAACGGATGTAGTCGAACGGATCCTCACAAACGCGACATTATCGGAACTAACCTGAAGGAGTAACACCGGAAAGAAGCAAACAACATAGTAAACAACCATCACATAATCATGGCATGATGCACAACCAAGTATGATGCATGTCCGGTTTAATGATACATGACATGGCAAAGAGCACAAACAAAAACTACAAGTTAACTGGATCCCAATATGCAACGAGTTGCATATTGATGGAACACCACATCAATTATTTAGTTCACTCCCGATTAGGTACTCAACAATATTAAATGTTGGTTAACAAGGCAAGAGGTGAAGCATAACAAAACTATACCGACTAAACAATTTAAATGGGGCCGGATATGACAAACAACAAATCCGGTAAATCCCCATATGCATTTAGCAAATTAATGCAAACAACAATTTACACATTCTTGAAGTTGTTATAATGATGGGGATGACATGTGCAAGCTTATGCAAATTTTATGAAAAAGTTGACATGAGCATGATATGAAGCATTTTGTCATAGTGGCGGAAACGAAAAGGGGTGCCATGGCAACGACAACAGAAATGGTGCCATGACACATTCAGATGATCCGGCAATTCGTGGAAAGGCCGGTGCAAAAGAATAAGAGTGCGGAATATGCAAGAGTGATGGGGAGTGATCCCGGATTCTGGGTGTCCCATGAGTTGGAGACAAGGGAACGAGTGACATTTTGGACGCGGTGCAAACATGAGCATCTCAAACATCGCAAGCATTCGTTCACGGACATCGTCTCGGGGTTATACCTTCGAAGTGTGCAAACGAGACGATTCGGGTTCGGTGCAAAGTAGAGGAAGTAGACGTTCTCGCGACGGTAGTGGAAGTAGTGGTACATGTTCATTTTCAGAGGGGTACTTGACGAATCCAACGTCCTAGGGGCGACGGTAGTTGAACACTTGGTTTTGTCGGACCCACGTCGACGGTAGAGGTACAGACGTTCTCGGGGTACTTGTCGAACCGGTCTTGGTGTAGATGTACATGGCAAACGTAGTGGTACTCGGCGCCTTATCGAACCCAAAGCGACGGTAGTTGTACATGTTTCGTAGACGTTTGGGTCTTCCGTAGAGGTACTCGTTACATTTCTAGGTGTAGTGGTACTTGTCATATTCCGAGACGGTCTTGGCGATACGGCGATCGTAGAGGTACTTGGCGATGTTTCCATGAAGCAACAAACGAAGCACCCGCAAACAAAAGCAACCAATGCCCCGGTGCTCTGTATGAAGGTCGATGCACTTGTGGCCGAACAGAAGAGGAAACAAGGCGTCCCGACGAAGCATGGAGGCGGCGCCAGGGGCTTGTGACGGGGTCGGTAGGCGCGGGAAACAACGGGTCGGCGAGGTGGTGAGCGGATTCTGGCGGATCGAGGGGTCGCCGGACCTAGTGTTTCCCGATGACGGCAATCTCCGGGGTGCTCTGGTGGTTCCCCATGGGGTAGAACAGAGAGAGCGAGAGAGTTAAAAGAGAGAGATACAGGAGAAGGAAAAAAAGCGGCGCATCGACGGGACCTACTGGCGAGGCATTCATCTCCTCGAACACGCCTGTAGCTAAAGACGATAGGAGGGCAGGCGACCATCGTTTCCTCGCAACAGCAGGGCGACGAAGCACAAGGGGAGCTCGAAGGCGAGCAATGGAAGGTGCGCGGGGGGTTGTGGTTGTCAGCCTCCTGGCGAGGTGAAGGTGGCGACGCGGGCAAGAGGGAGACTGTAGGGGCGCCTGGTCGTCGGGGTTGGGGCTTGGGCGAAGCGGCAGTGAGGATGTCGAGGAAGCGGCGGACGACGACGGCGGGCCTGCGAGACGAGGCGGCAGCTGCGAGGCATCGAGGAGGCAAAGGGGAACGAGATGAAGCAGAGCAGCGTGGGGATCGGGCGTGAGGAACGCGCTCGCTATCTCCTGGCGGCGCAAGGGGAAAAAACGAGAGAGAGGAGGGGATTGGGTAGGGTTAGGAGGGAGTGGGCCTGTGAGGATGGGCCTAGGTGGGCCGGCCTGTCTACTGGGCTAGCTACCACAAATAGAAGGGGAGGGAGAGAGAAAAGAGTTGGGGCCTGACAGAAAAGAAAGGTTCTCCTTTCTTTTTTTTAATTCCAACACAAGAAGGGAAAAAAGGAAGGTTACAAATTTATTTGAAGGGTCAAATAAATTCGAATCAAGCTGGAATTTGGCATGCGGCTACTAGGACATATATCAAAGCACCACAACTAGAATTGGAGTGAGCAAGATTGCAAAGTTTCAAATTAAAAGCATTTGAATTTAATTCAAATGGTTTGAACAAGGGGGGATTTTTGAAGCGCCCAAAAATGTTAAGATTTTTGGAGGAGCCTCAATAAATGGAGAAGGAATTATCGGCAAGGTTTCGGGATCAACTTGAAGTAGCAAATGCATGGGATTATTTTTGCAAGTGTGTTGTGATAAATTCCAAAATAAAGGAATATTTGATATAGCTCCCTAATATTGGGAGGATATGTTATCAAGAGAATCATCATGTGAATTCCCTTGGTTTAAATGGACCGAAGATCCATGCAATATATTTAGTTGAGATAAAAAATGACATGATGACATGATGCAATGCAAATGATGCAATTATGAATGCAACAAGCAAAAACAAATCACACAACGAATCTCGGAAACCCTGGAAGGCATCTGAAGCTCCGGTCTTGGGGCGTCACATCTTGCTAGAAGGCCGTAGCAGGCACGTAAAACTTGTAACAACAAAGTAGAGGACGTCTAACTTGTTTTTGCAGGGCATGTTGTGATGTGATGTGGTCAAGACGTGATGAGATATAAATTGTTGTATAAGATGATCATGTTTTGTTAAAGTTATTGGCAACTGGCAGGAGCCTTATGGTTGTCTCTTTATTGCATAAGATGCAAGTGCCATACAATTGCTTTACTTTATCGCTATGCGATAGCAATAGTTGCAAACGCGATAGTTGGCGAGACGACCGTGTGACGACACGTTGATAGAGATCAAGATGATGGAGATCATGGTTTCATTCCGGTGATGGAGATCATGGCGGTACTTTGTAGATGGAGATCAAATGCACAAGATGATAATGGCGATATCATGTCACATATTTTGATTGCATGTGATGTTTATCTTTTATGCATCTTATTTTGCTTAGTGCGACGATAGCATTATGAGATGATCCCTCACTAAAATTTCAAGGTATAAATGTTCTCCCTGAGTATGCCCGTTGTGACAGTTCGTCGTGCCGAGACACCACGTGATGATCGGGTGTGATAAGCTCTACGTTCACATACAACGGGTGCAAGCCAGTTTTGCACACGCGGAATACTCGAGTTAAACTTGACGAGCCTAGCATATGCAGATATGGCCTCGGAACACTGAGACCGAAAGGTCGAACGTGAATCATATAGTAGATATGATCAACATAGTGATGTTCACCAGTGAAAACTACTCCATCTCACGTGATGATCGGACATGGGTTTAGCTGATATGGTTCATGTGATCATTTAGATGACTAGAGGGATGTCTATTTAAGTGGGTGTTCTTAAGTAATATGATTAATTGAATATTAATTTATCATGAACTTAGTCCTGATGGTATTAGAATATCTATGTTGATCAATAGCTCGCGTATAGCTTCACTGTTTTATATTTTGATATGTTCCTAGAGAAAACAAAGTTGAAAGATGATAGTAGCAATGATGCGGACTGGGTCCGTGATCTGAGGATTATCCTCATTGTTGCACAGAAAAATTATGTCCTTAATGCATCGCTAGGTGACAGAACTATTGCAGGAGCAGATGTAGACATTATGAACGTTTGACAAGCTCGGTATGATGACTACTTGATATTTTAGTGCACCGTGCTTTACGGCTTAGAACTGGGACTTAAAAAATATTTTGAAATGCCATGGAGCATATGAGATGTTCCAAGAGTTGAAATTGGTATTTCAGACTCATGCCCGAGTCGAGAGGTATGAGACCTCTTGTATCGCCCTCGATGCGGCTATATCTCCTATGTGTCGAGGCACGACTTAGAGGCATAACCGCATTGAAAGCAATGTCGCAAGTTAGGCAATCATCACAACATCCAATGTAATACATAATAAGGGGATGAGTAACATAGTTGGCTTACACTCGCCACGTCACACAAAGTACATAAATAGCATTACATCATTCAAACACTCATGGCCCGACTACGGCGCCAAAATAAAAGACCAACCCAACATGCGACACGGTCCCGATCACCCCGACTGGGCACCACTACAGATCATCAGGGAAAGAAACATAGTAACGGCGTGAGTCCTCGTCGAACTCCCACTTGAGCTCTAACGCGTCATCTGGAACGGAGTCGTCTGGTCCTGCATCTGGTTTAATAGTAATCTGTGAGCCACAGGGACTCAGCAATCTCGCACCCTTGCGATCAAGACTATTTAAGCTTATAGGAAAGGCAAGGTAAAAAATATGTGGAGCTGCAGCAAGCGACTAGCATATATGGTGGCTAACCTATTCGCAAAAGAGAGCGAGAAGAGAAGGCAAAGCGCGAACGAGTAACTAGAGAACAACCTGCGGCAAGCATTACTCCAACACCGTGTTCACTTCCCGGACTCCGCCGAGAAGAGACCATCACGGTAACTCACACAGTTGATTCATTTTAATTAAGTTAAGGTTCAAGTTATCTACAACCGGACATTAACAAATTCCCATCTGCCCATAACCGCGGGCACGGCTTTCGAAAGTTCAATCCCTGCAGGGGAGTCCCAACTTAGCCCATGACAAGCTCTCACGGTCAACGAAGGAATAGACCTTCTCCTGAGACATTCCAATCAGACTCGGTATCCCGGTTCTACAAGACACTTCGACAAGTTAAAACAAATCTAGCAACACCGCCCGAATGTGCCGACAAATCTCGATAGGAGCTGCACATATCTTGTTCTCAGGGCACACTCAGATTGTCCAAACTTCCGGTAGGCCAGCCCAGAGTTGCCCCTGGTAGCCACCGGCGGCTGACGAGGTGGACCAACACTCAGAGGAGCACTGGCCCGGGGGGGGGGGTTAAAATAAGATGACCCTCGGGCTCCGGAAACCCAAGGGAAAAAGAGGCTAGGCGACAAATGGTAAAACCAAGGTTGGGCATTGTTGGAAAAGCTTTATTCAAGGCGAACTATCAAGGGGTTCCCATTATCACCCAACCGCGTAAGGAACGCAAAATCCGGGAACATAACACCGATATGACGGAAACTAGGGCGGCAAGAGTGGAACAAAACACTAGGCGAGAGGCCGAGCCTTCCACCCTTTACCAAGTATATAGATGCATTAAGATAACATGGCAATATAATGATATCCCAACAAGTAAATACTGTTCCAACAAGGAACGATCTCCAATCTTCACCTGCAACTAACAACGCTATAAGAGGGGCTGCGCAAAGCAGTAACATAGCCAATCAACGGTTTGCTAGGACATGGTGGGTTAGAGGTTTGACATGGCAATTTGGGAGGCATGATAAGCAAGTGGTAGGCATCGTAGCATAGGGATAGCAAAAGAGCGAGCATCTAGCAAAGCAAAGATAGTAGTGATTTCGAAGGTATGATCATCTTGCCTGCAACGTTGTCAGAGTTGACTGGATTCTCGAAAGCAAACTCAACGGGCTCCTCATTAGCGAACTCGTCTCCCAGCTCTACCCAAACAAGACAGACAAGCAAAAGAAACGCAACCAACCACGTGCACAACTCAAACAACAAGATGCAAACATGGTATGCTATGCGCGATGCGATATGTGATGCATATGCAAGATTTGACAAGAGATGAAAGAACCTGGCCTCAACTTGGAAATCCAAGTGTGCCACTGGAAAGATGAGATGAAATCGCTTGAAAACGATATAAAGAACGCCAGGATTGGAGTTACGGTTTGGAAAAGGCAAGCAATTCAAATATGACCATGTTTTGCGATTTACAACAAGTAGCCATCTAAATGCAACAAGATGAACATGCTACAGCACACAAACATGGCAACAAAATACATGGCAGGAATCCATTCATGATGCTTAACAAAAGAGGAACACTGATCTACAACCAATTCATCCATTAACAGGTTCAAACAAGCATGGCAAAAATGCATTTGGTAAACAGATTTCAGACTTAGTGAAATTAACACTTGTCTGGAATCTCAGATCAGATAGCACACTTTGGAGCATGAAAACTATATGCTACAGGACCTGAACATGGCAAAGTAAAGCATGACATGGAGCTACTCAAAGAGCTTAACAAAAGTCCCTTAGTGACCTTGAGCCAAAAGGGATCAGAAAATACATTTGCAAGCATGTGAACATGGCAAAAACATAATCAGTTCTCAGACTTAGTGAAAACTGGAGCATGCTGAAACAGATATCAAGTAGGCATGTTTACGAGCTCGATGCACTCACTACAGAGCATGTCATGACAATCTAAGCATGCACCCATCAAGAATACACACTATGCAAGCTAGACATGGCACGAACAATAACATAGCATGCCTGGATCAACTACAACATCATCGATAAAATCGCTAACAAGTAGACAATCTGCCCAGATTCACGAAATGACAAAAGTAGAGCTTGATTGACTCAAGCTAGGGTGCTCCCTAATTGCAAACAAAGACATGGATGGATAGAGCACTACAAGATTAACAAAACATGCTTACTGATCATCCTCAAAAGAGGCACGGATCACTAGGAAACAACATGAACAAATGGCATATTGAAATAAACAGGTCAAGTACTTAGTGGAATTGCTAAGTCCCTGAAATCAGCATTAACAAATGCACCACTTTGCAAGCTTGTGCTAGTCACCACACACATCACAAAAATACATGGGTTGCACCTATGGATAGATGGCAAAACATATAACAAAACTCATGAAGAGCTCATGGGCATAACATGCACACAATAATCATGGCAAAAATGACAAATATCTAATTGGAACAGCAGATCTGACCATTAACTCAAATAGCATTCTTCTAACATCATTTCGGGCATCAATATGAACTCAAATGAAAATGATGCAATGAGATGAAATGATGTGCTCTCTGAGACGAACAATTTGATATGCTATATGCCCAAAACGAAGCTACGGATGCAAAGTTACGACACGATGAACCAGGGCATATAATTAGGGTTTCGGGCAAAAAGTCAACCGATCTAGATCCATATCGGGATCCTGGCACTGTTCATCACGAGACCCGAGGTTGGCCGGAAATGGACGTAGTGGTGGCCGGACTTGCCGCGGTCGCCGGAGGGAGGAGACGCCAGATCCGGGCGGCGAGCGGCGCGGCGGCTCCAATGGCGCGCGGCGCCGGCGAGCCG
>NC_041382.1:269378438-269390136 GCF_002162155.2 Triticum dicoccoides | reverse complement strand
GCTGCGGGGGCCGGATCTGGGCCCGTCGGGCCCCGGCGGCGCGCGGGTCGGCGGCGGTGACATGGCGGGGTGGGAGTGGCTGGCGGTGGTGTGTCCGGCGCGGTCCGGACAATGTCCAGCGCGCGGAGAAACGGATCTAGGGTTTCGGGGAGAAGAAGAAGGAGATTTGGGGGGGGGGTCTTTAAATAGGCATAGGAGGAGCTAGGAGAGTCCAAATGAGGTGCGGTTTTCGGCCACGTGATCATGATCGAACGCTCTAGATGATGGAGAGGGTTTTGGTGGGTTTTGGGCCAAATTGGAGGGGTGTTGGGCTGCAACACACACGAGGCCTTTTCGGTCCCTCGGTTAACCGTTGGAGTATCAAACGATGTCCAAATGGTACAAAACTTGACAGGCGGTCTACCGGTAGTAAACCAAGGCCACTTGACAAGTCTCGGTCCAATCCGGAAATGTTTAAACCCCACACACGAAAGAAAGGTAGAAATGACCACCGGAGGAGAACGGAGCGCCGGAATGCAAAACGGACAACGGGGAAAATGCTCGAATGCATGAGGCGAACACGTATGCAAATGCAATGCACATGATGACATGATATGAGATGGATGGCAATGATAAGAACACACGGAGACAAAAACCCGAACCCGAGGAAATAAAATAACTTAACGCCGGAAACAGCAAGAGTTGGATTACATATTGGGAAAATCATATCCGGGGTGTTACACCTCTGACAAGTACTTTGCCTACAAGATGGAGGAGAATGGCTCTGCCAGTGAGCATGTACTCAGAATGTATGGGTAGTGCAATCGCTTGAATCAAGTGGGAGTTAATCTTCCAGACAAGATAGTGATTGACAGAGTTCTCTAGTCACTATCACCAAGCTAGTAGAACTTCATGATGAACTATAATATGCAAGGGTTGACGAAAATGATTCCCGAGCTCTTCGCGATGCTGAAATCAGCGGAGGTAGAAATCAAGAAAAGCATCAAGTGTTGATGGTTGACAAGACCACTAGGTTCAAGTAAAAGGGCAAGGGAAAGAAAGGGAACTTCAGAAAGAATGACAAGCAAGTTGCCACTCCCATGAAGAAGCCCAAAGCTAGACCCAAGCCTGAAACTGAGTGCTTCTACTACAAAGAAAATGGTCACTGGAAGCGGAACTGTCCCAAATACTTGCAGATAAGAAGGATGGCAAAGTGAACAAAAGTATATATGATATACATGTTATTGATGTGTACTTTATTAGTATTCATAGTAGCCCCTGGGTATTTGATACTGGTTTAGTTGCTATGATTAGTAACTTGAAACATGAGTTATAAAATGAACAGAGACTAGTTGAGAGCAAGGTGACGATGTGTGTTGAAAGTGACTCCAAGGTAGATAAGATCACCATCGCACACTCCCTTTACCTTTGGGATTAGTGTTGAACCTAGAATAAATGTTATTTGGTGTTTGCATTGAGCATAATATGATTGGATCATATTTATTGCAATACGGTTATTCATTTAAGTCAAAGAATAATTGCTATTCTGTTTACATGAATAAAACCTTCTGTGGTCATACACCCAAGGTGAATGGTTTATTGAATCTCGATCGTAGTGGTACATATATTCATGATATTGATGCCAAAAGATGCAAATTTGATAATGATAGTGCAAAGTACTAGTGGCACTGATGTTTAGGTCATATTGGTGTAAAGCACATGAAGAAACTCCATGTTGATGGGCTTTTGGAATCACTTGATGCTTGCGAACCATGCCCCATGGGCAAGATGACTAAGACTCCGTTCTCCGGGACAATGGAGCGAGCAATGGACTTATTAGAAATAATACATATTGATGTATGCGATCCAATGAGTGTTGAGGCTCGCGGCGGGTATCGTTATTTTCCGACCTTCACAGATGATTTGAGCAGATATGAGTATATCTACTTAATGAAACACAAGTCTGGAACATTTGAAAAGTTCAAAGAATTTCAGAGTGAAGTGGGGAATCATCGTAACAAGAAAATAAAGTTTCTACGATCTAATCGCGGAGATGAAATATTTGAGTTACGAGTTTGGCCTTCAGTTGAAACAATGTCGAATAGTTTCACAACTCATGCCACCTGGAACATGATACGTCTCCAACGTATCTATAATTTATGAAGTATTCATGATGTTATTTTATCATTATTGGGTGTTTTACAATCATTTTATAGCAACTTTATATCATTTTTTGGGACTAACCTATTGACCCAGTGCCCAGTGCCAATTGTTGTTTTTTGCTTGTTTTTTACATTGCAGAAAATCAATATCAAACGGAGTCCAAACACCGCAGAAATTTTTTGTGGATTTTTTATGGGCCAGAAGACTCCCGATGGGCCAAAGCAGCACCTGGGGGGGCGAGGGGGGCACAACCCACGAGGGCGCGCCAGGGCCCCCTGGCGTGCCCAGGTGGGTTGTGCCCACCTCGGTGGCCTCCCGTACCCCTTCTTTGGACTATAAATTCCCAAATATTCCGAAACCCATCAGGGTTAACCTAGATCAGAAGTTCCGCCGCCGCAGGGCTCCGTAGCCACCGAAAACCAATCTAGACCCATTTTGGCACCCTGCCAGAGGGGGGAATCATCTCCGGTGGCAATCTTCATCATCCCGTGGGCCACCACGATGAGGAGGGAGTAGTCCACCCTCGGGGCTGAGGGTTTGTACCAGTAGCTATGTGTTTAATATCTCTCTCTCTCTCTCTCGTGTTCTTGAGATTTCATGATCTTTATGTATCGCGGGATTTGTTAATATAGTCGGATCATATGGTGGTTTCCCCTCTCTATCTTGTTGTGATGAATTGAGTTTTTCCCTTTGAGATTTCGTGGTTATCGGATTGAATACTTTTATGGATTTCAGAACACTTGATATATGTCTTGCAATTGAATACTCGTGGTGACAATGGGGTATCGTATTGATTCACTTGATATATGTTTTTGTCACTCGACTTGCGGATTCCTGCGGTGACATTGGGGTAATCTATGCATAGGGGTTGATGCATGTTCTTGCCCTTGTTTCTCCGATAGAAATCTTAGGGCACTATTTATAGCTCTTTGTGTGGATTGAGTATTATGAATATGAATATGCTTTGGTGCTATTCTAGTACGAACTCTAGGATAGATCGAACGGAAAAAATAGCTTTGCATTATTTTAGTACAAACTCTTGAATAGATCGAACGGAAAGAATAGCTTTGAGGTGGTTTAGTACCCTACAAACAATTCCTATCTTTTGTTCTCCGCTAATAGGAACTCGGGAGTGATTCTTCGTTACACTTTGAGGGATAATTATATGATCCAACTATGTTAGCATTGTTGAGAGATTGCACTAGCGAAAGTACAGACCCTAGGCCTTGTTTTTAAGCATTGCAATACCGCTTTTGTGCTCGTTTACTATTTGCTAGCTTGCTATTTTTAATTATTCAGATTATAAAAATATATTTCTACCATCCGTACTTCTATCACCATCTCTTCGCCGAACTAGTGCACCTATACAATTTGCCATTGTATTAGGTGTGTTGGGGACACAAGATATTTCTTTTATTTGGTTGTAGGGTCGTTTGAGAGAGACCATCTTCATCCTACACCTCTCATGGATTGATAAACCTTAGGTCATCCACTTGAGGGAAAATTGCTATTGTCCTACAAAACTCTGCGCTTGGAGGCCCAACACGTGTCTACAGGAATAAAGTTGCGTAGTAGACATCAAGCTCTTATCTGGCGCCGTTGCCGGGGAGGTGAGTGCTTGAAGGTATATCTTTAGATCTTGCAATTGAAACTTTTAGTTTCTTGTTTTATCACTAGTTTGGTTTATAAAAGAAAACTACATAAAAATGGAATTGAGGTTGCATCATATTATTTGTCATCTCTATAATATCTTTCTTGAAAATGATGGTTCAGAAAATTGTGCTCAATTGTTAGAAGAAGAAGTCAATAAAATGGCTGGCACAAAATATTTGAATGATGAGCATTCTTGCAATGTTGTTAGTATAAATTCTTTGAATATCCAAAATGCTAATGATGATTGCACAAGTCATGACAAAAATGTTTCTTATAAGCATTTCACTTTTTGCGGAGTGAATTGGGAGTGCCTTTGCACACCAAAAAGGGAAGATAGATTTTGTAAGAAGCATAAATATTTAGAAACAAAAAGGTTGCAAGAGAGGCTAGATGATTGTGCTGAAAGATGTAAGTTTTTTTGCCATCCTTGTGAACTTTGCAATGAACATGGTCATTTAAATCTCCAATGCAAATTCTTTCATGATCAAATCGTGTCCAAAAATTGTGATAACTTAATTACCCTTGAGCATCATAAAGAGCTTAGTCTTCTTTTGGGGTATGAAGAAATGAAACATATAACTAATGTTTTTCCAAATCCCAAGAGATTTCTAGAATTTGATCTAGAGGAAATTTATATGTTTTGTGCGGTAAATTGCATTGAGAATCCTTATATTGCCAACTACCTAAAGACAAGAAAACAAATGGAATATGAAGAGAGTACTAATGAAAGGGAAAATATTTCCCAATACCCTCCTAGTGTTTATTATGATGAATCAGGTAATGAGGAGGAACTTCCTATCCAATCAATCTCGTCAACAAGGAGCTCGAAAAAATTAATTGAACCCACACATGATGTGGTGAAGAAGAAGAAAAGAAGAAAGAATAGAGGTAAAAGGTATCTCTCCCAAATAATGTTGCTCCTATTATTGTTGTGCCCCATGAAAATGAATCAAAAATTATTGTGGAAGACGACGAACTTGATGATGATTTTATTATGCCTATTGCTTGTTGTGATGATTATGATTGGGAAGATAATGATACTTCTTATAATCTTGGAAATATTTTTGGCACTTGCTTGGAATAATATGATAATAATGTTTGCTATACTATTGGTGACATTCATGCTATTGATAAGAATGATTGTGATGATATGCAAAACCACAAGCTTGGGGATGCTATGTTTGATGAGTATGATATGTTTGAAGATTTATTTGCTGGAAATAATGCTTGTCCTAAGCTTGGGGATGCTTTGCTTAATGAATATAATCCTTTGATTCCTTCTACTTTCGATAAGAAAATTTATTATGATGATGGCATGCCTCCTGTTTATGATGGTTACATTGATGAAAGTGGGTTTGGAAGAGTGTCAACTCTAGGTAGTAGTGATCCCACTATTTTGGAGGGTGTTGAATCTTATTACAATATTTATTAAAGTGGATTTGGAGAGGTCATGACTTTATTTAGTGATACATCCACTATTTTGGAAGAGGTTTCAGTTGACTATGACAATGAAGTTGCTATCTATGATGACATCTATGCCATAAAGAGTGAGAAATCTTCTATGCTTGTGCATCATGAAAAGAGTGTTATATGTGATAGTTATACTGTTGAATCCATTGATGATGTTTCTGAAAATTATTATGAGGAAGGAACTTATGCTCTTACAAATCTCAATAATATCAAATTTCTTCTCTATGTGTTGATTGTTTTGCACTTGTTTTGCCTTCTTATGCTAGTTGATTCTTGCTCCCAAAAGTTATTTGCTCACAAAATCCCTATGCATAGGAAGTGGGTTAGGCTTAAATGTGCTTGCCATGTGTTTCATGATGCTCTTATTATGTTTCAATTCTTATCTTTTATGCGAGCATCATCGAAATCATCATGCCTAGCTAAAAGGCATTAAAGAAAAACGCTTGTTGGGAGACAACCCAACACTTTTACCTACTTTTTTGTGTGTTCACATGATTAGGCAACTTTAGTAATCATGTTTTATTGCTTTTGTTTCAATAAAGTGCCAAGTAAGACCTTTGGGATGGCCTACGGTGATAGTTGGTTTGATCTTGCTGAAAAACAGAAACTTTTGCGCTCGGGAAAACAATTATCATTTTTAACAGAAGCGTGATAAAATGACGATTCTTTTTGCTGAAAATCTATAGAAAAATTTCTCATGTTTTCCTAATTTTTCAGAAATTTTGGAGTAGCAGAAGTATGGTTTTGAGTACAGATTACTACAGATTGTTCTGTTTTTGATAGATTCTGTTTTCAACGCATAGTTTGCTTGTTTTCTAGTTTCCATGGCTTATATTGCTCAATATAAATTGTGAAAATGATATGCTATAGTAGGAATTGTGTGAGAACAATTATGAATCTTGTATTTGGCAGTACCAAAAGTGGAATAGTTTGCTCTTTATCATACTAACCTATCTCACGAAGTTCCGTTAAGTTTTGTGTGATTGAAGTTTTCAAGTTTTGGGTGAGATATCGATATGAGGAGAATAAGGAGTGACAAGAACCTAAGCTTGGGGATGCCCAAGGCACCCCCAAGGAAATATTCAAGGAATATCCAAGCAACTAAGCTTGGGGATGCCGTGGAAGGCATCCTCTCTTTCGTCCCCAACATTATCGGTAACCTCACTTGGAGCTATGTTTTCATTCGTCACATGATATGTGTTTTTCTTAGAGCATCAATTTATTTTGTTAGTTGCTTGATGTCATTTATAATAATGTTTTTCATCTTTTATTTTAGTAAAAGTGGCAATGATAGCCTTTGTCATGCTATTTTGCAAGTATACATGCTGCTGTTTGAAAACAAAAAGTTTACCGCTGTTGCAAAAATTCCCTAGAAAAGTCAGAATGTGATAAAATGTTGAAAGTTTTTGCAAAATGAGATCTGATAAATTTTATACAGTGTGGTAAATTTTCATAATGTTTGGAGTTGAATAAGTATTGATACTCTTGCATTCTTTACAAACTGTACTGTCTTGGCAGATTGCTATTATGTTTGCATTGTTTGCATATGTTTGCTTGTTTAATGATTCTATTTGTAGATAGGAGTATTAAATATGCAGAGGCATTTAGTGTGCAATGTTGAATAGTAATTTTAATGATTTTCTACAGTAGAGAATGATAAGGTTTTTGCACTGGTTTATACTAACTTATCTCACGAGTTCTTGTTGAGTTTTGTGTGGATGAAGCTTTCATGATTTAGGAAAACCGTGATATGAGTGGAATTAAGGACACACAAAAGCTCAAGCTTGGGGATGCCCAAGGCACCCCAAGATAATATTTCAAGAGGTCTCAAGCATCTAAGCTTGGGGATGCCCCGGTAGGCATCCCACCTTTCTTCTTCAACAATTATCGGTTAGTATCGATTGAGCCTAAGTTTTTGCTTCTTCACATGATGTGTGCTATCCTTGGATTGTCATTTTTTTGCTTGCTATTTTAATAAGATACCTAGATCTGAAAGTTTTTAAACGAAATAGAGTCCTCAAATAGTTGCTAGAGAGGCTATGTAAGCGGCATTCACATCCCGTCAACGAAGCTCTTTTCTATGTCATTTACTCTTGTACTTCACTTATATCCTATGAGTACATTGTTGAATAAATTGAATGTCATGAAGTTGAAATCATATCATGCCTGGTGGTAGCTTCACATTGAGTTTAGAAAGTGAAATCTTTTGAGGCTTGACAATCAAAATATTGGTCATACAAGCAATTCACGAATAATTAGTATAAGGAAGAGAACTTTCACATATAAATACACTATCATGGAAATCTTTTGTGATTGTGAGCCCCCATCAAAATATTATATGCCAAAATTGTTGACGTTGGACAAGGAAGACAACGTAATGGTTTATGTTTGTTCATATTCACATAGAAGTCATATTGTCATAGATCCTTCAACATGTGGTGCTTGCCCCCCATCTTTGCTAGCCAAAAATTCCGCACCAAGTAGAGATACTACTTGTGCATCCAAAAACCCTTAAACCCAAATCCTATTTTTAGGAGTTCACAATACCTACCTAAGGATTGAGCAAGATCCTTCAAATACGTTGTCATCGGTGCAATAAGGCAATAAAAATTGCTTCTAAAAGTGTGAGATCATTTAGTGTAAGAGAAAATTGAGCATTGTACGAACTTGTGATGGAAAAGTAATAAAAGCGACAGACTGCATAATAAAGGTTGCTATCATAAGGGGCAATATAACGTGACGTTCTTTTGCACTAAGGGGTCGAGCATACAAACAAATAAGCTCATGTCAACCTCTGCTTCCCTCTGCGAAGGGCCTATCTTTTACTTTTATGTATTTACTTTTATGCAAAGAGTCAAAGTTTTTCTCTCTATTCCTTTTTATTTTTCTCTTTTGGCAAGCATCATGTGCTGAGGAAAGATCTAGGAACATATGTCCAATTGAATATGGGTAGCATGAGTTATTATTGTTGACATTGATGACCCACAAGTATAGGGGATCTATCGTAGTCCTTTCAATAAGTAAGAGTTTCGAACCCAACGAGGAGCAGAAGGAAATGACAAGCAGTTTTCAGTAAGGTATTCTCTGCAAGCACTGAAATTATCGGTAACAGATAGTTTTGTGATAAGGTAATTCGTAACGGGTAACAAGTAACAAAAGTAAACAAGGTGCGGCAAGGTGGCCCAATCCTTTTTGTAGCAAAGGACAAGCCTGGACAAACTCTTATATAAAGGAAAGCGCTCCCGAGGACACATGGGAATTATTGTCAAGCTAGTTTTCATCATGCTCATATGATTCGCGTTCGTTACTTTGATAATTTGATATGTGGGTGGACCGGTGCTTGGGTACTGTCCTTCCTTGGACAAGCATCCCACTTATGATTAACCCCCCTCGCAAGCATCCGCAACTACGAAATAAGAATTAAGGTAAACCTAACCATAGCATGAAACATATGGATCCAAATCAGCCCCTTGGGAAGCAACGCATAAACTAGGGTTTAAGCTTCTGTCACTCTAGCAACCCATCATCTACCTATTACTTCCCAATGCCTTCACCTAGGCCCAAACAATGGTGAAGTTTCATGTAGTCGACGTTCACATAACAATACTAGAGGAAGACAACATACATCTCATCAAAATATCGAACGAATACCAAATTCACATGACTACTTATAACAAGACTTCTCCCATGTCCTCAGGAACAAACGTAACTACTCACAAATAATATTCATGTTCATAATCAGAGGGGTATTAACGTGCATAAAGGATCTGAACATATAATCTTCCACCGAATAAACCAACTAGCATCAACTACAAGGAGTAATCAACACTTCTAGCAACCAACAGGTACCAATCTGAGGTTTTGAGACAAAGATTGGATACAAGAGATGAACTAGGGTTTGAGAGGAGATGGTGCTAGTGAAGATGTTGATGGAGATTGACCCCCTCCCAATGAGAGGATCGATGGTGATGACAATGGTGACGATTTCCCCCTCCCGGAGGGATGTTTCCCCGGCAGAACAGCTCCACCGGAGCCCTAGATTGGTTCCGCCAAGGTTCCGCCTCGAGACAATGGCGCTTCGTCCCGAAAGCTTCCTTCTGATTTTTTCCAGGGCAAAAGACACCTTATACTAGAAGATGGGCATCACGGGGCTTCCAGGTGGCCCAGGAGGCAAGGGGCGTGCCCAGGGGGTAGGGCGCGCCCTCCACCCTCGTGGACAGTAGGTGGCCCCCCTCTGGTGCTTTCTTCGTCCAATATTTTTAATATATTCCAAAACAGACTTTCTAGAGTTTTAGGACTTTTGGAGTTGTGCAGAATAGCTCTCTAATATTTGCTTCTTTTCCAGCCCAGAATTCTAGCTGCCGGCATTCCCCCTTTTCATGTAAACCTTGTAAAATAAGAGAGAATAGGCATAACGTCCATTTTGCATCATGATTTTATATCGATATTTATTGCATTATGGGTTGTTATTACACATTATTTCACAATACATATGCCTATTCTCTCTTTTTTACAAGGTTTACATGAAGAGGGGGAATGCCGGCGGCTGGAATTCTGGGCTGGAAAAGGAGCAAATATTAGATACCTATTCTGCACATCTCCAAAAGTCCTGAAACTCCATGGGAGCACTTTTCAGAATATATAAAAAATACTGAGTGCAAGAAGTACCAGAGGGGGGCCACCCACCAGCCACGAGGGTGGGGGGCGCGCCCTACCCCCTGGGCGCGCCCCTGCCTCGTGGGCTCCCTGGTGGCCCTTCGATGCCCATCTTCTGCTACATAAGGTCTTTCGTCCGAGAAAAAATCATAAGCAAGCTTACGGGACGAAACTCCGTCACCACGAGGCGGAACCTTGGAGGAACCAATCTAGGGCTCCGGCAGAGCTGTTTTGCCGGGGAAACTTCCCTTCGAGAGGGGGAAATCATCACCATCGTCATCACCAACGGTCCTCTCATCGGGAGGGGGTCAATCTCCATCAACATCTTCACCAGCACCATCTCATCTCAAACCCTAGTTTATCTCTTGTATCCAATCTTTGTATCCAAACCTCAGATTGGTACCTGTGGGTTGCTAGTAGTGTTGATTACTCCTTGTAGTTGATGCTAGTTGGTTTACTTGGTGGAAGATCATATGTTCAGATCCATTATGCATATTAATACCCCTCTGATTATGAACATGAATATGCTTTGTGAGTAGTTACATTTGTTCCTGAGGACATGGGAGAAGTCTTGCTATTAGTAGTCATGTGAATTTGGTATTCGTTCGATATTTTGATGAGATGTATGTTGTCATCCCTCTAGTGGTGTCATGTGAACGTCGACTACATGACACTTCACCATTGTTTGGGCCTAGAGGGAGGCATTGGGAAGTAATAAGTAGATGATGGGTTGCTAGAGTGACAGAAGCTTAAACCCTACTTTATGCGTTGCTTCGTAAGGGGCTGATTTGGATCCATATGTTTCATGCTATGGTTAGGTTTACCTTAATACTTCTGTTGTAGTTGCGGATGCTTGCAATAGGGGTTAATCATAAGTGGGATGCTTGTCCAAGTAAGGACATCACCCAAGCACCGGTCCACCCACATATCAAATTATCAAAGTACCGAACGCGAATCATATGAACGTGATGAAAACTAGCTTGACGATAATTCCCATGTGTCCTCGGGAGCACTTTCCTTCATATAAGAGTTTGTCCAGGCTTGTCCTTTGCTACAAAAAGGATTGGGCCATCTTGCTGCACCTTATTTACTTTTATTACTTGTTGCTCGTTACAATTTATCTTATCACAAAACTATTTGTTACCGATAATTTCAGTGCCTGCAGAGAATACCTTGCTGAAAACCACTTATCATTTCCTTCTCTTCCTCGTTGGGTTCGACACTCTTACTTATCGAAAAGGCTACGATAGATCCCCTACACTTGTGGGTCATCAAGACTCTCTCTTGGCGCCGTTGTCGGGGAGTGAAGCGCCTTTGGTAGGTGGAATTCGGTAAGGAAAAATTTATATAGTGTGCTGAAATTTACTGTCACTTGTTACTATGGAATATTATCCTTTGAGGGGTTTGTTCGGGGTATCTTCACCTTGTCCGGAACCACAATTAGTTACCCCTCAACCTACTGAACCTACTGAAAATGTTTACTTTGAAATTCCTTTGGGTATGATAGAGAAACTGCTAGCTAATCCTTTTGCGGGAGATGGAACATTGCATCCTGATTTACACTTAATCTATGTGGATGAAGTTTGTGGATTATTTAAGCTTGCAGGTATGCCCGATGATGTTATGAAGAAGAAGGTCTTCCCTTTATCTTTGAAGGGAGATGCATTGACATGGTATAGGCTATGTGATTATATGGGATCATGGGACTATAAGCGATTGAAATTGGAATTTCATCAGAAGTTTTATCCTATGCATCTTGTTCATCGTGATCGTAATT
>NC_041382.1:269363070-269378163 GCF_002162155.2 Triticum dicoccoides | reverse complement strand
TATATAATTTTTGGCCTCGCGAAGGATAAAGCATCGCTCAAGCTTGGGGGAGGCTTAAGTCAATGTTATATTCATGCCCCAATCATGAGCTCTCAAGAGAAATGATTATTCAAAACTTTTATGCTCGGCTTTCTGGCAATAATCGCTCCATGCTCGATACTTCCTGTACTGGTTCCTTTATGATGAAGACTATTGAATTCAAATGGAATTTATTGGATATAATTAAATGCAACTCTGAAGATTGGGATCTCGATGAAGGTAAGGAGTCAGGTATAACACCTAAGTTTGATTGTGTTAAATCTTTTATGGATACCGATGTTTTCCGTAAATTTAGCACTAAATATGGACTTGACTCTGAGATAGTAGCTTCTTTCTATGAATCCTTTGCTACTCATATTCATATCCCTAAGGAGAAGTGGTTTAAATATAATCCTCCCATTGAAGTAAAAGTAGTTGCACCTTTTAAAGTTGAAGAAAAGACTATCACTTATAATGATCCTATTTGTTCCTACTGCTTATGTTGAGAAACCACCTTTCTGAAGGAAATATGCCCTAGAGGCAATAATAAAGTTATTATTTATTTCCTCATTTCATGATAAATGTTTATTATTCATGCTAGAATTGTATTAACCGGAAACATGATACATGTGTGAATACATAGACAAACATATAGTCACTAGTATGCCTCTACTTGACTAGCTCATTAATCAAAGATGGTTATGTTTCCTAACCATTGACATGTGTTGTCATTTGATTAATGGGATCACATCATTAGGAGAATGAGGTGATTGACATGACCCATCCCGTTAGCTTAGCACTTGATCGTTTAGTATTCTGCTATTGCTTCCTTCATGACTTATACATGTTCCTGTAACTATGAGAATTGTGTAACTCCCGTTTACCGGAGGAACACTTTGGGTACTACCAAACGTCACAACGTAACTGGGTGATTATAAAGGAGTACTACAGGTGTCTCTGAAGGTACATGTTGAGTTAGCATAATTCGAGATTAGGTTTTGTCACTCCGATTGTCGGAGAGGTATCTCTGGGCCCTCTCGGCAATGCTCATCACCTAAGCCTTGCAAGCATGTAACTAATGAGTTAGTTATAAGATGAAGTATTACAGAACGAGTAAAGAGACTTGTCGATAACGAGATTGAACTAGGTATTGGATACCGACGATCGAATCGCGGACAAGTAACATACCGATGACAAAGGGAACAACATATGTTGTTATGCGGTTTGATCGATAAAGATCTTCGTAGAATATGTAGGAACCAATATGGGCATCCAGGTCCCGCTATTGGTTATTGACCAGAGATGTGTCTCAGTCATGTCTACATCGTTCTCGAACCGTAGGGTCCGCACGCTTAAGGTTTCGATGACAGTTATATTATGAGTTTATGTATTTTGATGTACCGAAGGTTGTTCGGAGTCCCGGATATGATTGCGGACATGACGAGGAGTCTCGAAATGGTCGAGACATAAAGATTGATATATTGGACGGATATATTTGGACACCGGAAAGGTTCCGGAGAAGTTTGGAGCCCCGGGAGGTTACCGGAACCCCCCGGGAGGTATATGGGCCTTATTGGGCCCATGTAGGAAGAAGAGAGAAGGAGCAAGGGAAGGGGGCGCGCCCCCCCAAGCCCAATCCGAATTGGGGAGGGGGGCCGGCCCCCCCTTTCCTTTCTCCTTCCCCCTGTTCCTATTACTACTACTAGTACTACTTCCTAATACTAGTACTCTTTCCTTCCCCCTCCAAATAAGATAAGGAAAAGAGAGGGAAACCTACTTGGAGTAGGTTTCCCCCTCCTCATGGCGCGCCCCCCTAGGGCCGGCCACCTCCTCCCTCCCTCCTTTATATACGGGGGTAGGGGGCACCCTAGAATACACAAGTTGATCATTGATCGTTCCTTAGCCGTGTGCGGTGCCCCCCTCCACGATATTACACCTCGGTCATATTGTAGCGGTGCTTAGGCGAAGCCCTGCAACAGGAGAACATCAAGATCGTCACCACGCCGTCGTGCTGACGGAACTCCCCCTCGGCACCTCTGCTGGATCGGAGATCGAGGGTGCGTCATCGAGCTGTACGTGTGTCAAGAACTCGGAGGTGCCGGAGTAACGGTACTTGGATCGGTTGAACCGGAGGACGTACGACTACTTCCTCTATGTTGCGTTAACGCTTCCGCTTCGGTCTACGAGGGTACGTAGACAACACTCTCCCCTCGTTGCTATATCATCACCATGATCTTGCATGTGCGTAGGAAATTTTTTGAAATTACTACGTTCCCCAACAGTGGCATCCGAGCCTAGGTTTTATGCGTTGATGTTATATGCACGAGTAGAACACAAGTGAGTTGTGGACGATATAAGTCATACTGCCTACCAGCATGTCATACTTTGGTTCAGCGGTATTGTGAGATGAAGCGGCCCGGACCGACATTACGCGTACGCTTACGCGAGACTGGTTTCACCGTTACGAGCACTCGTGCTTAAAGGTGGCTGGCGGGTGTCTGTCTCTCTCACTTTAGTTGAACCAAGTGTGGCTACGCCCGGTCCTTGTGAAGGTTAAAACGGAGTCTATTTGACAAACTATCGTTGTGGTTTTGATGCGTAGGTGAGATTGGTTCTTGCTTAAGCCCGTAGCAGCCACGTAAAATTTGCAACAACAAAGTAGAGGACGTCTAACTTGTTTTTGCAGGGCATGTTGTGATGTGATATGGCCAAGACATGATGCTATATTGATCATGTTTTGTAACCGAAGTTATCGGCAACTGGCAGGAGCCATATGGTTGTCGCTTTATTGTATGAAATGCAAACGCCCTGTAATTGCTTTACTTTATCTCTAAGCGGTAGCGATAGTCGTAGAAGCAATAGATGGCGTAACGACAACGATGCTACGATGGAGATCAAGGTGTCGCGCCGGTGACGATGGTGATCACGACGGTGCTTCGAAGATGGAGATCACAAGCACAAGATGATGATGGCCATATCATATCACTTATATTGATTGCATGTGATGTTTATCCTTTTTGCATCTTATCTTGCTTTGTTTGACGGTAGCATTTTAAGATGATCTCTCACTAATTATCAAGAAGTGTTCTCCCTGAGTATGCACCGTTGCAAAAGTTCTTCGTGCTGAGACACCACGTGATGATCGGGTGTGATAGGCTCTACGTTCAAATACAACGGGTGCAAAACAGTTACACACGCGGAATACTCAGGTTATACTTGACGAGCCTAGCATATACAGATATGGCCTCGGAACACGGGGACCGAAAGGTCGAGCGTGAATCATATAGTAGATATGATCAACATAGAGATGTTCACCATTGAAACTACTCCATCTCACGTGATGATCGGACATGGTTTAGTTGATTTGGATCACGTAATCACTTAGATGACTAGAGAGATGTCTGTCTAAGTGGGAGTTCTTTAGTAATATGATTAATTGAACTTAAATTTATCATGAACTTAGTACCTGATAGTATTTTGCTTGTCTATGTTTGTATGTAGATAGATGGCTCGTGCTATTGTTCCGTTGAATTTTAATGCGTTCCTTGAGAAAGCAAAGTTGAAAGATGATGGTAGCAATTACACGGACTAGGTCCGTAACCTGAGGATTATCCTCATTGCTGCACAGAAGAGTTACGTCCTGGAAGCACCGCTGGGTGCCAGGCCTGCTGCTGATGCAACTGACGACGTTAAGAACGTCTGGCAGAGCAAAGCTGATGACTACTCTATAGTTCAGTGTGCCATGCTTTACGGCTTAGAACCGGGTCTTCAACGACGTTTTGAACGTCATGGGGCATATGAGATGTTCCAGGAGTTGAAGTTAATATTTCAAGCAAATGCCCGGATTGAGAGATATGAAGTCTCCAATAAGTTCTACAGCTGCAAGATGGAGGAGAATAGTTCTGTCAGTGAGCATATACTCAAAATGTCTGGGTATAATAATCACTTGATTCAACTGGGAGTTAATCTTCCGGATGATAGCGTCATTGACAGAATTCTCCAATCACTGCCACCAAGCTACAAGAGCTTTGTGATGAACTATAATATGTAAGGGATGAACAAGACTATTCCCGAGCTCTTCGCGATGCTGAAAGCCGCGGAGGTAGAAATCAAAAAGGAGCATCAAGTGTTGATGGTCAACAAGACCACTGGTTTCAAGAAAAGGGGCAAAGGGAAGAAGAAGGGGAACTTCAAAAGGAACGGCAAACAAGTTGCTGCTCAAGTGAAGAAACCCAAGTCTGGACCTAAGCCTGAAACTGAGTGCTTCTACTGCAAGCAGACTGGACACTGGAAGCGGAACTGCCCCAAGTATTTGGCGGATAAGAAGGATGGCAAAGTGAAAAAAGGTATATGTGATATACATGTTATTGATGTGTACCTTACTAATGCTCGCAGTAGCACCTGGGTATTTGATACTGGTTCTGTTGCTAACATTTGCAACTCGAAACAGGGACTACGGATTAAGCGAAGATTAGCTAAGAACGAGGTGACGATGCGCGTGGGAAATGGTTCCAAAGTCGATGTGATCGCGGTCGGCACGCTACCTCTACATCTACCATCGGGATTAGTTTTAGACCTGAGTAATTGTTATTTGGTGCCTGCGTTGAGCATGAACATTATATCTGGATCTTGTTTGATGTGAGACGGTTATTCATTTAAATCAGAGAATAATGGTTGTTCTATTTATATGAGTAATATCTTTTATGGTCATGCACCCTTGAAGAGTGGTCTATTTTTATTAAATCTCGATAGTAGTGACACACATATTCATAATGTTGAAGCCAAAAGATGCAGAGTTGATAATGATAGTGCAACATATTTGTGGCACTGCCGTTTAGGTCATATCGGTGTAAAACGCATGAAGAAACTCCATACTGATGGACTTCTGGAATCACTTGATTATGAATCACTTGGTACTTGCGAACCGTGCCTCATGGGCAAGATGACCAAAACACCGTTCTCCGGATCTATGGAGAGAGCAACAGATTTGTTGGAAATCATACATACAGATGTATGTGGTCCGATGAATGTTGAGGCTCGTGGCGGATATCGTTATTTCCTCACCTTCACAGATGATTTGAGCAGATATGGGTATATCTACTTGATGAAGCACAAGTCTGAAACATTTGAAAAGTTCAAAGAATTTCAGAGTGAAGTAGAAAATCATCGTAACAAGAAAATAAAGTTTCTACGATCTGATCGTGGAGGAGAATATTTGAGTTACGAGTTTGGTTTACATTTGAAACAATGTGGAATAGTTTCGCAACTCACGCCACCTAGAACACCACAGCGAAATGGTGTGTCCGAACGTCGTAATCGTACTTTACTTGATATGGTGCGATCTATGATGTCTCTTACCGATTTACCGCTATCGTTTTGGGGTTATGCTTTAGAGACGGCTGCATTCACGTTAAATAGGGCACCATCAAAATCCGTTGAGACGACGCCTTATGAACTGTGGTTTGGCAAGAAACCAAAGTTGTCGTTTCTCAAAGTTTGGGGCTGCGATGCTTATGTGAAGAAACTTCAACCAGATAAGCTCGAACCCAAATCGGAGAAATGTGTCTTCATAGGATACCCAAAGGAGACAATTGGGTACACCTTCTATCACAGATCTGAAGGCAAGATTTTCGTTGCTAAAATCGGATCCTTTCTAGAGAAGGAGTTTCTCTCGAAAGAAGTGAGTGGGAGGAAAGTAGAACTTGATGAGATAACTGTATCTACTCCCTTATTGGAAAGTAGTTCATCACAAGAACCGGTTCCTGTGACAACTACACCAATTAGTGAGGAAGCTAATGATATTGATCATGAAACTTCAGATCAAGTTTCTACTGAACCTCGTAGGTCTACCAGAGTAAGATCCGCACCAGAGTGGTACGGAAATCCTATTATGGAAGTCATGTTACTAGACCATGATGAACCTACGAACTATGATGAAGCGATGATGAGCCCAGATTCCGCAAAATGGCTAGAGGCCATGAAATCTGAGATAGGATCCATGTATGAAAACAAAGTATGGACTTTGGTTGACTTGCCCGATGATCGGCAAGCCATTGAGAATAAATGGATCTTTAAGAAGAAGACTGACGCTGATGGTAATGTTACTGTCTACAAAGCTCGACTTGTTGCAAAAGGTTTTCGACAAGTTCAAGGGGTTGACTACGATGAGACTTTCTCACCCGTAGCGATGCTTAAGTCTGTCCGAATCATGTTGGCTATTGCTGCATTTCATGATTATGAAATTTGGCAAATGGATGTCAAGACTGCATTCTTGAATGGATTTCTAGAAGAAGAGTTGTATATGATGCAACCTGAAGGTTTTGTTGATCCAAAAAGTGCTGACAAAGTGTGCAAGCTCCAATGTTCCATTTATGGACTGGTGCAAGCATCTCGGAGTTGGAATAAACGTTTTGATAGTGTGATCAAAGCATATGGTTTTATACAGACTTTTGGAGAAGCCTGTATTTACAAGAAAGTGAGTGGGAGCTCTGTAGCATTTCTAGTTTTATATGTTGATGACATATTATTAATTGGAAATGATATAGAATTTCTGGATAGCATAAAGGGATACTTGAATAAAAGTTTTTCTATGAAAGACCTCGGTGAAGCTGCTTACATATTGGGCATCAAGATCTATAGAGATAGATCAAGACGCTTAATAGGACTTTCACAAAGTACATACCTTGACAAAATTTTGAAAAAGTTCAAAATGGATCAGGCAAAGAAAGGATTCTTGCCTGTGCTACAAGGTGTAAAGTTGAGTCAAACTCAATGCCCGACCACAGCAGAAGATAGAGAGAAAATGAAAGATGTTCCCTATGCTTCAGCCATAGGCTCTATCATGTATGCAATGTTGTGTACCAGACCTGGCGTATGCTTAGCAATAAGCTTGGCAGGTAGGTACCAAAGTAATCCAGGAGTGGATCACTGGACAGCGGTCAAGAACATCCTGAAATACCTGAAAAGGACTAAGGATATGTTTCTCGTATATGGAGGTGACAAAGAGCTAGTCGTAAATGGTTACGTCGATGCAAGCTTTGACACTGATCCGGACGATTCTAAATCGCAGACCGGATACGTGTTTTTATTAAACGGTGGAGCTGTAAGTTGGTGCAGTTCTAAACAAAGCGTCGTGGCGGGATCTACATGTGAAGCGGAGTACATAGCTGCTTCTGAAGCAGCAAATGAAGGAGTCTGGATGAAGGAGTTCATTTCCGATCTAGGTGTCATACCTAGTGCATCGGGACCAATGAAGATCTTCTGTGACAATACTGGTGCAATTGCTTTGGCAAAGGAATCCAGATTTCACAAGAGGACCAAGCACATCAAGAGACGCTTCAATTCCATTCGGGATCAAGTCCAAGTGGGAGACATAGAGATTTGCAAGATACATACGGATCTGAATGTTGCAGACCCGTTGACTAAGCCTCTCTCACGAGCAAAACATGATCAGCACCAAGACTCCATGGGTGTTAGAATCATTACTATGTAATCTAGATTATTGACTCTAGTGCAAGTGGGAGACTGAAGGAAATATGCCCTAGAGGCAATAATAAAGTTATTATTTATTTCCTCATTTCATGATAAATGTTTATTATTCATGCTAGAATTGTATTAATCGGAAACATGATACATGTGTGAATACATAGACAAACATATAGTCACTAGTATGCCTCTACTTGACTAGCTCATTAATCAAAGATGGTTATGTTTCCTAACCATTGACATGTGTTGTCATTTGATTAATGGGATCACATCATTAGGAGAATGAGGTGATTGACATGACCCATCCCGTTAGCTTAGCACTTGATCGTTTAGTATTCTGCTATTGCTTCCTTCATGACTTATACATGTTCCTGTAACTATGAGAATTGTGTAACTCCCGTTTACCGGAGGAACACTTTGGGTACTACCAAACATCACAACGTAACTGGGTGATTATAAAGGAGTACTACGGGTGTCTCCGAAGGTACATGTTGAGTTAGCATAATTCGAGATTAGGTTTTGTCACTCCGATTGTCGGAGAGGTATCTCTGGGCCCTCTCGGCAATGCTCATCACCTAAGCCTTGCAAGCATGTAACTAATGAGTTAGTTATAAGATGAAGTATTACAGAACGAGTAAAGAGACTTGTCGATAACGAGATTGAACTAGGTATTGGATACCGACGATCGAATCGCGGACAAGTAACATACCGATGACAAAGGGAACAACATATGTTGTTATGCGGTTTGATCGATAAAGATCTTCGTAGAATATGTAGGAACCAATATGGGCATCCAGGTCCCGCTATTGGTTATTGACCAGAGATGTGTCTCAGTCATGTCTACATCGTTCTCGAACCGTAGGGTCCGCACGCTTAAGGTTTCGATGACAGTTATATTATGAGTTTATGTATTTTGATGTACCGAAGGTTGTTCGGAGTCCCGGATATGATTGCGGACATGACGAGGAGTCTCGAAATGGTCGAGACATAAAGATTGATATATTGGACGGATATATTTGGACACCGGAAAGGTTCCGGAGAAGTTTGGAGCCCCGGGAGGTTACCGGAACCCCCCGGGAGGTATATGGGCCTTATTGGGCCCATGTAGGAAGAAGAGAGAAGGAGCAAGGGAAGGGGGCGCGCCCCCCCAAGCCCAATCCGAATTGGGGAGGGGGGCCGGCCCCCCCTTTCCTTTCTCCTTCCCCCTGTTCCTATTACTACTACTAGTACTACTTCCTAATACTAGTACTCTTTCCTTCCCCCTCCAAATAAGATAAGGAAAAGAGAGGGAAACCTACTTGGAGTAGGTTTCCCCCTCCTCATGGCACCCCCCCTAGGGCCGGCCACCTCCTCCCTCCCTCCTTTATATACGGGGGTAGGGGGCACCCTAGAACACACAAGTTGATCATTGATCGTTCCTTAGCCGTGTGCGGTGCCCCCCTCCACGATATTACACCTCGGTCATATTGTAGCGGTGCTTAGGCGAAGCCCTGCAACAGGAGAACATCAAGATCGTCACCACGCCGTCGTGCTGACGGAACTCCCCCTCGGCGCCTCTGCTGGATCGGAGATCGAGGGTGCGTCATCGAGCTGTACGCGTGTCAAGAACTCGTAGTTGCCGGAGTAACGGTACTTGGATCGGTTGAACCGGAGGACGTATGACTACTTCCTCTACGTTGCGTCAACGCTTCCGCTTCGGTCTACGAGGGTACGTAAACAACACTCTCCCCTCGTTGCTATATCATCACCATGATCTTGCATGTGCGTAGGAATTTTTTTGAAATTACTACGTTCCCCAACACTTTCCCTGTTAGAATAAAGGATCATGCTAAAGCTTCAACTATGGTTCATAAAAGTAATATTAGAACTTATGCACCCCCTGAGCAAGTTAAAGTTGAACCTAATATTGCTATTGTTAAAGATCTCTTGGCTGATAATATTGATGGGCATGTTATTTACTTTTGTGATGAGACTGCTAGAATTGCTAAACCTAGTGCTAAAGATAAACATAGACCTGTGGTAGGCATGCCTGTTATTTCTGTTAAAATAGGAGATCATTGTTATCATGGATTGTGTGATATGGGTGCTAGTGCTAGTGCAATACCTATTTCCTTATACAAAGAAATTATGCATGATATTGCACCAGCTGAGATAGAAGATATCGATGTTACATTAAGCTTGCTAATAGAGATACTATTTCACCAATTGGGATTGTTAGAGATGTTGAAGTCTTGTGTGGGAAGGTTAAATATCCTACTGATTTTCTTGTTCTTGGTTCCCCACAAGATAGCTTTTGTCCCATTATATTTGGCAGACCCTTCTTAAATACTATTAATGCTAAGATAGACTTCAATAAGGATATTGTTACTATTGGTTTGGGTGATATATCTCATGAGTTTAACTTCTCTAAATTTCGTAGACAACCCCGTGATGAGGAATTACCTAGTAAGGATGAAATTATTGGTTTTGCTTCTATTGCTATGCCTCCTAATGATCCTTTAGAACAATATTTGCTCGACCATGAAAATGATATGTTCATGAATGAAAGAAGGGAAATAGATGAAGTATTATTTAAACAAGGACCTATTCTTAAACACAACTTGCCTGTTGAAATCCTAGGGGATCCTCCTCCATCCAAGGGTGATCCCGTGTCTGAGCTTAAACCGTTACCTGATACTCTTAAATATGGTTATCTTGATGAAAAGAAGATATATCCTGTTATTATTAGTGCTAACCTTTCAGAGCATGAAGAAAAGAAATTATTGAAAACTCTGAAGAAGCACCGAGCTGCTATTTGATATACTCTTGATGATCTTAAGGGCATTAGTCCCACTCTATGTCAACAAAAAATAAACTTAGAGAAAGACGCCAAACCAGTTATTGATCACCAACGATGGCTGAACCCTAAGATGAAAGAAGTGGTAAGAAAGGAAATATTAAAGCTCCTTAAGGCAGGTATAATTCATCCCGTTGCTGATAGTCAGTGGGTAAGTCATGTCCATTGTGTCCCTAAGAAGGGAGGTATTACTGTTGTTCCTAATGATAAAGATGAATTGATCCCGCAAAGAATTATTATAGGCTATAGGATGGTAATTGATTTCCGCAAATTAAATAAATCTACTAAAAAGATCATTACCCTTTGCCTTTTATTGATCAAATGCTAGAAAGATTATCTAAACATACACATTGTTGCTTTCTAGATGGTTACTCTAACTTCTCTCAAATACCTGTGTCAGCTGATGATCAAGAAAAGACCACTTTTACTTGCCCTTTCGGTACTTTTGCTTATAGACGTATGCCTTTTGGTTTATGTAATGCACCTGCTACCTTTCAAAGATGCATGACGGCTATATTCTCAGACTTTTGTGAAATGATTTGGGAGGTTTTCATGGACGATTTCTCCGTTTATGGATCCTCTTTTGATGATTGCTTGAGCAACCTTGATTGAGTTTTGCAGAGATGTGAAGAAACTAATCTTGTTCTGAATTGGGAGAAGTGCCACTTTATGGTTAACGAAGGTATTGTCTTGGGGCATAAAATTTCTGAAAGAGGCATTGAAGTTGATAAAGCTAAAGTTGATGTTGTTGAAAAGATGCCATGTCCCAAGGACATTAAAGGTATAAGAAGCTTCCTCGGTCACGCCGGTTTTTATAGGAGGTTCATTAAGGACTTCCTAAAAAAATTCTCGGCCTCTGACTAATCTATTACAAAAAGATATTCCTTTTGTCTTTGATGATGATTGTGTAGAAGCATTTGAAATACTTAAGAAAGCATTGATTTCTGCACCTATTGTCCAACCACCTGATTGGAATTTACCCTTTGAAATTATGTGTGATGCTAGAGATTATGCTGTAGGTGCTGTTCTAGGACAAAGAGTTGATAAGAAGCTGAATGTGATCCAATATGCTAGTAAAACCCTAGACAGTGCCCAAAGAAATTATGCTACTACTGAAAAATAATTTTTAGTAGTTGTATTTGCTTGTGACAAGTTCAGACCTTATATCGTTGATTCTAAAGTAACTGTTCACACTGATCATGCTGCTATTAAATATCTTATGGAAAAGAAAGATGCTAAACCTAGACTTATTAGATGGGTTCTGTTGCTACAAGAATTTGATTTGCATATTATTGATAGAAAGGGAGCTGAGAACCCGGTTGCAGACAACTTGTCTAGGTTAGCAAATGTTCTTGATGACACACTACCTATTGATGATAGTTTTCCTGATGAACAATTAAATGTCATAAATGCTACTCGTACTGCTACACGGTATGCTGATTATGCTAATTATATTGTTGCTAAATTCATACCACCTAGTTTCACATACCAACAAAAGAAAAAGTTCGTCTATGATTTAAGACATTACTTTTGGGATGACCCACATCTTTATAAAGAAGGAGTAGATGGTGTTATTAGACATTGTGTAGCTAAGCATGAACAGGAACATATCCTATGCAAGTGTCACTCCGAGGCTTATGGAGGACACCATGCTGGAGATAGAACTGCACATAAGGTATTCCAATCCGGTTTTTATTGGCCTACTCTCTTCAAGGATGCCCGTAAGTTTGTCTTATCGTGTGATGAATGTCAAAGAATTGATAATATTAGTAGACGTCAAGAAATGTCTATGAACTATTCACTTGTTATTGAACCATTTCATGTTTGGGGCTTTGATTATATGGGACCATTTCCTTCCTCTAATGGGTATACACATATTTTAGTTGCTGTTGATTACGTTACTAAGTGGGTAGAAGCTATTCCAACTAGTAGTGCTGATCATAACACCTCTATTAAGACGCTTAAAGAAGTTGTTTTTCCGAGGTTTGGAGTCCCTAGATATTTAATGACTGATGGTGGTTCACACTTTATTCATGGTGCCTTTCATAAAATGCTTGCTAAGTATGATGTTAATCATAGAATTGCATCTCCTTATCACCCACAGTCTAGTGGTCAAGTAGAATTAAGTAATAGAGAGCTCAAATTAATTTTGCAAAAGACTGTTAATAGATCTAGAAAGAATTGGTCCAAGAAATTTGATGATGCATTATGGGCTTATAGAAAACTGCATATAAAAATCCTATGGGTATGTCTCCGTATAAAATGGTTTATGGCAAAGCATGTCACTTACCTCTTGAGCTAGAACGTAAGACATATTGGGCCATTAAAGAGCTCAATTATGATTTCAAACTTGCCGGTGAGAAGAGGTTATTTGACATTAGCTCACATGATGAATGGAGAACCCAGGCCTATGAGAATGCCAAACTGTTTAAAGAAAAAGTTAAAAGATGGCATGACAAAAGGACACAAAAGCGTGAGTTTAATGTAGGTGATCATGTATTGCTATACAACTCTCGTTTAAGATTTTTTGCATGCAAACTTCTCTCTAAATGGGAAGGTCCTTACGTTATCAAGGAGGTCTATCATTCCGGTGCCATAAAAATCAACAACTTTGAAGGCACAAATCCGAAGGTGGTGAATGGTCAAAGAATCAAACGTTATATCTCAGGTAATCCCATAAATGTTGAAACTAATATTATTGAAACCGTAACCCCGGAGGAATACATAAGGGACACTTTCCGGAACATTTCAGACTCCGAAAAGGAATAGGTACGTGGTACGGTAAGTAAATCGACTCCAAAACAGTTCTAATGGTAATATTTCTTCGTTTTGAAATATTTAAGAAAATAGGAAAATAAGAAGCAGTCCGGGAAGGACATGAGGCTTCCACGAGGGTGGGAGGTGCGCCCTACCCCCTGGGCGCGCCCCTGCCTCATGGGCACCTCGTGCACTCTCCAGACTCCGTTTTCTTGCACGATACTTCTTTTGGTCGGTAAAAATTCATTATATAATCTTCCGAAGGTTTTGACCACCGTATCACGCAAATATCTCTTGTCTCTGTTTCGAGCTGTTTTTCTGACAGATCTAGGTCGTCATCTCGTCTTCAAGTGCCCCCAAGGACAAGTTCTTCGAGAAGGTCATCAACCCCTACCTCGCGGAGGTGCTACAACACCCTCAAACTATTGAGATGCGTGAGGGGTTGTTGCAGATCCGCGATGTTGAGGGACCAAGGAGGACCGGAAGCACGGAGGCAAGGCTCGAGGCATTGGAGCAACAAGTTTTCAAGTGCCAGGAGATGGTGGAGCGTGGACTCGACTCCAATCACATTATGATCACGGAGTTCACCAACAACCACAAGCTGGATGTCAAGGACATTGGGGAGGCCATCTTCAAGCTTCATGAGAAAATCGAGCACCTCCAAGCCCAGATCTATGACCTGCAAAATCAAAACTGTGAGTATGAATATAGATTCAAGAGGATGAGTTTGGGTGCAGATTTGAGGATTCAGGAGACTCGATCATCCTTCTATGATTGTGAGCCTATGCCTTGGAAGAGGGACGACAAGCCTACATCATCAACAACTCCACCTTCTTCACCAACAAAGAAGAACCGAGTATCTGGTATGGGCACTCCCCTTGGCAACTGCCAAGCTTGGGGGAGTGCCCCGGTATCGTATCACCATCACTTTTATCTTTACCTTTTTTCTTAGTTCGATCCTTTTAATAATTTCTTGATCCAGTAGAATAAAGTTTTAGTATGATCTAGTTGTGAGTTTTGCTTTTATGATCCTTCTATGTAATCGAGTCTGTGAGCTATATATAATAAATATTAGTGTTGAGTCAAGGGCTTGATTATTTTGCTATGATCTTGAGGGAATTGAATAAAATAAAAGAGAAGAAATAAAAAGAAACAAAGAGATCATATGGATCTTATGGAGAGTAATGAGCTCACATATAAAGAGTATGATGAATAAAAGTTGTTGAGAGTTGACAAACATAGTTTTGGTCATCGTTGCAATAATAGGAAGTAATAAAGAAAGAGAGGTATTCACATATAAATATACTATCTTGGACATCTTTTATAATTGTGAGCACTCATTAAAATATGACATGCTAAAGAGTTGACGTTGGACAAGGAAGACAACATAATGGGTTATGTTTTCTTACATCTGAGATAAATTATATTGTCATGGATCATCCAACATGTTGAGCTGGCCTTTCCCTCTCATGCTAGCCAATTTCTTTGCACCAAGTAGAGATACTACTTGTGCTTCCAAATATCCCTAAACCTAGTTTTGCCATGAGAGTCCACCATATCTACCTATGGATTGAGTAAGATCCTTCAAGTAAGTTGTCATCGGTGCAAGCAATAAAAATTGCTCTCTAAATATGTATGACTTATTAGTGTGGAGAAAATAAGCTTTATACGATCTTGTGATGTGGAAGAAATAAAAGCGACGACAACATAATAAAGGTCCATATCACAAGTGGCAATATAAAGTGACGTTCTTTTGCATTAAGATTTTGTGCATCCAACCATAAAAGCGCATGACACCTCTGCTTCCCTCTACGAAGGGCCTATCTTTTACTTTTATCTTCTACCTTACATAAGAGTCATGGTGATCTTCACCTTTCCTTTTTACATTTTATCCTTTGGCAAGCACAATGTGTTGGAAAGATCCATATATATATATATATATATATATATATATATATATATATATATATATATATATATATATATATATATATATA
>NC_041382.1:269359030-269362719 GCF_002162155.2 Triticum dicoccoides | reverse complement strand
GGATGTGAGTTTTCATGAACTATTGTTAGCATTACCCTCGAGGTAAAACGTTGGGAGGCAAAACTATAAGCCCCTATCTTTCTCTGTGTCCGATTAAAACTTCATACCCATAAATATTGCATGAGTGTTAGCAATTGTGAAAGACTAAAAGATGGTTGAGTATGTGGACTTGCTGAAAAGCTCTTATATTGACTCTTTCCTATGTTATGATAAATTGCAATTGCCTCAATGACTGAGATTAGACTTTGTTAGTTTCCAATGAAGTTTATGATTCATACTTGAAATTGCGATTGAATTGTTACTTTAGCATAAGAGATCATATGACAATATATATATATATATGTATGTTGTTGTTGTTGTTCTAAGAATGATCATGATGCCCTCATGTCCGTATTTTCTTTTTATCAACACCTCTATCTCTAAACATGTGGACATATTTTTCGATTTCGGCTTTCGCTTGAGGACAAGCGAGGTCTAAGCTTGGGGGAGTTGATACGTCCATTTTGCATCATGCTTTTATATCGATATTTATTGCATTATGGGTTTTTATTATACATTATGTCACAATACTTATGCCTATTCTCTCTTGTTTTACAAGATTTACATGAAGAGGGGGAATGCCGCCAGCTGGAATTCTGGGCTGGAAAAGGAGCAAATATTAGAGACCTATTCTGCACATCTCCAAAAGTCCTGAAACTCCACAGGAGCACTTTTCAGAATATATAAAAAATACTGAGCACAAGAAGTACCAGAGGGGGGCCACCCACCAGCCACGAGGGTGGGGGCGCGCCCTTGCCTCGTGGGCTCCCTGGTGGCCCTCCGATGCCCATCTTCTGCTATATGAGGTCTTTCGTCCGAGAAAAAATCATAAACAAGCTTACGGGACGAAACTCCGCCGCCACGAGGCGGAACCTTGGAGGAACCAATCTAGGGCTCCGGCGGAGCTGTTCTGCCAGGGAAACTTCCCTCCGGGAGGGGGAAATCATCACCATCGTCATCACCAACGATCCTGTTATCGGGAGGGGGTCAATCTCCATCAACATCTTTACCAGCACCATCTCATCTCAAACCCTAGTTCATCTCTTGTATCCAATCTTTGTATCCAAACCTCAGATTGGTACCTGTGGGTTGCTAGTAGTGTTGATTACTCCTTGTAGTTGTTGCTAGTTGGTTTACTTGGTGGAAGATCATATGTTCAGATCCATTATGCATATTAATACCCTCTGATTATGAACATGAATATGCTTTGTGAGTAGTTACGTTTGTTCCGGAGGACATGGGAGAAGTCTTGCTATTAGTAGTCATGTGAATTTGGTATTCGTTCGATATTTTGATGAGATGTATGTTGTCATCCCTCTAGTGGTTTCATGTGAACGTCGACTACATGACACTTCACCATTGTCTGGTCCTAGAGGGAGGCATTGGGAAGTAATAAGTAGATGATGGGTTGCTAGAGTGACAGAAGCGTAAACCCTAGTTTATGCGTTGCTTCGTAAGGGGCTGATTTGGATCCATATGTTTCATGCTATGGTTAGGTTTACCTTAATACTTCTGTTGTAGTTGCGGATGCTTGCAATAGGGGTTAATCATAAGTGGGAAGCTTGTCCAAGTAAGGACATCACCCAAGCACCGGTCCACCCACATATCAAATTATCAAAGTACCGAACGTGAATCATATGAACGTGATGAAAACTAGCTTGACGATAATTCCCATGTGTCCTCGGGAGCGTTTTCCTTCATATAAGAGTTTGTCAAGGCTTGTCCTTTGCTACAAAAAGGATTGGGCCATCTTGCCGCACCTTATTTACTTTTATTACTTGTTGCTCGTTACAATTTGTCTTATCACAAAACTATCTGTTACCGATAATTTCAGTGCTTGCAGAGAATACCTTGCTGCAAACCGCTTATCATTTCCTTCTGCTCCTCGTTGGGTTCGACACTCTTACTTATCAAAAAGGCTATGATAGATCCCCTACACTTGTGGGTCATCAGACGTATCAGACATACCCTTGAGGTGAATACGTTTGGAGGCAAAATTATAAGCCCCTATCTTTCTATGTGTCCGGTTGAACTTTTTGCTCATGTGTACAAGGTGAGTGTTAGCAATCATAGAAGACTATATAATGGTTGAGTATGTGGAGCTCTTACTTAAACTCCGTTGAATAAGTTGAATTGCAATTGCTTGGTGACTAAGAACATAGGTTGTTGAGTTTCAAGAGAATTCATTGTTTGAACCTTACATGTGAATTGGTTGCCACTATATCATGAGAAAGTTTATGAGAAGAATTGTTGTTATGATGCTAGGAGAAGTGATTGATGATGTCTACTACACAACCTTCTTCTTGTAGACGTTGTTGGGCCTCCAAGTGCAGAGGTTTGTAGGACAGTAGCAAATTTCCCTCGAGTGGATGACCTAAGGTTTATCAATCCGTGGGAGGCGTAGGATGAAGATGGTGTCTCTCAAGCAACCCTGCAACCAAATAACAAAGAGTCTCTTGTGTCCCCAACACACCCAATACAATGGTAAATTGTATAGGTGCACTAGTTCGATGAAGAGATGGTGATATAAGTGCAATATGGATGGTAGATATAGGTTTTTGTAATTTGAAAATATAAAAATAGAAGGTAACTAATGATAAAAGTGAGCATAAACGGTATTGCAATGTGTTGAAACAAGGCCTAGGGTTCATACTTTCGCTAGTGCAAGTTCTCTCAACAATAATAACATAATTGGATCATATAACTATCCCTCAACATGCAACAAAGAGTCACTACAAAGTCACTAATAGCGGAGAACAAACGAAGAGATTATTGTAGGGTACGGAACCACCTCAAAGTTATTTTTTCTGATCGATCTATTCAAGAGTCCATAGTAAAATAACATGAAGATATTCTTTCTGTTCAATCTATCATAGAGTTCGTACTAGAATAACACCTTAAGACACAAATCAACCAAAACCCTAATGTCACCTAGATACTCCAATGTCACCTCAAGTATCCGCGGGCATGATTATACGATATGCATCACACAATCTCAGATTCACCTATTCAACCAACACAAAGAACTTCAAAGAGTGCCCCAAAGTTTCTACCGAAGAGTCAAGACGAAAACGTGTGCCAACCCCTATGCATAAGTTCACGAGGTCACGGAACTCGCAAGTTTATCACCAAAACATACATCAAGTGGATCACGTGATATCCCAATGTCACCACAGATAAGCACATGCAAGACATACATCAAGTGTTCTCAAATCCTTAAAGACTCAATCTGATAAGATAACTTCAAAGGGAAAACTCAATCCATCACAAGAGAGTAAAGGGGGAGAAATATCATAGGATCCAACTATAATAGCAAAGCTCGTGATACATCAAGATCGTGCCAAATCAAGAACAAGAGAGAGAGAGGTCAAACACATAGCTACTGGTACATACCCTCAACCCCGAGGGAGAACTACTCCCTCCTCGTCATGGAGAGCACCGGGATGATGAAGATGGCCACCGGAGAGGGATTCCCCCCTCCGACAGGGTGCCGGAACGGGTCTAGATTGGTTTTCGGTGGCTACGGAGGCTTCTAGCGGCGGAACTCCCGATCTAGGTTATTTTCTGGAGGTTTATGTATTTATAGGAATTTTTTGCGTCGGTCTCACGTCAAGAAGGTGCCCGAGTCGTCCACGAGGTAGGCCCACGTG
>NC_041382.1:269208224-269358716 GCF_002162155.2 Triticum dicoccoides | reverse complement strand
GTGGACGGCCCGGGACTCTTCTGGCGCAACTCTTTTACTCCAGGGTCTTCTTTTGGTCCATAAAAAATTGTCAAAAATTGGCATGTCAATTGGACTCCGTTTGGTATTCCTTTTCTGTAAAACTCAAAAACAAGGAAAAAACAGAAACTGGCACTGGGCTCTAGGTTAATAGGTTAGTCCCAAAAATCATATAAAATAGCATATAAATGCATATAAAACATCCAAGGTTGATAATATAATAGCATGGAACAATCAAAAATTATAGATACGTTGGAGACGTATCAATTGAAATTATCATTGATCAAACTTATGCACTTTGCTACTGTTCACACTTCATAAATTATTTCTTTTACCATTTACCTACTCGAGGATGAGTAGGAATTAAGCTTGGGGATGCTGATATGTCTCCAACGTATCTATAATTTATGAAGTATTCATGCTGTTATTTTATCATTCTTGGGTGTTTTACAATCATTTTATAGCAACTTTATATCATTTTTTGGGACTAACCTATTGACCCAGCGCCCAGTGCCAGTTGTTGTTTTTTGCTTGTTTTTTACATCGCAGAAAATCAGTATCAAACGGAGTCCAAACACCACGAAACTTTTTGTGGGTTTTTTATGGGCCAGAAGACTCCCGATGGGCCAAAGCAGCACCTGGGGGGCGCCACGAGGGGGGCACAACCCACTAGGGCGCGCCAGGGCCCCCTGGCGCGCCCAGGTGGGTTGTGCCCACCTCGGTGGCCTCCCGTACCCCTTCTTTGCAGTATAAATTCCCAAATATTCCGAAACCCTTCAGGGTTAATCTAGATCAGAAGTTCCGCCGCAGCAGGGCTCCGTAGCCACCGAAAACCAATTTGGACCCGTTTCGGCACCCTGCCAGAGGGGGGAATCATCTCCGGCAGCCATCACGATGAGGAGGGAGTAGTCCACCCTCGGGGCTGAGGGTTTGTACGAGTAGCTATGTGTTTAATCTCTCTTCTCTCTCTCGTGTTCTTGAGATGTCATGATCTTGATGTATCACGGGCTTTTTTAATATAGCCGGATCATATGGTGTTTTCCCCTCTCTATCTTGTTGTGATGAATTGAGTTTTCCCTTTGAGATTTCGTGGTTATCGGATTGAATACTTTTATGGATTTGAGAACACTTGATATATGTATTGCAATTGAATACTCGTGGTGACAATGGGGTATCGTATTGATTCACTTGATATATGTTTTTGGCACTCAACTTGCGGATTCCCGCGGTGACATTGGGGTAATCTATGCATAGGGGTTGATGCACATTCTTGTCCTTGTTTCTCTAGTAGAAATCTTGGGGCACTCTTTGTAGTTCTTTGTGTGTATTGAGTATTATGAATATGAATATGCTTTGGTGTTATTCTAGTACGAACTCTAGGATAGATCGAACGGAAAAAATAACTTTGCGTTATTTCAGTACGAACTCTTGAATAGATCGACCAGAAAGAATAGCTTTGAGGTGGTTTAGTACCCTACAAACAATTCCTATCTTTTGTTCTCCGCTAATAGGACCTTGGGAGTGATTGTTTTTTACACTTTGAGGGATAATCACATGATCCAACTATATTAGCATTGTTGAGAGGTTGCACTAGCGAAAGTACGGACCCTAGGCCTTGTTTTTAAGCATTGCAATATCGTTCTTGTGCCCGTTTACTATTTGCTACCTTGCTGTTTTTATTTATTAAGATTATAAAAATATATTTCTACCATCCATATTACACTTTTATCACCATCTCTTCGCCGAACTAGTGCACCTATATAATTTGCCATTGTATTGGGTGTGTTGGGGACACAAGAGATTTCTTGTATTTGGTTGCAGGGTCGTTTGAGAGAGACCATCTTCATCCTACACCTCTCACAGATTGATAAACCTTAGGTCATCCATTTGAGGGAAAATTGCTACTGTCCTACAAAACTCTGTGCTTGGAGGCCCAACACGTGTCTACAAGAATAAAGTTTCGTAGTAGACATCAGAACACCACAACGTAATGGTGTGTCTGAATGTCGTAACCGTACTTTATTAGATACGGTGTGATCTATGATGTCTCTTACCGATTTACCACTATCGTTTTGAGGTATGCATTAGAGACAGCTGCATTCACGTTAAATAGGGCACCGTCTAAAAATCCATTGAGATGACACCATATGAACTGTGGTTTAGCAAGAAACCTAAGCTGTCGTTTCTTAAAGTTTGGGGTTGCGATGCTTATGTGATAAAGTTTTTCAGCCTGATAAGCTCAAACCCAAAGCGGAGAAGTGCATCCTCATAGGATACCCAAAAGAAACTGTTGGGTACACCTTCTATCACAGATCCGAAGGCAAGATCTTTGTTGCTAAGAGTTGATCCTTTCTAGAGAAGGAGTTTCTCTCGAAAGAAGTGAGTGGGAGAAAAGTAAAACTTGATAAGGTAATTGTACCTTCTCCCGAATTGGAAAGTAGTTCATCACAGAAATCAATTCCAGTGATGCCTACACCAATTAGTGAGGAAGTTAATGATGATGATCATGAAACTTCAGATCAAGTTACTACCGAACCTCGTAGGTGAACCAGAGTATGTTCCGCACCAGAGTGGTATGGTAATCCTGTTTTGGAAGTCATGTTACTAGACCATGATGAACCTACGAACTATGTGGAAGTGATGATGAGCCCAGATTCCGCAAAATGGCTTAAGGCCATGAAATCTGAGATGGGATCCATGTATGAGAACAAAGTATGGACTTTGATTGACTTGCCCATTGATCGGTGAGCCATTCAAAATAAATGGATCTTCAAGAGGAAGACGGACGCTGATAGTAGTGTTACTATCTACAAAGATTTAATTGTCGCAAAAGGTTTTCGACAAGTTCAAGGTGTTGACTACGATGAGATTTTCTCACTCGTATCGATGCTTAAAAGTCTGTCTGAATCATGTTAGCAGTTGCCGCATTTTATGAAATCTGGCAAATGGATATCAAAACTACATTCCTCAATGGACTTATTAAAGAAGAGTTGTATATGATGCAACCAGAAGGTTTTGCCAATCCTAAAGGTGCTAACAAAGTGTGCAAGCTCCAGCGATCCATCTATGGACTGGTGCAAGCATCTCAGAGTTGGAATATACGCTTTGATGAGTTGATCAAAGCATATAGTTTTATACGGACTTTTGGAGAAGCCTGTATTTATAAGAAAGTGAGTGGGAGCTCTGTAGCATTTCCGATATTATATGTGGATGACATATTGTTGATCAGAAAGGATACTGAATTTCTGGATAGCATAAAAGGATACTTGAATAAGATTTTTTCAATGAAAGACCTCGGTGAAGCTGCTTACATATTGGGCATCAAGATCTATAGAGATAGATCAATACGCTTGATAAATTTTTCAATAAGTACATACCTGCACAAGTTTTTGAAGTAGTTCAAAATGAAACAATCAAAGAAGGAGTTCTTGCCTGTGTTGCAAGGTGTGAAGTTGAGTAAAGACTCAAAACCCGACCACGACAAAAAATAGAAAGAGAATGAGAAGTCATTCCCTATGCCTCAGTCATAGGTTCTATAAAGTATGCTATGTTGTGTACCAGACCTATTGTATACTGCTACCTCTTGAGCACTGCGTTGGATTTCCCCGAAGAGGAGAGGATGATGCAGCAAAGTAGCGTAAGTATTTCCCTCAGTTTTTGAGAACCAAGGTATCAATCCAGTAGGAGGCTACGCGCGAGTCCCTTGTACCTACACAAAAAATAGCTCAATGCAACCAACGCGCTTAGGGGTTGTCAATCCCTTCACGGTCACTTATGAAAGTGATATCTGATAGAGATGATAAATAATATTTTTGGTATTTTTGGTATAGAGATGCAAAGTAAAAAGTAAAAGCAAAGCAATAATAAAGTGATGGAGATTGATATGATGAGAAAGAGACCCGGGGGCCATAGGTTTCACTAGTGGCTTCTCTCAAGAGCATAAGTATTCTACGGTGGGTGAACAAATTACTGTTGAGCAATTGACAGAATTGAGCATAGTTATGAGAATATCTAGGTATGATCATGTATATAGGCATCACGTCCGAGACAAGTAGACCGACTCCTGCCTGCATCTACTACTATTACTCCACTCATCGACCGCTATCCAGCATGCATCTAGAGTATTAAATTAAAAACAGAGTAACGCCTTAAGCAAGATGACATGATGTAGAGGGATAGTTTCATGCAATATGATAAAAACCCCATCTTGTTATCCTCGATGGCAACAATACAATACGTGCCTTGCTGCCCCTTCTGTCACTGGGAAAGGACACCGCAAGATCGAACCCAAAGCTAAGCACTTCTCCATGGCAAGAAAAACCAATCTAGTAGGCCAAACTAAACTGATAATTCGAAGAGACTTGCAAAGATAACCAATCATACATAAAAGAATTCAGAGAAGATTCAAATATTATTCATAGATAGACTGGATCATAAACCCACAATTCATCAGTCTCAACAAACACACCGCAAAAATAAGATTACATCGAATAGATCTCCACAAGAGAGGGGGAGAACATTGTATTGAGATCCAAAAAGAGAGAAGAAGCCATCTAGCTACTAACTATGGACCCGTAGGTCTGAAGTAAACTACTCACACTTCATCAGAGGGGCTTGGATGATGATGTAGAAGCCCTTCGTGATCGATGCCCCCTCCGGCGGAGCTCCAGAACAGGCCCCAAGATGGGATCTCGTGGATACAGAAAGTTGCGGCGGTGGAATTAGGTTTTTGGCTCCGTCCCCGATCATTTGGGGGTACGTAGGTATATATAGGAGGAAGAAGTACGTTGGTGGAGCTTTGAGGGGCCCACGAGGCAGGGGGCGCGCCCTAGGGGGGGTGCCCTCCACCCTCATGACCGCCTCGTGGATTTGTTGACGGAGGGTCCAAGTCTCCTGGATCTTATCTGATGAGAAAATCATGTTTCCGAAGATTTCATTCCGTTTGGACTCCGTTTGATATTCTGTTTCTCCGAAACACTGAAATAGGCAAAAAACAACAATTCTGGGCTGGGCCTCCGGTTAATAGGTTAGTCCCAAAAATAGTATAAAAGTGGAAAATAAAGCCCAATATACTCCAAAACAGTAGATAATATAGCATGGAGCAATCAAAAATTATAGATACGTTGGAGACGTATCAAGCATCCCCAAGCTTAATTCCTGCTCGTCCTCGAGTAGGTAAATGATAAAAAGAGAATTTTTGATGCGGAGTGCTACTTGGCATAATTTTAGTGTAATTCTTCTTAATAGTGGTATGTATATTCAGATCCAAAAGATTCAAGACAAAAGTTCATATTGACATAAAAATGATAATACTTCAAGCATACTAACTAAGCAATTATGTCTTCTCAAAATAACATGGCCAAAGAAAGTTCATCCCTACAAAATCATATAGTTTATTCATGTTTCATTTTCGTCACACAAGAATGCTCTCATCATGCACAACCCCGATGACAAGCCAAGCAATTGTTTCATACTTTAGTAATCTCAAACCTATAAACTTTCACGCAATATATGAGCGCGAGCCATGGACATAGAACTATGGGTGGAATAGAATATAATGAGGGGGGTTATGTGGAGAAGACAAAAAAGGAGAAAGTCTCATATCAACGAGGCTAATCAATGGGCTATGGAGATGCCCACCGATTGATGTTAATGCAAGGAGTAGGGATTGCCATGCAACGGATGCACTAGAGCTATAAATGTATGAAAGCTCAACAAAAGAAACTAGTGGGTGTGCATCCAACTTGCTTGCTCATGAAGACCTAGAGCACTTGAGGAGGCCCATTGTTGGAATATACAAGCCAAGTTCTATAATGAAAAATTCCCACTAGTATATGAAAGTGATAACATGAGAGACTCTCTATTATGAAGATCATGGTGCTACTTTGAAGCACAAGTGTGGTAAAAGGATAGTAACATTGTCCCTTCTCTCTTTTTCTCTCATTTTTTTGGGCCTTTTCTTTTTTATGGCCTTTCTCTGTTTTTGGGCCTTCTCCTTTTTTATGGCCTTTTATTTTTTTTTATTTCTCACTTGGGACAATGCTCTAATAATGATGACCATCACACTTCTATTTATTTACAACTCAATGATTACAACTCGACACTAGAACAAAGATGACTCTATATGAATGCCTCCGGCGGTGTACCGGGATATGCAATGAACCAAGAGTGACATGTTTGAAAGAATTATGAATGGTGGCTTTTCCACAAATACTATGTCAACTACATGATCATGCTAAGCAATATGACAATGATGAATGTGTCATGATGAACGGAATGATGGAAAGTCGCATGGCAATATATCTCGGAATGGCTATGGAAATGCCATAATAGGTAGGTATGGTGGCTATTTTGAGGAAGATATAAGGGGGTTCATGTGTGAAAGAGCGTATCATATCACGGGGTTTGGATGCACCGGCGAAGTTTGCGCCAACTCTCAATGTGAGAAAGGGCAATGCATGGTACCGAAGAGGCTAGCAAGGATGGAAGGGTGAGAGTGCGTATAATCCATGGACTCAACATTAGTCATAAAGAACTCACATACTTATTGCAAAAATCTACAAGTCATCAAAAACCTCGGCACTACGCGCATGCTCCTAGGGGGATAGATTGGTAGGAAAAGACCATCGCTCGTCCCCGACCGCCACTCATAAGGAAGACAATCAAATAACACCTCATGTTTCAAATTTGTTGCATAACGTTTACCACGCGTGCATGCTACGGGACTTGCAAACTTCAACACAAGTATTTCTCAATTTCACAACTACTCAACTAGCATGACTTTGATATTATTACCTCCATATCTCAAAACAATCATCAAGCATCAAACTTTTCTTAGTATTCAACACACTCATAAGAAAGTTTTATTATTAATCTTGCATACCAAGCATATTAGGATTTTAAGCAAATTACCATGCTAATAAGACTCTCAAAATAATCTAAGTGAAGCATGAGATATCAATAGTTTCTATAAAAAAATCTACCACCTTGCTCTGAAAGATATAAGTGAAGCACATAGAGCAAAACTATAAAGCTCAAAAGATATAAGTGAAGCACATAGAGTATTCTATCAAATTCCAAATCATGTATGGCTCTCTCAAAAGGTGTGTACATCAAGGATGATTGTGGTAGACTAACAAGCAAAGACTCAAATAATAAAAGACGCTCCAAGCAAAACACATATCATGTGGTGAATAAAAATATAGCTCCAAGTAAAGTTACCGATAGAAGTAGACGAAAGAGGGGATGCCTTCCGGGGCATCCCCAAACTTTGGCTTTTATGTGTCCTTAGATTATATTGGGGGTTCCATGGGCATCCCCAAGCTTAGGCTCTTGCCACTCCTTGTTCCATAATCCATCAAATCTTTACCCAAAACTTGAAAACTTCACAACACAAAACTTAAAGTAGAAAACCTCGTGAGCTCCGTTAGCGAAAGAGAACAAAAGACCACTTCAAGGTACTGTAATAAACTCATTCTTTATTTATATTGGTGTTATACCTACTGTATTCCAACTTTTCTATGGATTATAAACTATTTTACTAGCCATAGATTCATCAAAATAAGCAAACAACACACGAAAAATAGAATCTGTCAAAAACAGAACAGTCTGTAGTAATCTGTAGCTAGCTCAAGATCTGGAACACCAAAAATTCTAAAATAAATTGCTGGACGTGAGGAATTTATCTATTAATCATCTGCAAAAAGAATTAACTAAATAGCACTTTCCAAATAAAAATGACAGCAGTTCTCGTGAGCGCTAAAGTTTCTGTTTTTTACATCAAGTTCAACAAGACTTTCCCCAAGTCTTCCCAACGGTTCTACTTGGCACAAACACTAATTAAACACAAAAAACATAACCAAAACAGAGGCTAAATAATTTATTTATTACTAAACAGGAGCAAAAAGCAAGGAATAAAAATAAAATTGGGTTGCCTCCCAACAAGCGCTATCGTTTAACGCCCCTAGCTAGGCATAACAAGCAAGAATAGATCTAGGTATTGCCATCTTTGGTAGGCAATCCATAAGTGTCTCTAATGATAGATTCATATGGTAATTTTATTTTCTTTCTAGGGAAGTGTTCCATGCCCTTTTTTTAATGGAAATTGAAATCTAATATTCCCTTCCTTCATATCAATAATTGCACCAACCGTTCTAAGGAAAGGTCTACCAAGAATAATAGGGCAAGAATGGTTGCAATCTATATCAAGAATGATAAAATCTACGGGTACATAATTCCTATTTGCAACAATAAGAACATCATTAATTCTTCCCATAGGTTTCTTAATAGTGGAATCCGCAAGATGCAAGTTTAGAGAGAAATCATCAAAATCACGGAAATCTAGCAAATCACACAAAGTTTTGGGAATAGTAGAGACACTAGCACCCAAATCACACAAAGCATAAACTCATAATCTTTAATTTTAATTTTAATAGTAGGTTCCCACTCATCATAAAGTTTTCTAGGGATAGAATTTTCTTCATAAGATTGCATCAATGCATCAACGATATGTTCGGTAAAGGCTTTATTTTGACTATAAGCATGAGGAGATTTTAGCAAGGATTGCAGCAAGGAAATACAATCAATTAAAGAGCAATTTTCATAATTAAATTCCTTGAAATCTAATATAGTGGGTTTAGCATCATCTAGGGTTTTATTTCTTTTAATCCCACTTTTATCAATTTCATCATCAAGATCTAAATACTCCGAATTTTTAGAACACCTTCTAGGTAAAGGTGGATCATATTCAGTCCCATCATTATCAAGATTAATATTGCAAAACAAAGATTTAATAGGGGACACATCAATAACTTTTAGATCTTCATCATTATTTTCATAGGAACTAGAAGAACACGCTTTAATGAAGGCATCTTTCATAGCATGCGTCCTAGCGGTTCTTTCCTTGCACTCATCAATGGAAATTCTCATGGCTTTGAGAGACTCATTGATATCATGCTTAGGAGGAATAGATCAAAGCTTTAAAGAATCAACATCAAGAGAAATTATATCAATGTTCCTAGCCAAATCATCAATCTTAAGCAATTTTTCTTCAGTCATAGCATTAAAATTCTTTTGCGAAGAAATAAATTCTTTAATATTAGATTCAAAATCAGAGGGAATCTTATTATAATTTCCATAAGAATTGTTGTAGGAATTACCATAATTATTAGAGGGATTACTAGGATAAGGCCTAGGGTTGAAATTTCCTCTATACGCGTTGTTACCAAAATTGTTCCTACCAAAAAAATTCACATCCATAGATTCATTATTATTCTCAATCAAAGTAGACAAGGGCACATCATTAGGATCAGAAGAAACACTCTTATTAGCAAATAATTTCATAAGTTCATCCATCTTTCCACTCAAAATATTAATTTCTTCTATCGGATGCACCTTTTTATTAGTAGATCTTTCAGTATGCCATTGAGAATAATTAACCATAATATTATCTAGGAGTTTAGTAGCATCTCCTAAAGTGATTTCCATAAAAGTGCCTCCCGCGGCCGTATCTAAAAGATTTCTAGAAGCAAAATTCAATCTGGCATATTTTTTTTGTATAATTATCCACAAATTCAAACCATGAGTAGGGCAATTACGTATCATTAATTTCATTCTCTCCCAAGCTTGTGCAACATGTTCATGATCATGTTGCTTAAAATTCATAATATTGTTTCTAAGAGAGATGATCTTAGCGGGAGGAAAATACTTAGAGATAAAAGCATCTTTGCACTTGTTCCATGAATCAATACTATTTTTAGGCAAAGATGAAAACCAAGCTTTAGCACGATCTCTAAGCGAAAAAGGAAATAGCTTCAATTTAACAATATCATTATCGGCATCTTTCTTCTTTTGCATGTCACACAAATCAATGAAGCTATTAAGATGGGTAGCGAAATCTTCACTAGGAAGGCCGGAGAACGGATCTTTCATGACAAGATTCAGCAAAGAAGTATTAATTTTACAAGATTCAGCATCGGTAAGAGGAGCAATCGGAGTGCTAAGGAAATCATTATTGTTGGTATTAGTGAAGTCACATAATTTAGTATTATCTTGAGCCATCGCGACAAATAAGCAATCCAACACACGAGCAAACAAAAAGCAAACGGGCAAAAAGAGGAAAATAGAGAGGGAGGATAGAGAGAGAGGGCGAATAAAACGGCAAGGGTGAATTGGGGGGAGAGGAAAACGAGAGGCAAATGGCAATAATGTAATGCGGGAGATAGGGATTGTGATGGGTACTTGGTATGTTGACTTTTACGCCGACTCCCCGACAACGGCGCCAAAAATTCTTCCTGCTACCTCTTGAGCACTGCGTTGGATTTCCCCGAAGAAGAGAGGATGATGCAGCAAAGTAGCATAAGTATTTCCCTCAGTTTTTGAGAACCTAGGTATCAACCCAGTAGGAGGCTACGCGCGAGTCCCTTGTACCTGCACAAAAACAATAGCTCAACGCAACCAACACGCTTAGGGGTTGTCAATCCCTTCACGGTCACTTACGAAAGTGAGATCTGATAGAGATGATAAATAATATTTTTGGTATTTTTGGTATAGAGATGCAAAGTAAAAAGTAAAAGCAAAGTAAAAGCAAAGCAATAATAAAGTGATGGAGATTGATATGATGAGAAAGAGACCCCGGGGCCATAGGTTTCACTAGTGGCTTCTCTCAAGAGCATAAGTATTCTACGGTGGGTGAACAAATTACTGTTGAGCAATTGACAGAATTGAGCATAGTTATGAGAATATCTAGGTATGATCATGTATATAGGCATCATGTCCGAGACAAGTAGACCGACTCCTGCCTGCGTCTACTACTATTACTCCACTCATCGACCGCTATCCAGCATGCATCTAGAGTATTAAGTTAAAAACAGAGTAACGCCTTAAGCAAGATGACATGATGTAGAGGGATAGTTTCATGCAATATGATAAAAACCCCATCTTGTTATCCTCGATGGCAACGATACAATACGTGCCTTGCTGCCCCTTCTGTCACTGGGAAATGTAACACCCCGGATATGACTTTCCCAATATGTATTCCAATTCTTACTGTTTCCGGCTTTAAGTTATTTTATTTTCTCGGGTTCGGGTCTTTGTCTCCGTGCGTTGTTATCATTGTCATGCATCTCATATCATGTCATCATGTGCATTGCATTTGCATACGTGTTCATCTCATGCATTCGAGCATTTTCCCCGTTGTCCATTTTGCATTCCGGCGCTTCGTTCTCCTCCGGTGGTCATTTCTACCTTTCTTTCGTGTGTGGGGATTAAACTTTTCTGGATTGGACCGAGACTTGCTAAGCGGCCTTGGTTTACTACCGGTAGACCGCCTGTCAAGTTTCGTACCATTTGGACTTCGTTTGATACTCTAATGGTTAACCGAGGGACCGAAAAGGCCTCGTGTGTGTTGCAGCCCAACACCCCTCCAAGTTGGCCCAAAACCCACCAAAACCTTCTCCATCATCTAGAGCATTTGATCACGATCGCGTGGCCGAAAACCGCACCTCATTTGGACACTCCTAGCTCCCTCTATGCCTATATATACCTCCCCTCTCCAAATTTTGGATCTCCCCGTCCAAAACCCTAAAAAAACACCTCGCGCCGGCCGGACACGTCCGTCCCCGGCCGGACAGCGTCCGCCGCCGATTCCGGCCAACCGGGGCGCGCCATGTCCCTGGGGGAGAGCCCCACTTCGCCGCCCCGCGTGGGCCCGCCAGGCCCGCACTAGGCCCCCGCGGCCCGCCTGCCCACCGCTGCCCGCGCCTTCGTCTTCAAGCTCCGCGGCGAGCCCGCGCTGCCTCACCTCTCTCTCCGGCGGAGCTGCGCCACCGTGCCGCAGCACGAACTCGTCGGCGGCCGCCTCGTCCCTCGGCGGCATGAGCCTCCCCGCCGCCATCGCCGGCCGTCACCATCGACGCCGCCGCCCCGGCCTTCCTCCTCCCTCCTCAACGCCGCCTCCCCGAGCTCTCCGGCAAGCCGCCAGCCTACCTCCCCGACAAACTCCGGCGTTCCTCGGTCGGCGTGCGCCCAGATCCAGATCCGAGCTACAGTAACCTAGGGTTGACCTCGATTTTTTTCCTAAGTCTGCATATTATTTGCTCATGTTCTTCATGCTATAACTTTGCATCCGTAGCTCCGTTTTGGGCATATAGCATATCAAAATGTTCATCTCAGAGAGTACACCATTTCATCTCATTGCATCTTCTTCATTTGAGTTCATCTTGATGCCCGAAATGCTGTTAGAATAGTGCTACTTGAGATAATTGTCAGATGTGCTGCTCCATTTAGCTATTTGTCATTTTTGCCATGTTTTGTTAAGGGTTTCGCCATCTATCCAGAGGTGCAACCCATGTATTTTTGTGATGTGTGTGGTGACTAGCACAAGCTTGCAAAGTGAGGCACTTGGTAATTCTGATTTCAGGGACTTAGCATTTCCACCAAGTCCTTGAGCTGTTTATCTCATATGGCCATATGTTCATGTTGTTTCCTAGTGATCCGTGCCTCTTTTGAGGATGATCAGTAAGGATGTTTTGTTAATCTTGTAGTGCTCTATCCATCCATGTCTTTGTTTGCAATTATGGAGCACCCTAGCTTGAGTCAATCGAGCTCTACTTTTGCTACTTCGTGAATCTGGGCAGATTGTCTACTTGTTAGCGATTTTGCCGATGATGTTGTAGTTGATCCGTGCATGCTATGCTATTGTTCTTGCCATGTCTAGCTTGTATTTTGTGTACTCTTGATGGGTGTATACTTAGATTGTCATGAATTGCTCTGTAGTGAGTGCATCGAGCTCGTAAACATGCCTACTTGATATCTGTTTCAGCATGCTCCAGTTTTCACTAAGTCTGTGATCTGATTATGTTTTTGCCATGTTCACATGCTTGCGAATGTATTTTCTGATCCCTTTTGGCTCAAGGTCACTAAGGGACTTTTGTTAAGCTCTTTGAGTAGCTCCATGCCATGCTTTACTTTGCCATGTTCAGGTCCTGTAGCATATAGTTTGTTGCTCCAAAGAGTGCTATCTGATCTGAAATTCCAGACAAGTGTTAATTTCACTAAGTCTGAAATCTGTTTGCCATATGCTTTTTTTGCCATGCTTGTTTGAGCCTGTTAATGGATGAATTTGCCGTAGCTCAGTGCTAGACTTTTGTTAAGCATCATGAATGCATCCCTGCCATGTATTTTGTTGTCTTGTTTGGGTGATGTAGCATGTTCATCTTGTTGCATTTAGATGGCTACTTGCTATAAATCGCAGAACGTGGCCATATTTGAATTGCTTGCCATTTCCAAACCGTAACTCCGATTCTGGTGTTCTTTATATCGTTTTCAAGCGATTTCATCTCATCTTTCTAGTGGCACACTTGGATTTCCATGTTGGGGCTAGGTTCATGCATCCCTTGTCAAATCTTGCATATGCATCCCGCATAGCATACCATCATTGCATCATATTGTTTGAGCTTTGCACGTGGTTGATTGTGTTACATTTGTTTGTCTTGTTTGGGTAGAGCTGGGAGACGAGTTCGCTTACGAGGAGCTATATTGCTCGCTCTTTTGCTATGCCAATGCTACGATGCCTACCACTTGCTTTCAAGCCTCCCAAATTGCCATGTCAAACCTCTAACCCACCTTGTCCTAGCATACCGTTGATTGGCTATGTTACCGCTTTGCTCAGCCCCTCTTATAGCGTTGCTAATTGCAGGTGAAGTTTGGAGACCGTTCCTTGTTGGAACATTATTTACTTGTTGGGATATCATTATATTATCTTGTTATCTTAATGCTTCTATATACTGGGTAAAGGGTGGAAGGCTCGGCCTCTCGCCTAGTGTTTTGTTCCACTCTTGCCGCCCTAGTTTCCGTCATATCGGTGTTATGTTCCCGGATTTTGCGTTCCTTACGCGGTTGGGTTATAATGGGAACCCCTTGACAGTCCGTTTTAAATAAAACTCCTCCAACAATGCCCAACCTTGGTTTTACCATTTGCCACCTAGCCTTTTCCCTTGGGTTTCGCGGACCCAAGGGTCATCTTATTTTAAACCCCCCGGGCCAGTGCTCCTCTGAGTGTTGGTCCAACCTAGAGCACCGTGCGGGGCCGTCCCTCGTCAACTTGGGTTACGTTGGCTCCCGTACGCTTAGCTTATCCGGTGTGCCCTGAGAACGAGATATGTGCAGCTCCTATCGGGATTTGTCGGCACAGCGGGTGGTGTTGCTGGACTTGTTTTACCATTGTCGGAGTTGTCTTGAAGAACCGAGATACCGAGTCTGATCGGAACGTCGCGGGAGGAGGTCTATTCCTTCGTTGACCGTGAGAGCTTGTCATGGGCTAAGTTGGGACTCCCCTGCAGGGATTTGAACTTTCGAAAGCCGTGCCCGCGGTTATGGGCAGATGGGAATTTGTTAATGTCCGGTTGTAGATAACTTGACTTAACTTAATTAAAATGAATCGACCGTGTGAGTTACCGTGATGGCCTCTTCTCGGCGGAGTCCGGGAAGTGGACACGGTGTTGGAGTAATGCTTGCGCAGGTTGCGCTCTAGTTTCTCGCTCGCGCTTTGCCTCCTCTTCTCGCTCTCTTTTGCGAACAGGATAGCCACCATATATGCTAGTCACTTGCTGCAGCTCCACTATATTTACCTTGCCTTACCTATAAGCTTAAATAGTCTTGATCGCGAGGGTGCGAGATTGTTGAGTCCCTGTGGCTCACCGATTACTATTACACCAGATGCAGGGCCTGATGCTTCCGCTCCAGATGACGCGCTTGAGCTCAAGTGGGAGTTCGACGAGGACTCTCAACGATACTACGTGTCTTTCCCTGATGATCAGTAGTGGTGCCCAGTTGGGGGTGATCGGGACCGTGTCGCATGTTGGGTTATCTTTTATTTTGGTGCCGTAGTCGGGCCATGAGTGTTTGGATGATGTAATGTTATTTATGTACTTGATTGACGTGGCGAGTGTAAGCCAACTATGTTATCTCCCCTTTTATTATCTATATTACATGGGATGTCGTGAAGATTGCCTAACTTGCGACATATGCCTTCAATGTGATTAGGCCTCTAAGTCGTGCCTCGACACGTGGGAGATATAGTCGCATCGAGGGTGTTACAAGTTGGTAATCAGAGCCTTCCCCGACCTTAGGAGCCCCATTGCTTGATCGTTTTTAGCGGCCGAGTTGTGTCTAGAAAAATGTTTTGAGTCATTTAGGAATTATATATCAGAGAGTTAAGGAATTCTTTTTACTTCCCTGTCTCCTCATCGCTCTGGTAAGGCATCCTGACGTAGAGTTTTGACTCTTCTCTTCTCAAATTTCACTAATTTTTTTTAGGATCACGCAGGTATCTTGGAATCGTTCCGATGGTTTTATGATGAGAACATTGTCTTGGTGCCTCCTGTTAGGGGTTTTGTGGAAGTGTCCTGGGGAGTTGAGCTCTGAGGTGTTGTCGTCATAATTTTATCGTTGCAGTTCTGGAATACCTGAGTTTAGTACGCCGACATCGAAAATCTCTTTTATGCAGTTCGTTGGTGAGATAACCTCGACACCACCCAGTACTGGGGCGGGAGTTCGGGAGTATCGCCATAACTTGTATAACAGATGCTTTTCGAAGGTTGAGGTAGATGGTTTCCAAAGTTTTCTTGGTTATGTGTTGAAGGATGGATACAACTGGATGTAGGATTTGCTAGATTTGGGTGAGATATTATGCTTCCCCTGTATCCCCAACACCCGATTGCATAACCGGAAAGGTTCGGGAGTTTCATAAGTGGGAATTCTCGTAGCTCTAGTTCTTCTTCCACGGATATTTGGTTTCAGATTGGGATTTCTTACCGAGTATTCGTTCTTGATCCGTACCTTGCTGATTTATTTCTCTACCTATATTCTAAGTGGCTTCTCAATTTATGGATATGTGACCATTTCAAGAGGAATGCATTCGTTCATTTTGTTCGGATGTGAAGACTATATGTTGCAATTTTCATTCCGTTGGATTCAGCTTCAATATTTGTCTATCAATGTGCTAATGGATGTCAACCTCTTTAGGATGGCTCCTCCAATGCGCACGACTCTGAATCCTGATCCGCCACCACCTCCACCTCCTCCGGAGGCATGGCAAGCTGTGATGGCCGCAACCAATGCAAACACACAGTTGACCATGCAAATTCTTCAAGAGCGAAATCAAGGCAACCAAGGGAACCAAGGCAACAATCAGAATCACTTTGCTACACTCTACCAGTTCCTTGCTAACGGGCCAAAGACTTTCAGCAATTGTGTTGAGGCAACTGATGCTGACAATTGGCTCGTGGATCTGTGCAACCATTTCGAGTGCAGTAACGTCAGGCCTGAGGACTTTGTCAAGTTCGCTTCCTTCCAACTCAAAGATCAAGCTGCAGAATGGTTCCAGCAATACAAGGATTCCAGAGGTGGATGTGTTATTACCTGGGATGAATTCCGTCAAGATTTCAGAGCTCACCATATCCCTTAGAGCGTGGTTGAAAGCAAGCGTGAGGAATTCCGCAACCTGAAGCAAGGCTCTTTGTCTGTCTACGACTACAACAAGTTGTTTTAGAAGCTCGCCCGTTTTGCCAAGCAGGACATCCCTGATGAGAAGAGCATGATATACCAGTTCAGGGGTGGTCTCAGAGAAGAAATCCAGCTCGCTCTTGTCCTCTTTGAGCCCTTGAGGTACGATGAGTTCTACAACATGGCATTGAAGCAAGAGGCCGCTCAATTGAGGTGTGATTCTTCCAAGAAGCGAGTCAGAGATGCTACTCCTTCTTCCTCTACTCAAGTGGCCAAGTAGCAGAAGTATTGGCTTCCTCCTCCTCCGTTCCGGCAGCCATATCAGTAGAAGAGCAAAGGTGGCAGTGGATCTTCCCACCCACCCAACCCTGGTTTTCAGAACAAGACTTCGTCTCAATCTCCAAGATCGAGTGCTCCGTACCACCGTCCGCTTTCAGAGGTCATGTGCAACAAGTGCCAACAGAAGGGTCACTATGCCAACAAGTGCCTCAACCAGAGGCGTCTCCCTCCTCCTCCTCCTATGAGATCGGCAAGTACAGCTGTGGTCAAGCATAACCCCAAGCACGCTAAGGTCAACTTGCTGAATGCAGCTCAGGCAGAGGACTCATCAGATGTCATCATGGGTAACTTTCCAGTTAACTCTTTTCCCGCAAAAGTTCTTTTTGACACTGGTGCATCGCATTGTTTCATGTCGAGATCATTTGTTTCCAAGCATGACTTCGTTTCGCAAATGTTGGGTAAACCTATGGGAGTGGTTTCTCCGGCTAAGTCTATGAGGGCTACTTCAATAGTCCCGGTTATTTCTATCATGTTGGGTGACTTCAAGTTTCTGGCTTCCCCAATGGTTCTTGGTAACTCGGATATTGATCTTATTCTCGGGATGGATTGGCTTTCTAAGCACAAGGCTCAGCTTGATTGTGCAGCCAGCCAGATTCAATTGACTCATTTGTCTGAGGATGTAATTGAACTGGATGCTATCTCGCAAATTCCAGTCGTTTGCGAATATCAAGACGTCTTTCCAGAAGAGCTTCCAGGAATGCCTCCGCACCGGCCAGTTGAATTCGTTATTGATCTTGAGCCCAGCACGGAACCTGTGTGCAAGCGTCCTTACAAGCTCGGACCTGAAGAGTTGAAGGAGCTAAAAAAGCAACTCGATATTCAAGAGAGAATGGGTCTCATCCGGCCTAGTTCTTCTCCGTGGGGTTGTGGTGTTCTTTTTGTGAAGGAGAAGGATGGAACGGACCGACTTTGTGTCGATTACCGTCCATTGAACAAGAAGACCATCAAGAACAAATACCCACTTCCCAACATCAACGAGCTATTCGAACAACTTAAAGGTGCCTAAGTATTCTCCAAGCTTGATCTCCGTATGGGTTATCATCAGATTCGAATCCGTGAGCAAGATATTCCCAAGACGGCTTTCAGGACAAGCTATGGTTCATATGAATACACTGTCATGTCTTTTGGCCTCGTCAACGCTCCTCCGACGTTCTCTCGCATGATGAACTTCATCTTCAACGCCTACACCAATGACTTCGTTTTGGTCTATCTCGACGACATTCTGGTTTTCTCGAAGAACAAGGAAGATCATGTCAAGCACTTGCGTTTGGTACTCGATAAGTTGAGGGAACACAAGTTCTACGCCAAGTTCTCCAAGTGCGAATTTTGGCTCGATGAGGTTCTTTATCTTGGTCATATCATCTCTGCCAAGGGCATTGCCGTGAATCCTGAGAAGGTGTCTGCAATTGTGAATTGGGAACCTCCTCAAAATGTGAAGCAACTCCGTAGCTTCCTCGGTCTTGCAAGCCATTGTCGAAGATTTGTTGAAAACTTCTCCAAGATCGCGAAGCCACTCTCAAATCTTCTCCAGAAGCACGTCAAGTACGTTTGGTCTCCGGAGTGTGACATTGCTTTCAACACTTTGAAAGAGAAATTGATCACTGCTCCAGTTCTGACTCTGCCTGATGAATCCAAGCCGTACGAGGTCTTTTGTGATGCCTCTCTCCAAGGTCTTGGCGTAGTGTTGATGCAAGATAAGAAAGTTGTTGCTTATACCTCTCGCTAGTTGAAGCCCAATGAGAAGAACTACCCCACTCATGATCTCGAGTTGGCGGCAGTTGTGCATGCTCTTTTGACTTGGAGACATCTCTTATTGGGAAGAAAAGTGGACATTTTCACTGATCACAAGAGTCTCAAGTACATCTTCACTCAGCCTAATCTCAACCTCAGGCAAACTCGATGGGTCGAAATGATTCAAGAGTATAATCCGAGTATCGAGTATACTCCAGGCAAGGCCAATGTGATTGCTGACGCATTGAGCAGGAAAGCTTATTGCAACAGTCTGATTCTCAAGCCTTATCAACCCGAGCTTTGTGAAGCTTTCCGCAAACTTAATCTGCAAGTTGTTCCTCAAGGTTTCCTCGCCAACCTTCAAGTCTCTCCTACCTTGGAAGACCAGATTCGCCAAGCCCAGCTTCTTGATGCCATGGTGAAAAAGGTGAAGATTGGGATTGCCAAGAGTCAACCCAAGTACAAGTGCTATCGCCTTGATGACAAGGACACTCTCTTCTTCGAGGATCGTATTGTTGTACCCAAAGGTGACCTCCGTAAAGTGATCATGAACGAGGCTCACAATTCTCTCCTCTCCATCCACCCTGGGAGCATGAAGATGTATCAGGACCTCAAGCAAGCTTATTGGTGGACTCGAATGAAGCGCGAGATTGCTCAATTCGTGAATGAATGTGATGTCTGCAGAAGAGTGAAGGCAGAACACCAAAGGCCAGCTGGTCTCCTCCAACCTCTTGCCATTCCAGAATGGAAGTTTGACCACATTGAAATGGACTTCGTGACTGGGTTTCCAAAGTCCAAGCGTGGCAATGATGCTATATTCGTTGTCATCGACAAACTCGCTAAAGTGGCTCACTTTCTGCCTATCAAAGAGTCAATCACTGCAGCTCAATTGGCGGAACTCTATACCTCTCGAATTGTCTCTCTGCACGGTATTCCACAAGTGATCTCTTCAGACCGTGGCAGCATCTTTACCTCCAAGTTTTGGGATTCTTTTCAGAAGGCCATGGGCACCAACATCCGCTTCAGCACAGCTTTCCGTCCTCAAACTAGCGGTCAAGTCGAGCGTGTCAATCAGATTCTTGAAGATATGCTCAGGGCTTGTGTGATCTCCTTCGGCATGAAGTGGGAGGATTGTCTTCCTTATGCTGAATTCTCCTACAACAACAGTTTTCAAGCAAGTTCGGGCAAGGCCCCTTTTGAAATCCTGTATGGCAGGAAGTGTCGTACCCCTCTCAACTGGTCTGAAACCGGTGAACGTCAGCTTTTGGGTAATGACTTAATCACAGAGGCAGAGGAGATGTGCAAAGTCATTTGAGATAACCTCAATGCAGCCCAATCCCGTTAGAAGAGCTACTATGACAGTAAGCACCGTGATTTGGCTTTCGTGATCGGAGATCATGTTTACCTCCGCGTCTCTCCTATGAAAGGTACTCGTCGCTTCGGTATCAAAGGGAAGCTTGCCCCCAGATACGTGGGACCTTTCAAGATTGTCAGCAAGAGAGGCGATCTCGCCTATCAACTCGAGCTTCCTTCAAACTTTGCAAATGTTCATGACGTGTTCCATGTCTCTCAGCTCCGAAAGTGCTTCAAGACTCCTGATCGCACCGTCAACTTCGAGGACATTGAGCTCCAAGAAGATCTCTCTTATCGTGAGCACCCAGTTGCTATTCTTGAAGAGACTGAACGCAAGACTCGCAACAAGTCAATCAAATTCCTCAAAGTCAAGTGGTCACACCATTCCGACCGTGAAGATACCTGGGAACGTGAGGATCACCTCCGTTCTGAGTACCCGACGTTCTTTCAGTCCTAGATCTCGGGACGAGATCCTTTCTTAGTGGTGGAGTGTTGTAACACCCCGGAAATGACTTTCCCAATATGTATTCCAACTCTTGCCGTTTCTGGCTTTAAGTTATTCTATATTCTCGGGTTCGGGTCTTTGTCTCCGTGTGTTGTTATCATTGTCATCCATCTCATGTCATGTCATCATGTGCATTGCATTTGCATACGTGTTCATCTCATGCATTTGAGCATTTTCCCCGTTGTCCGTTTTGCATTCCGACGCTTCGTTCTCCTCCTGTGGTCATTTCTACCTTTCTTTCGTGTGTGGGGATTAAACTTTTCCGGATTGGACCGAGACTTGCCAAGCGGCCTTGGTTTACTACCGGTAGACCGCCTGTCAAGTTTCGTACCATTTGGACTTCGTTTGATACTCTAACGGTTAACCGAGGGACCGAAAAGGCCTCGTGTGTGTTGCAGCCCAACACCCCTCCAAGTTGGCCCAAAACCCACCAAAACCTACTCCATCATCTAGAGCATTCGATCACGATCGCGTGGCCAAAAACCGCACCTCATTTGGACACTCCTAGCTCCCTCTATGCCTATATACACCTCCCCCTCTCCAAATTTCGGATCTCCCCGTCCAAAACCCTAAAAAAACACCTCGCACCGGCCGGACACGTCCGTCCCCGGCCGGACAGCGTCCGCCGCCGCCTCCGGCCAACCGGGGCGCGCCACGTCACCTGGGGGAGAGCCCCACTTCGCCGCCGCCGCGCGGGCCCGCCAGGCCCGCACCGGGCCCCCGCGGTCCACCTGCCCACCGCCGCCCGCGCCTTCGTCTTCAAGCTCCGCGGCGAGCCCACGCCGCCTCGCCTCTCTCTCCGCGGAGCCGCGCCACTGCGCCGCAGCATGAACTCGCCGGCGGCTGCCTCGTCCCTCGGCAGTAGGAGCCTCCCCGCCGCCATCGCCGGCCGTCACCATCGACGCCGCCGCCCCAGCCTTCCTCCTCCCTCCTCAACGTCGCCTCCCCGAGCTCTCCGGCAAGCCGCCGGCCTACCTCCCCGACGAACTCCGGCGTTCCTCGGTCGGCGTGCGCCCAGATCCAGATCCGAGCTACAGTAACCTAGGGTTGACCTCGATTTTTTCCTAAGTCTGCATATTATTTGCTCATGTTCTTCATGATATAACTTTGCATCCGTAGCTCCGTTTTGGGCATATAGCATATCAAAATGTTCATCTCAGAGAGTACATCATTTCATCTCATTGCATCTTTTTCATTTGAGTTCATCTTGATGCCTGAAATGCTGTTAGAAGAGTGCTACTTGAGATAATTGTCAGATCTGCTGCTCCATTTAGCTATTTGTCATTTTTGCCATGATTTTTGTGTGCATGATATGCCCATGAGCTCTACATATGTTTTGTTAAGGGTTTTGCCATCTATCCAGAGGTGCAACCCATGTATTTTTGTGATGTGTGTGGTGACTAGCACAAGCTTGCAAAGTGAGGCACTTGGTAATTCTGATTTCAGGGACTTAGCATTTCCACTAAGTCCTTGAGCTATTTATCTCATATGGCCATATGTTCATGTTGTTTGCTAGTGATCCGTGCCTCTTTTGAGGATGATCAGTAAGGATGTTTTGTTAATCTTGTAGTGCTCTATCCATACATGTCTTTGTTTGCAATTATGGAGCACCCTAGCTGGAGTCAATCGAGCTCTACTTTTGCTACTTCGTGAATCTGGGCAGATTGTCTACTTGTTAGCGATTTTGCCGATGATGTTGTAGTTGATCCGTGCATGCTATGTTATTGTTCTTGCCATGTCTAGCTTGTATTTTATGTACTCTTGATGGGTGTATACTTATATTGTCATGACTTGCTCTGTAGTGAGTGCATCGAGCTCGTAAACATGCCTACTTGATATCTGTTTCAGCATGCTCCAGTTTTCACTAAGTCTGTGATCTGATTATGTTTTTGCCATGTTCACATACATGCAAATGTATTTTCTGATCCCTTTTGGCTCAAGGTCACTAAGGGACTTTTGTTAAGATCTTTGAGTAGCTACATGCCATGCTTTAATTTTCCATGTTCAGGTCCTGTAGCATATAGTTTTGTTGCTCCATAGAGTGCTATCTGATCTGAAATTCCAGACAAGTGTTAATTTCACTAAGTCTGAAATCTGTTTGCCATATGCTTTTTTGCCATGCTTGTTTGAACCTGTTAATGGATGAATTGGCCGTAGCTCAGTGCTAGACTTTTGTTAAGCATCATGAATGCATCCCTACCATGTATTTTGTTGTCTTGTTTGGGTGCTGTAGCATGTTCATATTGTTGCATTTAGATGGCTACTTGCTGTAAATCGCAGAACGTGGCCATATTTGAATTGCTTGCCATTTCCAAACCGTAACTCCGATTCCGGCGTTCTTTATATCGTTTTCAAGCGATTTCATCTCATCTTTCCAGTGGCACACTTGGATTTCCAAGTTGGGGCCAGGTTCATGCATCCCTTGTCAAATCTTGCATATGCATCCCGCATCGCATCCCGCATAGCATACCATCATTGCATCATATTGTTTGAGCTTTGCACATCGTTGATTGTGTTCCGTTTGCTTGTTTGTCTTATTTGGGTAGAGCCGGGAGACGAGTTCGCTTACAAGGAACCCATTGAGTTTGCTTTCGAGGATCCAGTCAACTCTGGCAACTTTGCAGGCAAGATGATCATACCCTCGAAATCACTACTATCTTTGCTATGCTAGATTGCTTGCTCTTTTGCTATGCCAATGCTACGATGCCTACCACTTGCTTTCAAGCCTCCCAAATCGCCATGTCAAACCTCTAACCCACCTTGTCCTAGCATACCGTTGATTGGCTATGTTACCGCTTTGCTCAGCCCCTCTTATAGCGTTGCTAGTTGCAGGTGAAGTTTGGAGACCGTTCCTTGTTGGAACATTATTTACTTGTTGGGATATCATTATATTATCTTGTTATCTTAATGCTTCTATATACTGGGTAAAGGGTGGAAGGCTCGGCCTCTCGCCTAGTGTTTTGTTCCACTCTTGCCGCCCTAGTTTCCATCATATCGGTGTAATGTTCCTGGATTTTGCGTTCCTTACGCGGTTGGGTTATAATGGGAACCCCTTGACAGTCCGTTTTGAATAAAACTCCTCCAGCAATGCCCAACCTTGGTTTTACCATTTGCCACCTAGCCTTTTCCCTTGGGTTTCGCGGACCCAAGGGTCATCTTATTTTAAACCCCCCGGGCCAGTGCTCCTCTGAGTGTTGGTCCAACCTAGAGCACCGTGCGGGGCCGTCCCTCGGCAACTTGGGTTACGTTGGCTCCCGTACGCTTAGCTTATCCGGTGTGCCCTGAGAACGAGATATGTGCAGCTCCTATCGGGATTTGTCGGCACATCGGGTGGTGTTGCTGGACTTGTTTTACCATTTTCGGAGTTGTCTTGAAGAACTGGGATACCGAGTCTGATCGGAACGTCTCGGCAGAAGGTCTATTCCTTCGTTGACCGTGAGAGCTTGTCATGGGCTAATTTGGGACTCCCCTGCAGGGATTTGAACTTTTGAAAGCCGTGCCTGCGGTTATGGGCAGATGGGAATTTGTTAATGTCCGGTTGTAGATAACTTGAACCTTAACTTAATTAAAATGAATCGACCGTGTGAGTTACCGTGATGGCCTCTTCTCGGCAGAGTCCGGGAAGTGGACACGATGTTGGAGTAATGCTTGCGCAGGTTGTGCTCTAGTTTCTCGCTCACGCTTTGCCTCCTCTTCTCGCTCTCTTTTGCGAATAGGATAGCCACCATATATGCTAGTCGCTTGCTACAGCTCCACCATATTTACCTTGCCTTACATATAAGCTTAAATAGTCTTGATCGCGAGGGTGCGAGATTGCTGAGTCCCTGTGGCTCACCGATTACTATTACACCAGATGCAGGGCCTGATGCTTCCGCTCCAGATGACGCGCTTGAGCTCAAGTGGGAGTTCGACGAGGACTCTCAACGATACTACGTGTCTCTCCCTGATGATCAGTAGTGGTGCCCAGTTGGGGGTGATCGGGACCGTGTCGCATGTTGGGTTATCTTTTATTTTGGCGCCGTAGTCGGGCCATGAGTGTTTGGATGATGTAATGTTATTTATGTACTTGATTGACGTGGCGAGTGTAAGCCAACCATGTTATCTCCCCTTTTATTATCTATATTACATGGGATGTCGTGAAGATTGCCTAACTTGCGACATATGCCTTCAATGCGATTATGCCTCTAAGTCGTGCCTCGACACGTGGGAGATATAGTCGCATCGAGGGTGTTACAGGAAAGGACACTGCAAGATCGAACCCAAAGCTAAGCACTTCTCCCATGGCAAGAAAAACCAATCTAGTAGGCCAAACTAAACTGATAATTCGAAGAGACTTGCAAAGATAAAACTAAACTTCATACATAAAACAATTCAGAGAAGATTCAAATATTATTCATAGATAGACTGGATCATAAACCCACAATTCATCGGTCTCAACAAACACACCGCAAAAAGAAGATTACATCGAATAGATCTCCACAAGAGAGGGGGGAACATTGTATTGAGATCCAAAAAGAGGGAAGAAGCCATCTAGCTACTACCAATGGACCCGTAGGTCTGAAGTAAACTACTCACACTTCATCAGAGGGGCTTGGATGATGATGTAGAAGCCCTCCGTGATCGATGCCCCCTCCAGCGGAGCTCCGGAATAGGCCCCAAGATGGGATCTCGTGGATACACAAAGTTGCGGTGGTGGAATTAGGTTTTTGGCTCCGTCCCCGATCGTTTGGGGGTACGTAGGTATATATAGGAGGAAGAAGTACGTCGGTGGAGCTTCGAGGGGCCCACGAAGTAGGGGGGCGTGCCCTAGGGGGGGCGCCCTCCACCCTCGTGACTGCCTCGTGGCTTTCTTGACGGAGGGTCCAAGTCTCCTGGATCTTATCTGATGAGAAAATCACGTTCCTGAAGGTTTCATTCTGTTTGGACTCCGTTTGATATTTTGTTTCTCCGAAACACTGAAATAGGCAAAAAACAGCAATTCTGGGTCGGGCCTCCGGTTAATAGGTTAGTCCCAAAAATAATATAAAAGTGGAAAATAAAGCCCAATATAGTCCAAAATAGTAGATAATATAGCATGGAGCAATCAAAAATTATAGATACGTTGGAGACGTATCATATACCTTAGCATGATTTTGGCAAGGGAGTATGTTGGTGTCAAAACCGGCGGATCTCGGGTAGGGGGTCCCGAACTGTGCGTCTAAGGCGGATGGTAACAGGAGGCGGGGGACACTATGTTTACCCAGGTTCGGGCGCTCTTGATGGAGGTAATACCCTACGTCCTGCTTGATTGATCTTGATGATATGAGTATTACAAGAGTTGATCTACCACGAGATCGTAGAGGCTAAACCCTAGAAGCTAGCCTATGGTATGATTGTTGTTGTCCTACAGACTAAACACTCCGGTTTATATAGATACCGGAGGGGGCTAGGGTTACACAGAGTCGGTTACAAGGGAGGAGATCTACATTTCCGTATTGCCAAGCTTGCCTTCCATGCCAAGGAAAGTCCCATCCGGACACGGGACAAAGTCTTCAATCTTTTATCTTCATAGTCCAACAGCCCGGCCAAAGGATATAGTCCGGTTGTCCAGAGACCCCCTAATCCAGGACTCCCTTAGTAGCCCCTGAACCAGGCTTCAATGACGATGAGTCTGGCTCGCAGATTTGTCTTCGGCATTGCAAGGCGGGTTCTTCCTCCGAATACTCCATAGAAGATTTTGAACATAAGGATAGTGTCCGGCTCTGCAAAACAAGTTTCACATACCACCGTAAAGAGAATAATATTTCCACAAATCTAATCTCCTGACACGTTTAGCAACATGACATCATGCCATGGCCCGGTCATTATTCGAACCGTTTTTCTCAACCAGCACTACACATATCGCGAGGCGGTTTTCTTGACACGTCTTGTCGAAGCAGAGATCGTGTCCCCTTATCACGGGATTCTCATCAATACGGGTATGGGTAACCCAACCGCGCCATCAATTACGGTGTTCGGGGAATAAGCGATTTTACCACGTAAGTGGGGAGGCGCATCGCCTCTTCCGCCCTTATAAAGGGACAAATATTCGCCCTGTTTACCCACGCCTTCTTCCACCTTGCTTATCCATTCTCGCACACTCGAGCTCCAGCACCCAAGTTCGCGTCTTTCTCCTCAAACCAGTCCAAGTATGTCCGGAGCGGGAGGCAAGTGGATGGTCTCCTCCGTCACGGAGGAGAACATCACAAAGCTATGGGAAGCCGAATATCTTGTAGCGGACATCGCGCACCGGCTGCCAGATGTGGGGCAGATCATCCCTACGCCCGAACCCCATGAGAGGGTAGTTTTCCTTACCCACTCTGTCCGCGGACTAGGATTTCCTCTTCACCTTTTGTCTGCGGGCTCATGTTCTACTACGGGCTAGATTTTCATGATCTGGCCCCCAATTTCATCCTCAATATCTCGGCGTTTATCGTCGTGTGCGAGGCCTTCCTCCGCATCAGGCCCCACTTTGGCCTGTGGCTAAAGACCTTCAATGTTAAACCGAAGGTGGTGATCGGCCAGCAAGCAGAGTGCGGAGGCATCATGGTGGGCAAAATGCCTAATGTCACCTGGCTCGAAGGCTCCTATGTGGAGACCATAAAGGGGTGGCAATCGGGGTGGTTCTACATCACCGAGCCGCGTGACACCAACTGGGTGGCGGCCCCCGAATTTTGATCCAGAATCCCCACGCGGCTCACTTCCTGGAAAGAGAAGGGCCTGTCCTAGGGTTCCCCGGTAGAGCTGACTGGACTCTAGACCTGCATCAAGAACATGATGAGCAAGAAAATCAAGCTCGTCAACGTGGTCCAGGTCATGCTCTTCCGCCGGATCCTCCCGTGTCAACGATGGGTATTCAATTTGTGGGAGTTCGACCCGGCCAAGCACCAGACGCCATGAGAGCTCTTCGACACGATGCACAAGGACGTCTGGAAGGTGCCGTTCAAGGGCGCCGAGGTACCTCCTCCCCTTACCGAGGACGGCGGACTCAACGCAAAGCGCCATGCCAATCCGGTAAGTTTTTTATATCCCACAGGATATTTATTTGCCCCAGTTTAATCATGTGTGGGATCTAATCTTCCATGCCATTAACAGGACTGGGTAGAGACAGCGGAGCAGATCGATTGCCCAGCCCCCCTGCCTGAAGATCCCGCAGATGCTCTCCTAACGAAGGTGCTGGTTCTGGCGCCTTATGAGCTGCCGGTGAAGAAGGACAAGAAGAAGGCCACGGGGACCCGAAAGGGTCTCCGACGCAAGGTTATATCTGACTCATTGTCTGATAACTCCGAAGTGCACTCCTCCCACGAAAACGAGGAGGAGGAAGAGGAAAGTTCTCTCCCCAGCCGGGGGAGACAAGAAAAGGAAGGCCGCCCCAACCGGGGAGGCCGAAGGGTCCAAGAAGGGAAGGATCCTCCTTCCGGACTGCTCCATGACGGCCGCCTACAACGGCGACGAGTGGTTACCCAGGGACAAGCCCCTAGCGAAGTCGTAAGTATCCGGACACCATAGTAATTCACGATATGTTTTATTGCACTCCTTCTCCTTACGCCTAATATGATTATGCAGAGCGTCCCGAGCCCGTCTCGACGTATCTTCGTCAGACGGTTCTTTGGACTCGTCGGATATGAATAGCGATTCACTTCCGACCGCCTCCACCCCTTGCCCTACGGACAACGTTGAGGTGTTGTCTCAAAAGGCACTGAGCCGATGGGAGGTAGTCCCGGGGGTGCCTTGAGGCGACCTTCCGGACCTTGGGCGCAAAGGGAGCAGGACTCCCACGGGCTCCAAGTTCGGTCCCCAGCCGAACTCTACGCCGGAACCTTCGGTGGTTCCGGACTCCGGCAGGCGATCCCCCGTTAAGAGGGGCAAGCCGCCCGTGCCGGTGGACTCTGTCCATCCAGAGGCACCGGACAACTTGCTGGAAGATCTTCGTGGCGCTTCCATCGATGAAGAGCACTGCACTATCATGAGTGCGGTGATCGAGAAAGTTCAGTCCGCCAAAAACAGACTAACCAAAGCTTGTGCCAGCCTCCTAACAGGCTTTCAGGTAAGAAAAAAATATAGGAAAATATTACCGCATAGACAGTAACCCCTGATGCTCTGTTTGGTGTTCGCGAACGAAGGCCAAATAGAGGATCGAATAATGACTCAGGAGTCTAATCAGAATATGTCTATGTGCATTTGCAGGCTTCACTGCTGGCCGCTGCGGCACATACTGCGGAGGTCGCTGCACTGAAGTAGGACCTTGAGCGGTCCGAGGAAGAGCTCGGCCTTACCAAGAGGCAGCTCGAGGAGAGAAAAGGTAAGCAATACCTTGTCTATATATTAAAAAGAAATTCGGTTGTAAAGTAATAGGATCATCATGAATTTGCCAGGGCCACGACCGAGGTGGCGACCCTGAAGAAGGCGCTGTCCGAGGCAGAAGACAAAGCGGCCAAGGAGCGCATTGAGCGGGAAAAGCAAGAAGCTTGGGTAGGCGAGGTGCAGTAAGAGCTCGAGGCTCTCGCCAAAAAACACGAGTCCTTGGAGCTTGACTCTAAGACGTGAGAGTCCGAGATTGCGAAGGCGCTCGAAAGCGCACGAAGCGCCAAGGCTGAAGCCCACAAGGCCCTCCAGGAGATTGATGTGGTGAAGAAGATAGCAGCGGGTAATGCATTCATTATGTAGAGCAAGCATGTGAAGGAAGCTTTCCTTTTACTTACCCGAATTCAGAGCTCTCCAGGAGCGTTCGCAGGTCTTCCCTGTAGTGTACTGGATGCCGCGGAGTTCTACCGAGCTGAGGAGGGGAGCTCGACGGAAAAGTTGTTCTGGTCCCAGTATACTGGGACCGAACACCCAATGCCCTTGAGCGACCAGCTGAAGCAACTGGTCGAGCTTCACAAGGTGGCCGAACAGGCCATGAAGGGTCTTATAGTCCGTATGTGGCCTGGCGATCCCCTGCCTAGCAGCTACTTCGGTCTGGTGAGGCGGCTTGTGGATGCTTGCCCACGGCTTGAAGTCATAAAGTGGTCCGTCTGCATCAAGGGTGCGCGCAGGGCTTTTGCCCGGGCGAAGGTGCACTGGGCGAAGCTGGACGCCGTAAAGCTGGTGAAGGAGGGGCCGCCGGAGGGCAAGGAGCATCATTGCCTCGAAATGTATTATGACAGTGTCATGAAGGGTTCTCGCCTTGTGGCGGAGGAATGTGCTAGAGATGTAATTTTTGAATGAACATGCTCATGTGATCCTGTAATGTGAAACAAGTTCATTTGCGCTATGCAATGCTTTTTGATTTTAAAATATTACATTCTGTGCGGCCATTTATAAATTCTAAGATTTGGCCAGTCATCGGCTTCTGCCCCCATGTAACAAGTACTGGGGTGTTCAGGATAAATCTGAGCATTCTTTATCCCAATTTTGGGTCCTTAGAGGGAGGTGTTCAGCACAATGAACCAGGCAATCGGACTATAAGGCTTTATCACTCTCACTTAGCCATAGAAGTCTACAACTTTAAATTTTGGCAAAGCCCCTAGTATTCGGAAGGCCAAATTTGGGGCGCTATATACGCCTAAGTCGGGCAAGGCCGACTCCTCGCCTGAAGCGGCAAAAGTCTTTAAGGACCTAAGACCTCTCGAACAGCAACCAGCTCTCGCCTTATCATGACAGTCAGTTTTTGGCTTTCTCTACTGAGATGCTCATCCGGAAGAACCGGGACACAATCGCAGTAGTTCTCCCAGCGCTACATTAGCCGATATAGCGGAACGTAAGGTACCAAAACATGGGAGCCGGGCAAACCCAACTATTGACCCAGGACATGATTCAGAGCTGATGCACATAATGCTATAAGTTCGAGGTGCCGCACTGTCGAAAGTGTTCGGACTTCTCATGCCGTATTATGGGGTAAACGAAAGCCCCTGGCGTACTGACCGTACTAGAATGTACGGGTGCAAGTTGTCGTAAATGAACATATAAGAAAAAAGGGATGGATAATGCAATAATAGACTAATGCTATGCATTGTTATTTAAATAATACGTCGAAGTGTACTGATACAAGTAGTGCAATAAACAAAAAAAAGGACTATTTGACATGTCCTATCCAAGGGCAAGCTGCATATGGGTAGTAAAAAGCGGGCATATCTATTGTTATTAGAGACCACCTGGGGGTTCCCTTGTACGTCTTAGCTTCTTGCCTCCTTGGTTGTTCCTTCCCATAATGTGTCCGGCAATCATACTGCCGGAAAGGGATTCCAGAGAGTAAGGTCCTGAAAGAGAAAAAAATGGTAAAGGCATGCAGCCCCTAGGGCGGTTAAGTGGCATTGCGGGACGTGCCCTGATCGTGCCCCCGCCTATGCCCATGGTATTTTCAGTGCGTAATTATGTACGCGCGACACGGGTTTCGTTGCTTGACTGGGACTGGGACGGGGGCCGAATTGCTAGGCAAGCTCTGAATGTGCCAGGCGATCCTGTTGCAGGTTACTCTGGACTCACTTGACGGTGTCCGAGGGTTGTATCGCCGAATTGGCGGTTTGCCTTAAAAGGCCGCTTTGTGCTTCTGCTGCGAGGGCCGCAGTGTGCTCTTCCGTGCGGAGCGAGCGTTCTATGTTTCCATTGACTGTTATGACCCCCCTAGGTCCTGGCATCTTGAGCTTGAGGTGCATAATGCGGTACCACATTGAATTTTGCAAATGCGGTTCGCCCGAGCAGTGCATGATAGCCACTGCGGAACGGGATGATATCGAAGATTAACTCCTCGCTTCAGAAGTTGTCCGAAGATCCGAAGACCACTTCCAGTGTGATTGAGCCCGTGCAACGGGCCTCTACACCTGGGATGGCACCCTTAAAGGTGGTTTTGGTGGGTTTGATCCTCGAGGGATCTATACCCATTTTGCGCACTGTATCCTGATAGAGCAGGTTCAGGCTGCTGCCGCCATCCATAAGGACTCGAGTGAGGTGAAATTCGTCGATGATGGGGTCTAGGACCAATGCGGCGGATCTGCCATGACGGATACTAGTGGGGTGGTCCCTGCGATCGAAGGTGATCGGACAAGAGGACCATGGGTTGAACTTTGGGGCGACGGGCTCCATCGCATAGACGTCCCTTAGTGCACGCTTCCGTTCCCTCTTGGGAATGTGGGTTGCGTATATCATGTTCACTGTCTTCACTTGTGGGGGGAACCTCTTCTGTCCTCCCGTGTTCGGCGGCCGGGGCTCCTCCTCGTCATCACTATGCAGCCCCTTGTCCTTGTTTTCGGCATTCAACTTGCCGGCCTGCTTGAACACCCAGCATTCTCTGTTGGTGTGATTGGCTGGCTTATCGGGGGTGCCGTGGATTTGACACGAGCGATCGAGTATGCGATCCAAATTGGACGGGCCCAGAGTACTTCTTTTGAATGCCTTTTTCCGCTGACCGGATCTAGAGCCTCTGAATCCAGTATTGACTGCCATATCATCGGCGTTATCGCCGTTGTTGCGGCGCTTGTGTCTGTTACGACATGGTCTGCTGTCGGCATACTTAGTATCCGAAGTGCCCGGATTCCTTGATGTGTTGTTGCTGCGAGCCAGCCAGCTATCCTCGCCCGTGCAAAAGCGGGTCATGAGTGCCGTGAGGGCTGCCATAGACTTCGGCTTCTCCTAGCCGAGGTGTCGGGCGAGCCACTCATCACAGATGTTATGCTTGAATGCCGCTAAGGCCTCTGCGTTCGGACATTCTACAATTTGGTTTTTCTTAGTTAGGAACCGTGTCCAGAATTGCCTGGCCGATTCTCCTGGCTGCTGAGTTATATGGCTCAAGTCATCAGCATCTGGTGGTCGCACATAAGTGCCCTGGAAGTTGTCAAGGAATGCATCTTCCAAATCCTCCCAACTGCCGACGGAGTCTGCTGGCAAGCTATTTAGCCAATGCCGAGCTGGTCCTTTAAGTTTTAGTGGGAGGTACTTGATGGCATGCAGATCATCACGGCGAGCCATGTGGATGTGGAGGAGGAAATCCTCAATCCATATAGCGGGATCTATTGTACCATCATACGATTCGATATTTACGGGTTAAAAACCCTCTGGGAATTCGTGATCCATAACTTCATCAGTGAAGCATAGGGGGTGTGCGGCGCCTCTGTGCCGGGCTATATCACGACGCAGTTCATATGAATCTTGTCTGCTGTATTCGGCCAGGCCGGATTTACTTTTAGTGTATCCGGCGTGACGGTCATCGTCGCGTGTTGGTGCACCCCCCATGATCTGTAGATCGATCTTGCATGTTTTGCCTTGTTTTCCAATATGTCTCGCAGGTCCCGCGTGTTGCCCTGGGCCTTGGTATTTTTGTTTGATTGGCGGCGGGGTGCGGGATGGACTTCGGGCTGAAATGCCTCTCTGTCTCGGCCACGAGGTGGCCCGTCAGCCGCATCATACGCTGGTGATGTGGGTTTCAATGCTTCCTCCTCGAGGTGAGGTAGCAACCAGCGCTTTGGATAACTCTTGGTTGGGCGCTCGAGTTCGTATTCCCCGGCCGCAAGGACTTGGGTCCATCTGTCTGCTAGAAAATCTTTACTAGCTCGAAGCTGTTGTTGCTTTTTCTTGAAGCTATTTGCTGTGGCTATAAGCCGGCGCTTGAAGTGCTCCTGCTCGACGGGATCCTTAGGCACGATTAATTCTTTGTTGCCGAGGCTCGCCTCGTCTTGGGAGAGAGGCATGTAATTGTCCTCCTCCGATTCTCCATCTGCTGCCCGCTCTGGAGGGCTAGCTTGTTCACCCTCCCGCTCTAAATCGTGCTGGAGGGGATTGTTGTCTTCAGCACTATCCGGAGTGTTATTGTCTCTTGTGCCGGTATCACTACTTTTCCTATGGCGGGACTTAGAGTGGCACTGCTGACGTCGGCGCTTGGGTTGCTTCTTGGAGGGGTCATCCTCCGCTGCCTCGTCGCCATTGCCTTCTTTGGGGGTGTCCACCATGTATATATCATATGATGAGATGGCGGTCCAGCGCCCTGTGGGCGGTGGTTCCTGTTCGTCTCCTGCATCGCCGTCCATATCGTCGATGTCTTTGGAGTCGAAGTCGAGCATGTCGGTTAAATCGTCGACAATGGCTAGTAAGTGGGTGGTGGGTGGGGAGCGAATTTCTTCGTCGTCCGCATCCCATTCTAGCCGGACATAGTTTGGCCAAGGTTCTCCTGACAAGGAGAGAGACCTTAATGAATTTAGCACGTCGCTGAAAGGTGAGTGCTGAAAGATATTGATACGTCTCCAACATATCTATAATTTTTGATTGCTCCATGCTACTTTATCTACTGTTTTGGACTATATTGGGCTTTATTTTCCACTTTTATATTATTTTTGGGACTAACCTATTAACCGGAGGCCCAACCCAGAATTCCTATTTTTTTTGCCTATTTCAGTATTTCGAGGAAACAGAATATCAAACGGAGTCCAAATGGAATGAAACCTTCGGGAACGTGATCTTCTCACCGAACGTGATCCAGGAGACTTGGACCCTACTCCAAGAAGTTTCCGGGGAGGTCACGAGGATGGAGGGCGCGCCCCCCTGGGCGCGCCCCCTGCCTCGTGGGCCCCTCGGAGCTCCACCGACGTGCTCCTTCCTCCTATATATACCTACGTACCCCCATTAGACCAGAGACGGAGCCAAAAACCTAGTTCCACCGCCGCAACTTCCTGTATCCACGAGATCCCATCTTGGGGCCTGTTCCAGAGCTCCGCCGGAGAGGGCATCCATCACGGAGGGCTTCTACATCAACACCATAGCCCTTCCGATGAAGTGTGAGTAGTTTACTTCAGACCTTCGGGTCCATAGCTAGTAGCTAGATGGCCTCTTCTCTCTCTTTTTGGATCTCAATACAATGTTCTCCCCCTCTCTCGTGGAGATCTATTCGATGTAATCTTCTTTTTGCGGTGTGTTTGTTGAGACCGATGAATTGTGGGTTTATGATCCAACTTATCTATGAATAATATTTGAATCTTCTCTGAATTCTTTTATGTATGATTGAGTTATCTTTGCAAGTCTCTTCGAATTATCCGTTTGGTTTGGCCAACTAGATTGGTAGTTCTTGCAATGGGAGAAGTGCTTAGCTTTGGGTTCAATCTTGCGGTGTCCTTACTCAGTGCCAGAAAGAGTTGCAAGGCACGTATTGTATTGTTGCCATCGAGGATAACAAGATGGGGTATTTATCATATTGCATGAATTTATTCCTCTACATCATGTCATCTTGCTTAAGGTGTTACTCTGTTTTTAAACTTAATACTCTAGATGCATGCTGGATAGCGGTCGATGAGTGGAGTAATAGTAGTAGATGCAGGCAGGAGTCGGTCTACTTGTCACGGACGTGATGCCTATATACATGATCATATCTAGATAACCTCATAACTATGCTAAATTCTATCAATTGCTCAACAGTAATTTGTTCACCCACCGTAGAATATCTATGCTCTTGAGAGAAGCCACTAGTGAAACCTATGGCCCCCGGGTCTATTCTCATCATATCAATCTCCATTACTTTATTTTACTTGTTTTGCTTTTACTTTTCACTTTGCATCTTTATACCAAAAATACCAAAAATATTATCTCTATCAGATCTCACTCTTGTAAGTGACCGTGAAGGGATTGACAACCCCTAAGCGTTGGTTGCGAGTTGCTACCGTTTTGTGCAGGTACGAGGGACTTGCGCGTGACCTCCTACTGGATTGATACCTTGGTTCTCAAAAACTGAGGGAAATACTTACGCTACTGTGCTGCATCACCCCTCCTCTTCGGGGAAAACTAACGCTAGCTCGAGACGTAGCAAGAAGAATTTCTGGCACCGTTGCCGGGGAGGCCTATGCCAAGTCAAGTCAAGATTTACTCTCCCGTCAACGAGCCATTTCTGGTGCCGTTGCCGGGGAAGCCTACGCAAAAGTCAACATACCAAGTACCCATCACAATCTCTATCTCTCGCATTACATTATTTGCCATTTGCCTCTCGTTTTCCTCTCCCCCACTTCACCCTTGCCGTTTTATTCGCCCTCTCTTTCCCAATCTCCTCCTCTTTTTCCCTTTGCCTTTTGTTTGCTCGTGTGTTAGTTTGCTTACCTGTCGCTATGTCGAATTCCTTATCCGCTCCTATGTCTCCCGAATTTGAAGTTCTTCACTTCAAGCAACGGCAAGGAGAAAACTTAAAAGATGCTTGGTATAGGATGATGGAATCTTATCGTAAGTGCACCCTAGAGGTGAACTTTAGAATTCTTCTTCGCAATTTTTATGTTGGGTTAAACATGACGCATAGACAACTCTTGGATTGCATGGCCAAGGGAAATTTCATTAATATTGATCCCGGTATTGCGCATGAGATTATAGAGGGAATAGTGGGAACCCCACCCCAAAAGGGAGGATCTCATCCTACCCAGGAAGAAACCCAAGTGTTTGAGAAGATTTGCGAAGTAACAAAGATTTTACAAAAGTCTCTTGAGCCTCTTAAAAATATTAGCGGAAATCTTAACCATATGAATATGTTGATTACTCTTTGCAATAAACGGTTGGATTCTTTAGATCTAAAAATTTCCAAGTATGAAGGGAAGAGGGAAGAACCCCCCGGATTCGAGCATGACTCCGCTAAAAAGTTGAAAATTAAAGATGGCAATACCTAGATCTATCCTTGCTTTTATGCCTAGCTAGGGGCGTTAAACGATAGCGCTTGTTGGGAGGCAACCCAATTTTATTTTGCGTTTTTTGTTTTTGGTTCTGTTTAGGAATAAATAATCTATCTATATTCTGTTTAGATGTGGTTTTATCTTTTAATTAGTGTTTGTGACAAGTTAAACCTATTAGATCTTCTTGGAAGATAGTTATTTGATCTTGCTGTAATTTCCAGAATCTTTGCGCTCAGTGCCCGAATTGTAAAAAATCACCGGAACGTGATAAAATAGTGATTCCAATTGCTGATGATCAATAAACAAATTTCCCAGGTCGTCTAATTTTGGTAGAATTTTTTGGGTTCCAGAAGTTTGCGTTAGTAACAGATTACTACAGACTGTTCTGTTTTTGACAGATTCTGTTTTGCGTGTGTTGTTTGCTTATTTTGATGAATCTATGGATAGTAAAATATTTATAAACCATAGAGAAGTTGGAATACAGTAGGTTTAACACCAATACAAATAAAGAACAAGTTCACTACAGTACCTTAAAGTAGTATTTTGTTTTCTTTCTCTAACGGAGCTCACGAGATTTCTATTGAGTTTTGTGTTGTGAAGTTTTCAAGTTTTGGGTGAATTCTTTTGATGGATTATGGAACAAGGAGTGGCAAGAGCCTAAGGTTGGGGATGCCCATGGCACCCCCAAGATAATCCAAGGACACCAAAAAGTCAAAGCTTGGGGATGCCCCGGAAGGCATCCCCTCTTTCGTCCACTTCCATCGGTAATTTACTTGGAGCTATATTTTTATTCACCACATGATATGTGTTTTGCTTGGAGCGTCTTGTATTATTTGTGTCTTTGCTTGTTAGTCTACCACAATAATCCTTGCTGTACACACCTTTTGAGAGAACCATGTATGAATTGAAATTTGTTAGAATACTCTATGTGCTTCACTTATATCTTTTGAGCTTGATAGTTTACTCTATGTGCTTCACTTATATCTTTTTGAGCGTGATAATTTTTGCTCTAGTGCTTCACTTAGATCTTTTAGAGCACGGTGGTGGTTTGTTTTAAAGAAACTTGATCTCTCATGCTTCAGTTAGATTATTTTGGGAGTCGTTAATAGCATGGTAATTTGCTTAATGTTAATATACTTGGTATTCAAGATATGTGAAACTTTCTTTTGAGTGGGTTGAATACTAAGATAAGTTTGATGCTTGATAATTGTTTTGAGATATGGAGGTGATAATATCATAGTCGTGCTAGTTGAGTAGTTGTGAATTTGAGAAATACTTGTGTTGAAGTTAGCAAGTCCCGTAGCATGCACGTATGGTTAAAGTTGTGTAACAAATTTGAAGCATGAAGTGTACCTGGCTTGTGCATCCTTATGAGTGGCGGTCGGGGACGAGCGATGGTCTTTTCCTACCAATCTATCCCCCTAGGAGCATGCGCGTAGTACTTGATTTTTGATGACTTCTAAATTTTTGCAATAAGTATATGTGTTCTTTTGACTAATGTTGATCCATGGATTATACGCACTTTTACCTTTCCGCCATTTGCTAGCCTCTTCGGTACCGTGCATTGCCCTTTCTCACATTGAGAGTTGGTGCAAACTTCGCCGGTGCATCCAAACCCCGTGATATGATACACTCTTTCACACATAAACCTCCCTATATCTTCCTCAAAACAGCCACCATACCTACCTATCATGGCATTTCCATAGCCATTCCGAGATATATTGCCATGCAACTTCCATCATCATCATCATCATGACATGCTTTACTTTTGTCATATTGCCACTGCATGATCTTGTAGTTGACATCGTATTTGTGGCAAAGCCACCATGCATTATTTTTCATACATGTCACTCTTGATTCATTGCACCATCCCGGTACACCGCCGGAGGCATTCATATAGAGTCATATCTTGTTCTAGTATCAAGTTGTAATCATTATGTTGTAATCAATAAAAGTGTGATGATCATCATTATTAGAGCATTGCCCAATCAAAAAAAAGAGAAAGGCCAAAAATAAAGGAAAAAAAGAAAGGCCCAAAAAAAGAGAAAATAAAAAGGGCAATGCTACTATATCTTTTTCCACACTTGTGCTTCAAAGTAGCACCTTGTTCTTCATGTAGTGAGTCTCATATATTGTGCTTCAAAGTAGCACCATGATTTTCATATAGTGAGTCTCATAATTTGTCTTGTTCATACTAGTGGGAATTTTTCATTATAGAACTTGGCTTGTATATTCCAACGATGGGCTTCCTCAAAATGCCCTAGGTCTTCATGAGCAAGCAAGTTGGATGCACACCCACTAGTTTTCTTTTGTTGAGCATTCTTAGCTCTAGTGCATCCGTTGCATGGCAATCCCTACTCCTTGCATTAACATCAATTGATGGGCATCTCCATAGCTCATTGATTAGCCTCATTGATGTGAGACTTTCTCCTTTTTTGTATTCTCCACACAATCCCCATCATCATATTCTATACCACCCATAGTGCTATGTCCATGGCTCGCGCTCATGTATTGCGTGAAGGTTGAAAAAGTTTGAGATTATTTGAGTATGAAACAATTGCTTGGCTTGTCATCGGGGGTATAGAAGTTGGGAACACCTTTGTGTGACAAAAATGAAGCATAGCCTAACTATATGATTTTGTAGGGATGAACTTCCTTTGGCCATGTTATTTTGAGATGACATAATTGTTTGATTAGTATGCTTGAAGTATTATCATTTTTATGTCAATATGAACTTTTGTCTTGAACCTTTCGGATCTGAATATTCATACCATGATTAAGAACATTTACATTGAAATTATGCCAAAGTATCACTCCGCATCAAAAAATCTCTTTTTATCATTTACCTACTCGAGGACGAGAAGGAATTAAGCTTGGGGATGCCTGATACGTCTCCAATGTATCTATAATTTTTGATTGCTCCATGCTACTTTATCTACTGTTTTGGACTATATTGGGCTTTATTTTCCACTTTTATATTATTTTTGGGACTAACCTATTAACCGGAGGCCCAGCCCGGAATTGCTGTTTTTTGCCTATTTCAGTATTTCGAGGAAACAGAATATCAAACGGAGTCCAAACGGAATGAAACCTTCGAGAACTTGATCTTCTCACCGAACGTGATCCAGGAGACTTGGACCCTACTCCAAGAAGTTTCCGGGGAGGTCACGAGGGTGGAGGGCGCGCCCCCTACCTCGTGGGCCCCTCGGAGCTCCACCGACGTGCTCCTTCCTCCTATATATACCTACGTACCCCCATTAGACCATAGACGGAGCCAAAAACCTAATTCCACTGCCGCAACTTCCTGTATCCATGAGATCCCATCTTGGGGCCTGTTCCAGAGCTCCGCTGGAGAGGGCATCCATCACGGAGGGCTTCTACATCAACACCATAGCCCTTCCGATGAAGTGTGAGTAGTTTACTTCAGACCTTCGGGTCCATAGCTAGTAGCTAGATGGCTTCTTCTCTCTCTTTTTGGATCTCAATACAATGTTCTCCCCCTCTCTCGTGGAGATCTATTCGATGTAATCTTCTTTTTGCGGTGTGTTTGTTGAGACCGATGAATTGTGGGTTTATGATCCAACTTATCTATGAATAATATTTGAATCTTCTCTGAATTCTTTTATGTCTGATTGAGTTATCTTTGCAAGTCTCTTCGAATTATCCGTTTGGTTTGGCCAACTAGATTGGTAGTTCTTGCAATGGGAGAAGTGCTTAGCTTTGGGTTCAATCTTGCGGTGTCCTTACTCAGTGACAGAAAGAGTTGCAAGGCACGTATTGTATTGTTGCCATCGAGGATAACAAGATGGGGTATTTATCATATTGCATGAATTTATTCCTCTACATCATGTCATCTTGCTTAAGGCGTTACTCTTTTTTTAACTTAATACTCTAGATGCATGCTGGATAGCGGTCGATGAGTGGAGTAATAGTAGTATATGCAGGCAGGAGTCGGTCTACTTGTCACGGACGTGATGCCTATATACATGTCATACCTAGATAACCTCATAACTATGCTAAATTCTATCAATTGCTCAACAGTAATTTGTTCACCCACCGTAGAATATCTATGCTCTTGAGAGAAGCCACTAGTGAAACCTATGGCCCCCGGGTCTATTCGCATCATATCAATCTCCATTACTTTATTTTACTTGTTTTGCTTTTACTTTTCACTTTGCATCTTTATACCAAAAATATTATCTCTATCAGATCTCACTCTCGTAAGTGACCGTGAAGGGATTGACAACCCCTAAGCGTTGGTTGCGAGTTGCTACCGTTTTGTGCAGGTACGAGGGACTTGCGCGAGACCTCCTACTGGATTGATACCTTGGTTCTCAAAAACTAAGGGAAATACTTACGCTACTGTGCTGCATCACCCCCTCCTCTTCGAGGAAAACCAACGCTTGCTCGAGACGTAGCAGATATCCGCAGAGGTGAACTCCATGATCGGCGCCCAATCGGATTCGATAGGCATGGACGCAGGCGGCTCGGAGTCCGTGGCCGGAGATGAATCCAATGGTTCGGCAACACGGCTCTCGTAAGGGGTGAAGTCATGTAACGCCCTCGATGCGGCTATATCTCCCACGTGTCGAAGCACGACTTAGAGGCATAACCACATTGAAAGCAATGTCGCAAGTGAGGTAATCTTCACACAACCCATGTAATACATAAGGGAAAGAGATACATAGTTGGCTTACAATCGCCACTTCACACAATACATGAATAAAGCATTACATCAACCAGATACAATCAAGGTCCGACTACAGAAACAAAATAAAAGAAGACTACCCCAAATGCTACACAGATCCCCGATCGTCCCAACTGGGCTCCACTACTGATCAACTAGAACGAAACAACACAAAGGACAAGATCTTCATCGAGCTCCTCCTTGAGCTTGATTGCGTCACCTGCTCGGTAACATTGGCACCTGCAAATTGGTTTTGGAGGTATCTGTGAGTCACTGGGACTCAGCAATCTCACACCCTCGCGATCAAGACTATTTAAGCTTATAGGAAGGGTAAATGTATGATGTGGAACTGTAGCAAGCGACTAGCATATATGGTGGCTAAACATACGCAAATGAGAGCGAGAAGAGAAGGCAAAAGCACGGACGAACAACTATGATCAAGAAGTGATCCTAGAACAACCTACGTCAAACATAACTCCAACACCGTGTTCACTTCCCGGACTCCGCCGAAAAGAGACCATCACGGTTACACACGCGGTTGATGTGTTTTAATTAAGGTCAACTTCAGGTTTTTTACAACCGGACATTAACAAATTCCCATCTGCCCATAACCGCGGGCACGGCTTTCAAAAGTTCAAATCCCTGTAGGGGTGTCCCAACTTAGCCCATCACAAGCTCTCACGGTCAACGAAGGATATTCCTTCTCCCAAGACAATCCGATCAGGCTTGGCATCCAGGTTACAAGACATTTCGACAATGGTAAAACAAGTCCAGCAACACCACCCGACTGTGCCGACAAATCCCGATAGGAGCTCCACATATCTCATTCTCAGGGCACACTCAGATGAGCTCTCCATACAACTAAAACCAAACCTCAAGTTTCCCCGAGGGGGCGTTGCACAGGGCTCTAGTTTGGACCAACACTCAGAGGAGCACTGGCCCGGGGGGGGGGTAAAATAATGATGACCCTCAGGAGTGCGACTCCCAAGGGAAAAGAAAAGGCTAGGTGGAAAATGGTAAAACCAATGTTGGGTATTGCTGGAGGAGTTTTATTCAAGGCGAACTGTCAAGGGGTTCCCATTATAACCCAACCGCGTAAGGAACGCAAAATCCGGGAACATAACCCCGATATGACGGAAACTAGGGCGGCAAAAGTGGAACAAAACACCAGGCATAAGGCCGAGCCTTCCACCCTTTACCAATTATATAGATGCATTAATTAAATAAGAGATATTGTGATATCCCAACAAAATATCCATGTTCCAAACATGGAACAAGCTCCAATATTCACCTGCAACTAACAACGCTATAAGAGGGGCTGAGCAAAGCGGTAACATAGCCAAACAACGGTTTGCTAGGACAAGGTGAGTTAGAGGCTTGGCTTAAACAATATGGGAGGCATGATAAGAAAGTGGTAGGTATCATAGCATAGGCGTAGCAAAAGAGCGAGCAACTAAGCAAGCAAAGATATAAGTGATTTCGAGAGTATGTTCATCTTGCCTGAAATCCCGCAAGGAAGAAGAAACGAGTCCATGAAGAAGATAAACGGACATAGTCGAACGGGTGCTCACAAACGCGACGTTATCGGAACCAACCCGAAGAAGCAAACACCGGAAAGAAGCACACAACATAGTAAACAACCAACACATGAACATGGTATGATATGTGGGATGCGGTATGTGATGCATATGCATGATTTGGAAAGGAATGATTGAACCTGGCCTCAACTTGAAAATCCAAGAGTGCCACTGTAAAGGTGAGGTGATTTCGGTTGAAATCAATATAAAGATCAACGAAATCGGATGCACGGTTTGGAAATGGCAAGCAAAACAAATATGGCACCAATCTGCGATAATCAGCGAGTGACCAACTAAATGCATCAAGATAAATATGCTACATCACTCAAACATGACAACAAAATACATGGCAGAGATCCACTCAAGATGCTTGACAAAAGATAAACACTGAGATGTGGCTAATTCATCCATTTACAGGTTCAAACAAGCATGGCAAAAGTGCAAATGATAACAGGTTTCAGACTTAGTGAAATTAACACAAGTCTGGAATTTATCATCAGGAAGCACACTTTAGAGCATGAAAACTATATTCTACAGGAACATATCATGGCAAATCAAGACATGGCATGAAGCTACTCAAAGAACTTAACAACAATCCCTTAGTGACCCTGAGCTAAAAGGGATCAGAAAATACAATTGCAAGCATGTAAACATGGCAAAAACATAAACAGATTCAGACTTAGTGAAAAACTGGAGCATGCAAAACAGTTAACGAGTATGCATGTTTACGAGCTCGATGCACTCACTACGAGGAATTGCATGACAAACTAAGCATACACCCATCAAGAAGACATGGCATAGAAGCTAGACATGGCAAGAACAACATCATAGCATGCACGGATCAATAGCAACATCCTCGGCAAAATCGCTAAACATGTCAACAATCTGCCAGGATCACTTTATAGAAAAAGTAGAGCTCGATTGACTCAAGCTAGTGTGCTCAATAAATGCAAACAAAGACATGGATGGATAGAGCACCACAATGTTAACAAAACATCCTTACTAATCATCCTCAAAAGAGGCACGGATCACTAGGAAACAACATCAACATATGGCATAAGGACAAAATCAGGACAAGGACTTGGTGAAATTCCAAGTCCCTGAAATCAATATTACCGATTACGCTACTTTGCAAGCTTGTGCTAATCACCACAAATATCACAAAAATACATGGCAAGCACCCCCTGTAAAGATGGCATGGCATATAACAGAACACATGTAGAGCTCAGGATCATAGCATGCACACATTAATCATGGCAAAAAAGACAAATAGCTATTTGCTGAAACAGATCTGACAAATTCATCACGTAGCCCTCTTCCAACAGCATTTCGGGCGTCAAGATGAGCTCAAATGAAGATGATGCAATGATGTACTCGTCAAGGCGAACATTTTGATATTCTACACGCACGAATCGGAGCAACGGTGATGCAGTTATGACATGATGAACAATGCATAAAAATAAGCAGATCTGGGGACTTAGTAGATTTTCACCTCGCGGAAGAAAAATAACGGGCCGGAGGAAGCGGGCCGGATCTGGCCTACGAGGCCCATGTGGAGAGGTCAACGCAGCGCTTGCGGTCGCCCTCCCGATCCGATCTGGATCGAGGAGCATGGCATCGCCGGCGGGCGCCGGCTCGGACTCCGGCGAGCGGGAGCTTGCTCCGGCGAGGGGGAACTCTGGCGGAAGGAGCGGGACGCGCCCGCGTGAAGAGGTGGCAGGGAGGAGCAGGGCGGCACGGGGCGGGGCTCAGGCGCATGCGGCGGCGGTGGCCGACACCTCTCCGGCGAAGTCCGGTGTGGGGAGGCGGTGGCCAGTGGACGCCGGACGGCGGGAAGACGGCGGCGCAACGTTGCGTCGGCGTTGGGCAGCAGAGAAGCGACGAGCGGGCGGCGTCCTAACTCGGGCGGCAACGCGCAGATCCGGGCCCGGGCGGGCCCGCGATGGGTTTCCCCGGGCCACGCGGTGGAGGAGGTTGGCAGCGCCACATGGCGGTGCGCGAGTGGAGGAAGGAGGCGGCGAGACGACGTGGCGGCTCGTGATAGGTCCGTGCGACGTGGCTGGAGGTGGCGGACGCATCCGGCGGCGGAGTGGACATGTCCGGCGGCGCTGAGGGAGGAGTTTTAGGGTTTCGGGGAATAGATCTGAAAACGAAAAAGAAGGGGTCTATTTATAGAGGTAGAGGGAGCTAGGAAGCTCCAAATGAGGTGCGGTTTGCGGCCACGCGATCGTGATCGAACGACCGAGATGATGGAGAGGTCTTAGGTGGGTTTTGGGCCACTTTGGAAGGGTGTTGTGCTGCAACACACACAAGGCCTTTTCGGTCCCTCGGTTAACCGTTGGAGTATCAAACAAAGTCCAAATGGCATGAAACTTGACAGGCGGTCTATCGGTAGTAAACCAAGGTCGCATGACAAGTCTCGGTCCAATCCAGAAATGTTCAACACCCGCACAAGAAAAGAGGTAGAAAGGGATACCGGATGACATAGGAGCGCCGGATTGCAAAACGGACAACGGGGAAAATGCTCGGATGCATGAGACGAACATGTATGCAAATGAAATGCACATGATGACATGATATGAGATGCATGACACGCAAGCACTGACAAGGCAACAACAGCGAATAACTGGAGGACACCTGGCACATCGGTCTCGGGGCGTTACAAGTCAGTATCCGGCTTTATCGCCACTGAGAGTGTGGCCTCCATGGCGGGGTCTATCCACCCGTCCTCGGATGGCGCACTTTGCTTCGGATTGAAGGCCGGAGTAGCTGCAGGTGTGATTTCCCGAACACTGTCCGACGGCAGAGTTACGTCATGCTTGCCGTGATTGTGCGGCGCACCTGACATGGGCTCGAATCCGTCGAAGATCAAGTCTCCGCGGATGTCGGCAGTGTAGTTTAAGTTTCTGAACCTGACCTGATGGCCAGGGGCGTAGCTCTCGATCTGCTCCAGATGGCCAAGCGAGTTGGCCCGCAGTGCGAAGCCGCCGAATACAAAGATCTGTCCGAGGAGGAAAACCTCACCCTGGACCGCGTCGTTACTGATGATTGAAGGAGCCACCAAGCCTTACAGTGACGGCAAAGTGGAACTCTCAATGAAAGCACCAATGTCGGTGTCAAAATAGGCGGATCTCGGGTAGGGGGTCCCAAACTGCGCGTCTAAGGCGGATGGTAACAGGAGGCGGGGGACACAATGTTTACCCAGGTTCAGACCCTATGTCCTGCTTGATTGATCTTGATGATATGAGTATTACAAGAGTTGATCTACCACAAGATCGTAGAGGCTAAACCCTAGAAGCTAGCCTATGGTATGATTGTTGTTGTCCTACGGACTAAACCCTCTGGTTTATATAGACACCGGAGGGGGCTAGGGTTACACAGAGTCGGTTACAAGGGAGGAGATCTAAATATCCGTATTGCCAAGCTTGCCTTCCACACCAAGGAAAGTCCCATCCGGACACGGGACGAAGTCTTCAATCTTGTATCTTCACAGTCCAACAGTCCAGCCAAAGGATATAGTCCGGATGTCTGGAGACCCCCTAATCCAGGACTCCCTCAGAGTACAATAGTGATCTAGGAGTAGATCACTGGACAATGGTCAAAATTATCCTTAAGAGGACTAAGGAAATATTTCTCGGTTATGGAGGTGATAAAAGAGTTCGTCGTAAAGAGTTACGTCGATGCAAGCTTTTGACACCGATCTAGATGACTCTAAGTCTCGATCTAGATACATATTGAAAATGGGAGCAATTGCCTAGAGTAGCTCCATGCAGAGTATTGTAGACATAGAAATTTGCAAAACACATACATATCTTAATGTTGCAGACCCGTAGACTAAACTTCTCTCACAAGCAAAACATCATCACTCTTTGGGTGTTAATCACATAGTGATGTGAACTAGATTATTGAATCTAGTAAATCATTTGGGTATTAATCACATGAAGATGTGAACTAATCACATAAAGATGTGAACTACTGGTGTGAAATCACATGACGATGTGAACCTGATTATTGACTCTAGTGCAAGTGGGAGACTGAAGGAAATATGCCATAGAGGCAATAATAAAGTTGTTATTTATATTTCCTTATATCATGATAAATGTTTATTATTCATGCTAGAATTGTATTAACCGGAAACTTAGTACATGTGTGAATACATAGACAAACAAAGTGTCCCTAGTATGCCTCTACTTGACTAGCTCGTTAATCAAAGATGGTTAAGTTTCCTAGCCATAGACATGTGTTGTCATTTGATGAAAGAGATCACATCATTAGAGAATGATGTGATGGACAAGACCCATCCATTAGCTTATCACTATGATCGTTTAGTTTATTGCTATTGCTTTCTTCATGACTTATACATGTTCCTCAAACTATGAGATTATGCAACTCCCGAATACCAGAGGAACACCTTGTGTCCTATCAAACATCACAGCGTAACTAGGTGATTATAAAGATGCTCTACAAGTGTCTCCAATGGTATTTGTTGAGTTGGCATAGATAGAGATTAGGATTTGTCACTCTGTGTATCGGAAAGGTATCTCTGGGCCCTCTCGGTAATGCACATCACTATGGGCCTTGCAAGCAATGTGACTAATGAGTTATTCATGAGATGATGCATTACGGAACGAGTAAAGAGACTTGATGGTAACGAGATTGAACTAGGTATGATGATACCAACGATCGAATCTCGGGCAAGTAACATACGGATGACAAAGGGGACAACGTATGCTGTTATGCGGTTTGACCGATAAAGATCTTCATAGAATATGTAGGAACCAATATGAGCATCCAGGTTCCGCTATTGGTTATTGACCGGAGATGTGTCTCGGCCATGTCTACATAGTTCTCGAACCCGTATGGTCTGCACGCTTAACGTTCGATGACGATTTGTATTATGAGTTATGTGATTTGATGTACCGAAGTTTGTTCGGAGTCCCGGATGAGACCACGGACATGACAAGGAGTATCAAAATGGTCGAGAGGTAAAGATTCATATATTGTAAGGTTGCATTTGGACATCGGAATGGTTCCGAGTGGTTCGGGCATTTTTTCCGGAGTACCGGGAGGTTACCGGAACCCCCGGGAGAAGTTATGGGCCTTATGGGACATAAGAGGGAAGCACACCAGCCCAAAAGGGGCTGGTGCGCCCCCCCTTGGGCAGGAGGCCGATTAGGACTAGGAGAAGGGGGCCGGCCCCCCTTTCCTTCTCCTTCTCCCTTCCCCCTTTCCTACTCCGTGTGGGAGGTGGGATCCTACTAGGACTAGGGAGTCCTAGTAGGACTCCACACCTTGGCGCGCCCCCTTAGGACCGACTGCCTCTCCCTCTCCCTCCTTTATATACGGAGGCAGGGGCACCCCAAAGACAGACACGTTGATCTTTAGCCGTGTGCGGTGCCCCCCTCCACAGTTTTACACCTCGGTCATGTTGTCCTAGTGCTTAGGCGAAACCCTGCGTCACTAACTTCATCATCATCGGCGACACACCGTCGTGCTGACGGAACTCACCCTCGGCCTCAGTTGGATCAAGAGTACGAGGGACATCACCGAGCTGAACGTGTGCAGACCACGGAGGTGTCATGCGTTCGGTACTTGATCGGTTGGATCACGAAGACGTTCGACTACATCAATCCCGTTACTAAACGCTTCCGCTTTTGGTCTACGAGGGTACATAGACACACTCTCCCCTCTCGTTGCTATGCATCTCCTAGATAGATCTTGCGTGATCGTAGGATTTTTTTTGAAATACTACGTTCCCCAATAGATGATTACCCCGGCGACGCTCCGGCGCCACCAGGAGAGAGGGGGAGAGAGCCCCCCTTCTTGTTCTTCTTCTTCTTCTTCCTCCTTGGCCTCCCCCTACATGGGAGGAGAGTTCCCCCTCTGGTCCATGGCATCCATGGTAGCGGAGGGGCAAGAGACCGTTTCTTACCCGGAGATCCATAACTCTGATTGCACTGAAATTTTTACACGTTTTTCCCATAAATTATCTTTCTTGCACCTGAAGAAGGGACCCAACAGACTTACGAGGAGGACACAAGACACTTGGGCGCGCCAGGGGGTGCCTGACGCGCCCTGGTGGGCTGTGGAAGCCATGGGCCTCCGTTAGCATTGATTCCTCCACCCAAATATCACATATATTCCGAAATAATTATCTGTAAATTTTTATCACATTTGGACTTTGTTTGATATGGATATTTTGCGAAACAAAAACATGCAAGAAACAAGAACTAGCACTCGGCATTGGATTAACAGGTTAGTCCAATAAATCATATAAAATATTGCCAAAAATATGTGAAAGTTGTGTAATATTGGCATGAAACAATCAAAAATTATAGATACGACGGAGACATATCAGCAACCCCAAGCTTAATTCTTGCTTGTCCTCGAGTAGGTAAATGATAAAAAAGATATTTTTTGATGTGGAATGTACTTAGCATAATCTTGATCATATATCTAATCATGGCATGAATATTAAGACACGAATGATTTAAAGCGATAGTCTACAGTTTGACATAAAGACATCAATACTCAGGAATCAACAAACAATCATGTCTTTCAAAATATCAATGCTAAAGAAAGCTATCCCTACAAAATCATATAGTCTTGTCATGCTCTGTCTTCTTAACACTAAGTATTTATCATGCACAACCTCGGTGTCAGCTAAGTAATTGGTTCATACTTTTTAACGCACTTTAGCTTTTTCAACCCTCACGCAATACATGAGCGCGAGCCATGGATATAGCACTACGGGTGGAATAGAGTATGATGATAGGGGTAAATATAGAGAAGACAAAATAGTAAGAAAGTCTCACATCGACGCGGCTGACCAACGGGCTATGGAGATGCCCATCAGTTGATATCAATGCGAGGAGTAGGGATTGACATGCAACGAATGCACTAAGAGCTATAAGTGTATGAAAGCTCATCATGAAAACTAAGTGGGTGTGCATCTAATCCTATAATGAAAAATTCCCACTAGTATATGAAAGTGACAACATAGGAGACTCTCTATATGAAAAACATGGTGCTACTTTGAAGCACAAGTGTGGAACTAGCATGCCCCCTTCTCTTCCTTCTTTCTTTCATTTTTTTCTTTTTCTTTTTCTTTTTTCCTTTTTCTTATTTTTTCTTATTTTTTCTTTCTTTTTCTTTTTTTTCCGGAGGCTCATCCCGACTTATGGGGAAATCATAGTCTCCATCATCCATTCCTCACTGGGACTAATGCTCTAATAATGAGAATTGATGATCATCACACTTCTATTTACTTACAATTCAATACCTATAACAAAATATGACTCTATATGAATGCCTCCGGCAGTGTAGCAGGATGTGCAATGATCTAGCGTAACATGTATAAAAATAATGCACGACGGATGAGCCACAACTACTATGTCAGCTATATGATCATGCAAAGTAGTATGACAATGAATGCTCAAGTCATCAAAATGGAAGAGGTGGAAGTTGCATGGCAATATATCTCGAAATTGCCATGGGAAGTCCATAATAGGTAGGTATGGTGGCTGTTTTGAGGAAGATATAATAAGGCCTATGTGCGACAGAGCGTATCATGTTGTTGGGAAACGTAGCATGAAATTTCAAAAAAATTCCTACGCTCACGCAAGATCTATCTAGGAGATGCAAAGCAATGGGAGGGGGAGAGTGTGTCTGATAAGCCACAAGTATAGGGGATCGCAATAGTTTTTGAGCGTAGAGTATGCTACCTATTGAGCACTGCGTTGGTTTTCCCTTGAAGAGGAAAGGGTGATGCAGTAAAGTAGCGTAAGTATTTCCCTCAATTTTTGAGAACCAAGGTATCAATCCAGTAGGAGATCACGCTCGAGTCCCACACACCTACACAAACAAATAAGAACCTCGCAACCAACACGATAAAGGGGTTGTCAATCCCTTCGCGGTCACTTACGAGAGTGAGATCTGATAGATATGATAAGATAATATTTTTTGGTATTTTTATGATAAATAGAAATAAAGATGCAAATTAAAATAAACGACAATAGAAATAGCTAAGTGTTGGAATATTAATATGATGGAAGATAGACCCGGGGGCCATAGGTTTCACTAGTGGCTTCTCTCAAGAGCATAAGTATTACGATGGGTAAACGAATTACTGTCAAGCAATTGATAGATTTGAGCATAGTTATGAGAATATCTAGGTATGATCATGTATATAGGCATCACGTCCGTGACAAGTAGACCGAAACGATTCTGCATCTACTACTATTACACCACACATCGACCGCTATCCAACATGCATCTAGAGTATTAAGTTCATAAGAACAGAGTAATGCTTTAAGTAAGATGACATGATGTAGAGGGATAAAAGCATGCAATATGATACAAACCCCATCTTTTTATGCTCGATGGCAACAATACAATATGTGCCTTGCTGCCCCTGCTGTCACTGGTAAAGGACACTGCAAGATTGAACCCAAAGCTAAGCACTTCTCCCATTGCAAGAAAGATCAATCTAGTAGGCCAAACCAAACTGATAATTCGAAGAGACTTGCAAAGATAAACCAATCATACATAAAAGAATTCAGAGAAGAATCAAATATTGTTCATAGATAATCTGGATCATAAACCCACAATTCATCGGATCTTGACAAACACACCACAAAAGAAGATTATATCGAATAGATCTCCAAGAAGATCGAGGAGAACTTTGTATTGAGATCCAAAGAGAGAGAAGAAGCCATCTAGCTAATAACTATGGACCCGAAGGTCTGAAGTAAACTACTCACACATCACCGGAGAGGCCATGGAGTTGATGTAGAGGCCCTCCATGATCAATGCCCCCTCCGGCGGAGCTCCGGAAAAGGCCCCAAGATGGGATCTCTCGGGCACAGAAGGTTGCGGCGGTGGAATTAGGTTTTTGTGGTGCTCTTGGATGTTTTTGGGGGGGGGGGTACATGGATATATATAGGAGGAAGAAGTACGTCGGTGGAGCAATGAGGGGCCCACGAGGGTGAAGGGCGCGCCCAGGGAGGGTAGGCGCGCCGCCTGCCTCATGGCCTCCTCGATTGTTTCTTGACGCCCACTCCAAGTCTCCTGGATCATGTTTGTTGAGAAAATTACGTTCCCGAAGGTTTCATTCCATTTGGACTACGTTTGATATTCCTTTTCGGCGAAACTCTAAAATAGGCAAAAAAAACAGCAATTTGGGGCGGGCCTCCAGTTAGTAGGTTAGTCCCAAAAATGATATAAAAGTGTAAAATAAAGCCCATTAACATCCAAAACAGATAATATAATAGCATGGAGCAATCAAGAATTATAGATACGTTGGAGACGTATCAAGTATCCCCAAGCTTAATTCCTGCTCATCCTCGAGTAGGTAAATGATAAAAAGAATTTTTGATGTGGAATGCATTCTAACATATTTCTCAATGTAATTTTTGTTTATTGTGGCATGAATGTTTAGATTCGGAAGATTCAAGATAAAAGTTTAATATTGACATAAAAATAATAATACTTCAAGTATACTAACTAAGCAATCATGTCTTCTCAAAATAACATGGTCAAAGAAAGTTATCCCTACAAAATCATATAGTCTGGCTATGCTCTATCTTCACCACACAAAATATTTAAATCATGCACAACCCCGATGACAAGCCAAGCAATTGTTTCATACTTTTGATGTTCTCAAACTTTTTCAATCTTCACGCAATATATGAGCGTGAGCCATGGACATAGCACTATATGTGGAATAGAATAGTGGTTGTGGAGAAGACAAAAAAGGAGAAGATAGTCTCACATCAACTAGGCGTATCAACGGGCTATGGAGATGCCCATCAATAGATATCAATGTGAGTGAGTAGGGATTTCCATGCAACATATGCACTAGAGCTATAAGTATGTGAAAGCTCAACAAAACAGACTAAGTGGGTGTGCATCCAACTCGCTTGCTAATGAAGACCTAGGGAATTTTGAGGAAGCCCATCATTGGAATATACAAGCCAAGTTCTATAATGAAAAATTCCCACTAGTATATGAAAGTGATATCATAGGAGACTCTCTAACATGAAGATCATGGTGCTACTTTGAAGCACAAGTGTGGAAAAAAGGATAGTAGAATTGTCCCTTCTCTCTTTTTCTCTCCTTTTCTTTTTATTTTTTGGGCCTTCTTTTTTATGGCCTTTCTCCCTTTTTTCGTCCGGAGTCTCATCCCGACTTGTGGGGGAATCATAGTCTGCATCATCCTTTCCTCACTGGGACAATGCTCTAATAATGATGATCATCACACTTTAATTTACTTACAACTCAAGAATTACAACTCGATACTTAGAAAAAATATGACTCTATGTGAATGCCTCCGGCGGTGTACCAGGATGTGCAATGATGCATGAGTGACATGTATGAAGAATTATGAACGGTGGCTTTGCCACAAATACGATGTCGACTACATGATCATGCAAGCAATATGACAATGATGAAGCCTGTCATAATAACGGAATGGTGGAAAGTTGCATGGCAATATATCTCGGAATGTCTATGGAAATGCCATAATAGGTAGGTATGGTGGCTGTTTTGAGGAATGTATATGGTGGGTGTATGATACCGGCGAAAAGTGCGCGGTATTAGAGAGGCTAGAAATGGTGGAAGGATGAGAGTGCGTATAATACATGGACTCAACATTAGTCATAAAGAACTCACATACTTATTGCAAAAATCTATTAGTTATCGAAACAAAGTATTACGCGCATGCTCCTAGGGGGATAGATTGGTAGGAAAAGACCATCGCTCGTCCCCGACCGCCACTCATAAGGAAGACAATCAATAAATAAATCATGCTCCGACTTCATCACATAACGGTTCACCATACGTGCATGCTACGGGAATCACAAACTTTAACACAAGTATTTCTCAATTCACAACTATTGAACTAGCATGACTCTAATATCACCATATCCATATCTCAAAACAATTATCAAGTATCAAACTTCTCATAGTATTCAATGCACTTCTATGAAAGTTTTTATATTATTCCTAAAAGAAAATTTCCATGTTGTTCTAAAGGACTCTCAAAATAATATAAGTGAAGCATGAGAGATCAATTATTTCTATAAAATAAAACCACCGCCGTGCTCTAAAAGGTATAAGTGAAGCACTAGAGCAAAAACTATATAGCTCAAAAGATATAAGTGAATCACATAGAGTATTCTAATAAATTTCAAATCATGTGAGTCTCTCTAAAAAGGTGTGTACAGCAAGGGTGATTGTGGTAACTAAAAAGTAAAGAATCAAATCATACAAGACGCTCCAAGCAAAGCACATATCATGTGGTGAATAAAAATATAGCTCCAAGTAAAGTTACCGATGGACGAAGACGAAAGAGGGGATGCCTTCTGGGGCATCCCCAAGCTTAGGATTTTTGGTGTCCTTGAATTTTACCTTGGGGTGACATGGGAATCCCCAAGCTTAGGCTCTTTCCACTCCTTGTTCCATAATCCATCAAATCTTTACCCAAAACTTGAAAACTTCACAACACGAAACTCAAAATAGAAAATCTCGTGAGCTCTGTTAGCGAAAGAAAACAAAACATCACTTCAAGGTACTGTAATGAACTCATTATTGATCTATATTGGTGTTAAACCTACTGTATTCCAACTTCTCTGTGGTTTATAAACTCTTTTACTAGCCATAGATTCATCAAAATAAGTAAACAACACAAGAAAAACAGAATCTGTCAAAAACAGAACAATCTGTAGTAATCTGTAGCTAACGAAAACTTCTGGAACCCCAAAAATTCTAAAATAAATTTTTCGACGTTAGGAATTTATCTATTAATCATCTGCAAAAAGAATTAACTAAATATCACTCTCCAAATAAAAATGGCAGCAATTCTCGTGAGCGTTAAGGTTTCTGTTTTTTACAGCAAGATCAAACAGACTTTTCCCAAGTCTTCCCAACGGTTCTACTTGGCACAAACACTAATTAAACACTAAAAACACAACCAAAACAGAGGCTAGATAAATTATTTATTGAATAACATCAAGGAATAATATTGGGTTGTCTCCCAACAAGAGCTTTTTTTTAAAGCCTTATAGCTAGGCATAATATTTCAATGATGCTCACATGAAAGACAAGAATTGAAGCACAAAGAGAGCATCGTAAAACACGTGACAAACACATCTAAGTCTAACATACTTCATATGCATGGGCATATTATAGGCAAACAAATTATAAAGGCAATCAAAAACTAACATATGCAAGAAAGCGGAAAGAAACAATAGCAATCTCAACATAACGAGAGGTAATTTAGTAACATGAAAATTTCTACCACCATTTTTCCCTCTCTCATAATAATTACATGTAGGATCATAAGCAAATTCAACAAAATAGCTATCACATAAAATATTTTCAACACGATCCACATGCATGCAAAGTTGACACTCTTCCAAAATAGTGGGATTAACATTAACTAAAGTCATGACCTCTCCAAACCCACTTTCAATAATATTGCAAACACTATTATCAATCTCATATTCATCATGGGGCTTAAATAAATTTTCAAGATCATAAGAAGAATCACCCCAATCATGATCATTGCAATAAGTAGAGGACATAGCAAAACTAGCATCCCCAAGCTTAGGGTTTTGCATATTATTAGCACAATTTACATAAATAGAATTTATAATAAAATCATTGAAATCATGCTTTTTATTCAAAGATCTATCGTGAATAGCTTCATAAAGTAATTCATCACACTTTTCAGATTCACGAATTTCAAGCAAAACCTCATAAAGATAATCTAGTGCACAAAACTCACTAGCAAATGGTTCATCATAATTGAATATCTTAAAAATATTAGCAAGCGGATGAGGATCCATAGATCTTAGGTTCTCTGTTGAGCAATAAATAAACAACTATTCCAACCAAACGAGCAAACGAGCCAAGTAAGACATCAAAGCAGATGGAAAGACGAACAGAAGAAGGGTAAATAAAACGGCAAGGGTGAAGTGGGGGAGAGGAAAACGAGAGGCAAATGACAAATAATTTAATGCGAGGGATAAGAGTCTGTGATGGGTACTTGGTATGTATTGACTTGTGCGTAGACACCCCGGCAACGGCGCCAGAAATGGCTCGTTGTCGGGAGTCAAATCTTGACTTGACTTGGCGCGAATCTCCCCGGCAACAGCGTCAGAAATCCTTCTTGCTACCTCTTGAGCACTATGTTGGTTTTCCCTTGAAGAGGAAAGGGTGATGTAGTAAAGTAGCGTAAGTATTTCCCTCAGTTTTTGAGAACCAAGGTATCAATCTAGCAGGAGATCATGCTCGAGTCCCTCGCACCTACACAAACAAATAAGAACATCGCAACCAACGCGATAAAGGGGTTGTCAATCCCTTCATGGTCACTTACGAAGATCTGATAGATAAGATAAGATAATATTTTTGGTATTTTTATGATAAAGAGAAATATAGATGCAAAGTAAAATAAACGGCAATAGAAATAGCTAAGTGTTGGAAGGTTAATATGATGGAAGATAGACCCAGGGGCCATAGATTTCACTAGTGGCTTCTCTCAAGAGCATAAGTATTACGGTGGGTAAACGAATTACTATCGAGGAATTGATAGATTTGAGCATAGTTATGAGAATATCTTGGTATGATCATGTATATAGGCATCACGTCCGTGACAAGTAGACCGAAACGATTCTGCATCTACTACTATTACTCCACACATCGACCGCTATCCAACATGCATCTAGAGTATTAAGTTCATAAGAACAGAGTAATGCTTTAAGTAAGATGACATGATGTAGAGGGATAAACTCATGCAATATGATATAAACCCCATCTTTTTATCCTCAATGGCAACAATACAATACGTGCCTTGCTGCCCCTGCTATCACTGGGAAAGGGCACCACAAGTTTGAACCCAAAGCTAAGCACTTCTCCCATTGTAAGAAAGATCAATCTAGTAGGCCAAACCAAACTGATAATTCGAAGAGACTTTCAAAGATAAACCAATCATACATAAAAGATTTCAAAGAAGAATCAAATATTGTTCATAGATAATCTGGATCATAAACCAACAATTCATCGGATCTCGACAAACACACCGCAAAATAAGATTACATCGAATAGATCTCCAAGAAGATCGAGGAGAACTTTGTATTGAGATCCAAAGAGAGAGAAGAAGCCATCTAGCTAATAACTATGGACCCGAAGGTCTGAAGTGAACTACTCACACATCACCGGAGAGGCCATGGAGTTGATGTAGAGGCCCTCCGTGATCAATGCCCCCTCCAGCGGAGCTCCAGAAAAGGCCCCAAGATGGGATCTCTCGGGTACGGAAGGTTGCGGCTGTGGAATTAGGTTTTCGTGGTGCTCCTGGATGTTTGGGGGGTACGTGGATATATATAGGAGGAAGAAGTACGTCGGTGGAGCAACGAGGGGCCCACGAGGGTGGAGGGCGCGCCCCCTGCCTCGTGGCCTCCTCGATTGTTTCTTGACGTCCACTCCAAGTCTCCTGGATCACATTTGTTGAGAAAATCACGTTCCCGAAGGTTTCATACCGTTTGGACTACATTTGATATTCGTTTTTGGCGAAACTCTAAAATAGGCAAAAAAATAGCAATTTGGGCTGGGCCTCCAGTTAGTAGGTTAGTCCCAAAAATGATATAAAAGTGTAAAATAAAGCCCATTAACATCCAAAATAGATAATACAATAGCATGGAGCAACCAAAAGTTATAGATACGTTGGAGACATATCAGAGTATTCAACCCAAATTTATTGATTTGACACAAGGGGAGCCAAAGGATATTCTCAAGTATCAGCAGCTGAGTTGTCAATTCAACCACACCTGGAAGACTTAATATCTGCAGCAAAGTATTTAGTAGCAAAGTAGTATGGAAGTAATGGTAACGGTGACAAAAGTAACATTAGTAGTTTCATAGCAGTTGTGACAGTAGCAGCAGAAAAGTAACGAAGCAAAGATCAATATTTGAAAAGCTCGTAGGCAATGGATCAATGATGGATAATTATATAGGATGGCATTCATCATGCAACAGTTATAACATAGGGTGACACAGAACTAGCTCCAATTCATCAATATAATGTAGGCATGTATTCCGAATATAGTCATACATGCTTATGGAAAAGAACTTGCATGGCATCTTTTGTCCTACCCTGTCGTGACAGCGGGGTCCTATTGGAAACTAAGGGATATTAAGGCCTCCTTTTAATAGAGTACCGAACCAAAGCATTAGCACTAAGTGAATACATGAACTCCTCAAACTACGGTCATCACCGGGAGTGGTCCCGACTATTGTCGCTCCGGGGTTGCCGGATCATAACACGTAGTAGGTGACTATTGACTTGCAAGATAGGATAAGGAACACAAATATATTCATGAAAACATAATAGGTTCAGATCTAAAATCATGGCACTCGGGCCCTAGTGACAAGCATTAGGCATAGCAAAGCAACATCAATCTTAGAACATATTGGATACTAGGGATCAAACCCTAACAAAACTAACTCGATTACATGGTAAATCTCATCCAACCCATCACCCTCCAGCAAGCCTACAATGGGATTACTCACAAACGGCGGTGAGCATCATGAAATTGGTGATGGAGGATGGTTGATGATGACAATGGCGACGGATTCCCCTCTCCGGAGCCCCGAACCGACTCCAGATCTGCCCTCCAAGGAAGAACAGGGCTTGGCGGCGGCTTCGTATTGTAAAACGCGATGAATCCTTCGCTCTGATTTTTTTCTCCCCAAAAGTGAATATATGGAATTGGGTTGAGGTCGGTGGAGGTCCAGGGGGCCCACAAGGTCGGAGGGTGCGCCCCCACCCTTGTGGCCAAGGTGTGGGCCCCCTTCTGTTGATTCTTTTGCCAATATTTTTTATTAATTCCAAAACTTATCTCCGTGAAGTTTCAGGTCATTCTAAGAACTTTTTATTCTGCACAAAAGTAACACCATGGCAATTCTGCTGAAAACAGTGTCAGTCCAGGTTAGTTCCATTCAAATCATGCAAGTTATAGTCCAAAACAAGGGTAAAAGAGTTTGGAAGTAGATACAACGGAGACATATCAACTCCCCCAAGCTTAACCCATTTGAAAGGATCGATATAGTTTTTTTACTATATACTGCAAGGCAACAACCTCACATCCCTTTATTGAAAAGAAATAGAGAAGTTACAAATTTACAAATTTACATGCAGAAGAAAGGAAATACTTACAAAGAGGTCTAGGAAAGGGTAGCTATCCAAGAGATTAAGCTATCTTTATATTTACATCTAATTCTATGAGAAAAAAGAGAAATGTCATGGATAAAGTTCCACCTCTAAGATCTAAAGGAAGGCTGCTCATTTCTGAAGATCTTCCCATTCCCTTGTGTCCAAATATTCCATGAAGCAGTGAAGACAACCTCTGTGAAAAAAGGAAGAGCAAAATCCCTCCTAGCTGACTGAGCCATCTCATAGGTGGTCTGGTTCGGCTGAACAGTCCAAGAAATTCCAAGATAGTTCCAAACCCTTTGACTGAAGTTGCAAGCAAAGAAAAGATGACCCCGATATTCATGGGTAGCACAGTGGCATAGCACACATGTGTCATCCTGGATGATCCAGTGTCGGCACCGCATCATATCCCTGGTATTCAAACGGTCCATTAAAAGAAGCCAACCAAACACCTTGAACTTGAGCATGCATGCACACTTCCAAATCCATTTGAAAATGGGATCAACCACTAGGTGGGAGAAGTAGGACTCATAGTAAATCTTTGACTTAAAATCACCAGATTAAGATGGCCATTTCCAAATGTCCTTCCTCTCCTCATCCAGGTTGATCAAAGGCAGCAGGGACTGGAGTTGGGTGAACTCAGTATAGGCCTCCGGCGATAGAGGCAGATGGAAATGATCCGAGGCATCAGGCCGTTCCATAAACTCTTTGACAGTGTTCGCACCATCAATCACAAATGAATGGAGCCGTGGGAAATGCTCATGCAATAAGACATCATGATTACCCAGTTGCCATCGATCGAGCCAAAAAAGCACCGTGTTTCCTGCATGTACTGTCACACCCTAGTTAGTTCAAGCATTAGAGTGTGCATCATGTTTAAATTCCTCTTAAATTTGAAATGGGGAAGACAGAACCCCCAACCCCCCTGGAAACAACTAGGGTTTACTAAAATTATTTTTCAATGAACCTGAAATGCCCTTCTAAAAAGTTCACTCTCTTTGTCTTGGGTTAGAACCTCTGGCAAAATTGGTGCACAATTTTCTAGGTCAATAGAAGGTCATTGAATAAAATCATAAGTATTTGACTTTGGGCATTTAAATGCTATAAAATAATTTAAATGCTCAAATAATTCTGGAAATAAATGTTTGCTGTTGGAAATATTCTAAACAGAGCCCACACTTATTTTCAGGATTTTTGGAAACGTTTTAGTATTTTAATAAAGCCCAACAGTTGTAGTTAAATAGAAAAACAGAAACAAATAAAAAAGAGAGAGAGAGAGAGGGAAGCCCACCTGGGCCTTACCTGTGCTGGCCCAGCCCACCTAGCTCGGCCCAGCCGACTGGCCTTGCCAGTTGTCGTCCTCCTCCCGCCAGGAGGACGAGGAGCACGTGGCCGGCGCCCGCGGCCACACGCCGTCCACCTCCTGCTTCTGCCGACGCCCTGGAGACGTCCAGGGATGCCACGCCGACCCCCACGTCCCCCTCTCATCCTCCATCACTCTCCCCCTTGTCTCCCTCACCCTCTCCCACGATGGCCGAGCGCGATCCTCACCGCCGTTCGCCGTAGACGTCACCAGAGCCACCCCCTCGCCCCTCCGACAAGCCCAATAGCTCCGCCTCGTCGCCCTGGACCTCTCCGCTGACCCACGCGACTCCAAACGCCGCCGAACGCCGTCTTCGCCCTCGTCTTCAACCTCGGGCACCCGAGCCGTCTCCGGTCGATTCGGCGCCGCCAGGACCTCCCCGAGCTCGCTGACCCCCTCTCCGATGCCGCTGTGAGCTCCTCTTCCTCTTCCCCTAGCTCCCGTGCTTGTTTGGCCTCTCTAGTCGCCACTTCCACCGCACATGAAAGCTCCCCGCCGCCGGCCATGGCGCCGTCGTGGCTAGAGCCACAGTGGCTCGAAGCCAAGCTCACCATTGTGCTCAGCGCAGCACCAGGAGCCCGTAGCCACCACCAGCTCCTTCTCCCGTGCACCGTAGCGTCGAACCCAACCCCGTCCGAACTCCGGCCGCCGCTGTCGAGCTCGCCGGCGTCGTTTCCGGCGTCCCCGTGTCCAACCACTTGCACCACTGGATGCGACGGCTCCCCAGCTACGCATAGCACGTCTCCACCGGCGATTTGGTCACCGAAGGACCAAATTGAAGCTCTCCACCGTCTCGGCCTCGCCGGCGACTCAATGCCGGCGGGATTAGCCCCGCTGACCAGGGGTTTGACCCCAGTTTGACTCCATCTGAGACACTGACATGTGGGGCCGGCTTCTAACTAATTTAGATTAGTTTAAATTAGAGCTAATCACTCTGTTAGAGGTTAATGACGCCGTTAACTACCCCTCTCTCACTGACATGTGGGCCCAGAGCCTAACTAACCCAGTTTAGTGCTAACTAAACACTAACCAACTTTGTTAGTTAGCTGAGAGACTGACAGAAGGGGCCCACCAGTCAGGTTTGACCTGGGCTGGCGCCTTTGACTCGCTGGCGTCACAGTGACGCAGTGCGGACGCATTAATTCAATTTCTGGATTTATTCTTTAATAGGAAATTCTAGAAAATAATCAAAACTTCTAAAAATCATAGAAAATCAACCATAGCTCCAAATGCAAAGATTTATATATGAAAAATGATCAGAAAAATTCAATCTATCCATCTGTAATGGTTTCATGCATGACAAAACAAGTTAACCTTGCTGTTTAAGCAGAATGAAGTAATGCACTAATAAAGCCATGTTTAATAAGCTAATAACTGAATCTTTGACTCAAATGAGTTCATCCCTTTCTGTTTTAGCTTGCATTAGGCCAAGACACCTTCATCTTGCCATGTCATAGCATGCATCATATTGTTGCATATTTCCATGTGTTGATTATGTTTTGGTGTGTCTTTCGTGGTAGGTTCTGCCTCCGAGGATAACCCCGAGTATCCGTCTGAAGGGCAGTACCCTACTACCACTACAACAGGCAAGCAACCCATTGATCATTCCGATACAAAACCATGTTCTCGCTTCTGCTCTTGTTTACTACATTAAGACAACGCGATTCAAACTGCTGTGTGTTACGGTAGTTGAACCCTTATCCTTTGCATGACCTGTCATTGCCACAGTAACTAGATGAAACCCACTAGCATGTGTAGGAGTTGATTGAGCCATGTATGTGATTCCTACCTTGCTATGCCTGCTATGCTTAGAGTTGTGTCAGGTCTGGTTCATCTGGGTGATGGGCTAGAGTGATATGATATGTCGGTAATGTGAGGAATGTGTTGAACATGTTTTGGTAAAGGTATCGATGAGAGGCCATGTAGGAGTACATGGTGGGTTGTTTCATTGAGACCGTCCATAAGAACTGAGATCTGTATGCGTGATTTAAGATTCAGCTACTACCACACATTGGGCCCTGAAATATGACCCCGCTCGACTTACTGACCCCTCTCGCTCTCTGTCCAGGAGTTGCAACTAGTTTCTGGTGTTTGTAGGATATGTGTTGGCGGCCGTGCGTAGCGCTGACCCTAGGGGTGGGCTATGATGCGGTAGATACACCGTGGCCGGGTATGCCGGGTGCCTGTTTGGCGTCTCAGGACCCTGTACACATCGTTTGGGGCCGTTGAGGACACCCCGGCCGGATTTCCTTGCGGATGGAACCTGAATAGCCCATAAACCTGGACTGGAGACTTGTGAGGTTAGTCAGGTCGTGGTCTACACCCACGTCGGTTTTCGCTTGAAGTCTGCCGAGCACATGTCGTGTGCAGACGCTAAGTGGTGGAAACATGTGTGACGAAGTACACCCCTACAGGGTATAAAACTATTCGAATAGCCGCGTCCGCGGTAAAGGACTACTTGGTTGCCTATATAGTTCATAGACAAGTTAATGGATACTACTAAAAGACTCAAGAAAAGTGTGAGTACCGAGGATGGCCCTCTCGTAGGATGACGAGGGAGGATCCTCGGTGGAGTATTGTGTTGGTGAGTAGTGGACTCGTGTGCGAACACTATTTTACTGGTGGAGTTCTGTAGGATAGCTTAGCCAAGAGTCAAAGCTGGCTTGCTGCAATAACCCCACCACCTTCTTGAGAATAAGCATGTATAGTAGGTTCTGTTGTAAGACTTGCTGAGTACCCTTGTACTCATGTTTGCTTAATTACTGTTTTCAGACGACAACATCGCCCCCTCCGATGGGTTCTACGTAGACCTTGACGTCGACGAGTGACTAGCCACCCAGGTGGTGATCATGGCCATGGAGGGCCCTATGTAGATAGACAGGCTTCGAGAAGCCTTCTTTCTTTCTAGTGTCTGTACTCAGACTAGTTGCTTCCGCATGTGCTTGTATGATTGTATGACTTGAGTGTCGGGTCATGTGACCCGTATCTGTATGAACATGTTATGTATGGCTCTCTGGAGCCTTTAAATAAAGTACTTGAGTTGTAGAGTTTTGTTGTGATGCCATGTTGTATGTACTCATATCGGGCATATTGTGTGTATGATTGAAATGCTTGGTATGTGTAACGCCCCAAGACCGGAGCTTCAGATGCCTTCCATGTTTCCGGGTTTCGTCGTGTGATTTGTTTGGTTCGTCGTTTTCATCTTTGCATCTTGTGCATTGCATCATGTCATCATGCAACCCGTTTTAAAACTCACTAAATAATTTGTGTGGATCTTCGATCCATTTAAATCGAGGGAAGAGTGACTTCTCTTTATAACATATCCTCCCAATATTTAGGGAGCTATATAAAACCATTCCATTGTTTTGGAATTCACCTTAACACACTTACATATTAAATCCCTTGGCCTTTTTCTTCTTCAAGTGTTGACTCTCTAACCTTGCCTTATATTTCTTTCATCATTTTCCGGAGCTCCACCTAAATTCTCAACATTTTTGGGCACTTTGATAAACCTGTCCCAGATCAAACCTTTTGAATTAAATTCAAAGGAATTTGAATTTAATCTTTCAAACTTGACCTTTTCTATTTTCCCCGACCGTGCACATTTTTCTGAGTCCATAAAAATTACCCCTGTGCCCAAATTCTTCCTCTAACCTTCTCTTCTCTCTTTTCCCTTCTTTTATTTCTTTGTTTTTTTTGGTAAAGAGAAGGAGATGGGAGAGAGAAGTGCCCGGCTGGGCCTCCCAGCCCAGCTGCAACCTGCCAAGCAGGCGCCATCCCCGCGGCCCACCTAGGCCTAGCGGCCTCCAAGGCCCAGCAACGCCCCACTACAGTCCCTAACCCTAGGCCCAGCATCTCCCCTCGCTACCCTCTCCCTTGAACTCCTTCCCTCGTTCCCTCACCACCGCCAGAGCCATCTCCTCGATCCCCCTCGCTCTCTCCTCTCACCTTCTCTCTCGCACTCACAGAGAGCAGCCCGATCCCCATCGCCATTAGCTCGAGCCCCCTTCCTCCTCGATTCGGCCCGCCGCCGGCGCCCTGCAGTCGTTGTCGTCTTGCCGCTATGCTGCACCCCACCTCCATGGCCGCCGCGCCCCGCCTCGACGCCCGGATGCCACTTCGCGCCGCCGCCCGACCCTGCTGGTCGAGCTCGTCGACTCGCGGCCGAGTCCTCCTCCTGCGCCGCACCTGCAGTCAGAAAAGGGAGGGAGAGCTCCACACGCCGTTCACTTCTCTCCCTCGACACCCATCTCTCCCTCTCGGCCATAGCATCACCACCCTCGAACCGTCCCCTTCGGCCTCGACTCCGGCGAGCGCCGCGCCCTGCCAATTCTTCTCCGCACGAAGCCTCCCCTCTGCTTCCTCGTTCCTTTGCCTGCGCACCGTGCATTTTTGGTTCAGCCATGGATGGCCGGCTCTGCCAAGTTCCCCGCTGCCACATCGTGGCCTTGCCCTCCTCCCGTGCTCGACGCCGCGGCCACACACGAGGGCGCCTCCTCCCGCCTGCGCCTCTCTCTCCAGCATGGCCGCCCTAGGCTCCTCAGGAAGCCGCGCCGCCCGCCTCTGGCCATGGCTCCAGCGAGAACCAGGCAGCCCCACACCAGAGCTGTCGTTCCTGCTGCTGCCGTGTTTTCCCGTGACAAACGAAACGGGCATGCCGCCTCCCCGCCATGGTGCTGCCTTGTTTTGGTTCGCTAAGGTCCGCACCGAAACATCGTCACGGTCGACTACGTTTTGCTGTCCCGACCGGAACCATCAAGTACTCGAGACACAATGGCGCCAAGTACCAATACTAACGTGAACGACTACCATCAATTGTGTACAACTACCGCCAACGCGTACCTCTCCGTTGCCATGGGTTTCGTCAAGTCCAACGGTGAACCCTGAAGTCATCGGATCCGTCAAGTCCAACAACGACTATGTACAACTATCGGCGACCACGAACGTCTATGAAACATGTACCACGACCATCGCGGAAGACCCCGTGGACATCAAGTTCCGTGTCATGACCCCGAACATCTACGAAGCGAGAACGACTACTTCCACTACCGCCGTCGCGAGAACGCCTACTTCCCTCTACGAACTTGATCCGTTCCGAAAAGTCTCACCTCGAAGGTATAACCCCGAGACGACGCCCGTGAACGAATGAATGCATGTGGGATGAGATGCACCCTTTGTCTGCACCGTGTCCGTTTTGTCACTCATTTCCATGCCACTAACTCGTGGGACCCCCGGAATCCGGGAGCGCCCCACCATCTTTTGCACGCATCCGCACCCTTCTCCTTTGCATCGGTGTCTCAATCGAGTTACCGGAACCAGAACACTGCCGTGGTACCGTTTTCGTTATCGTTGTCGTGGCACCCCTTTCATTTCCACCATGATGACAAATGCTTCATAATATGCTCTTGTTAACATTTTCTTAAAATTGCTTAAAACTTGCACATGTCATTCGCATCATGATAATAACATTTAAATGTTAAAATTGTTGTTGCACCAAATTGATAATTGCATATGGGGATTTACCAGATTTGTTGTTTGTTATATCCGGCCTCATTTAAACTTGCCTAAATGTTTAGTTTTCTCATGTTTCACCTCTTGCCATGTTTAATAACATTTAATATTGTTGGGTACATAAACAAGATCGAACTAAATACGTTATGTGGTGTTTTGGCAATATGCAACTCCGTTGCATATTGTGCTCCACTTAATTTGTAGGGTTGCTTGTGCATTTTGCCATGCCATGCTTCATTAAACCGGACATGCATCATACTTGATTGTGCATCATGCCATGATTATGTGGTGGTTGTTTACTATGTTGTTTGCTTCTTTCCGGTGTTGCTTCTTCGGGTTGATTCCGGTAACGTCGTGTTGTGAGGATTCGTTCGACTACATCCGTTTGTCTTCTTCATGGACTCATTCTTCTTCCTTGCGGGATTTCAGGCAAGATGATCATACCCTTGAAATCACTACTATCTTTGCTTGCTTAGTTGCTCGCTCTTTTGCTATGCCTATGCTGCGATACCTACCACTTGCTTATCATGCCTCCCATATTGTTGAACCAAGCCTCTAACCCACCATGTCCTAGCAAACCGTTGATTGGCTATGTGACCGCTTTGCTCAGCCCCTCTTATAGCGTTGTTAGTTGCAGGTGAAGATTGAAGTTTGTTCCTTGTTGGAACATGGAGATGTTGTTCCTTGTTGGAACATGTTTACTTGTTGGGATATCACTATATATCTTATTTAATTAATGCATCTATATACTTGGTAAAGGGTGGAAGTCTCGGCCTTATGCCTGGTGTTTTGTTCCACTCTTGCCGCCCTAGTTTCCGTCATATCGGTGTTATGTTCCCGGATTTTGCGTTCCTTACGCGGTTGGGTTATAATGGGAACCCCTTGACAGTTCGCCTTAAGTAAAGCTTTTCTAGCAATGTCCAACATTGGTTTTACCATTCGCCACCTAGCCTTTTTTTTCCTTGGGTTTCGCGGACTCAAGGGTCATCATTATTGTACCCCCTCGGGCCAGTGCTCCTCTGAGTGTTGGTCCAACCTGTCAGCTGCCGGTGACCACCAGGGGCAACTCTGGGCTGGCCTACCCGTACCTAGGACAATCTGAGTGTGCCATGAGAAAGAGATATGTGCAGCTCCTATCAGGATTTGTCGGCACATTCGGGCGGTGTTGCTGGTTTAGTTTTACCCTGTCGAAATGTCTTGTTGTACCGGGATACCGAGTCTGATCGGAATATCTCGGGAGGAGGTCTATTCCTTCGTTGATCGTGAGAGCTTGTGATGGGCTAAGTTGGGACACCCCTGCAGGGATTTGAACTTTCGAAAGCCGTGCCCGCGGTTATGGGCAGATGGGAATTTGTTAATGTCCGGTTGTAGAAAACCTGAAGTTGACCTTAATTAAAAATGCATCAACCGCGTGTGTAACCGTGATGGTCTCTTTCCGGCCGAGTCTGGGAAGTGAACACGGTGTTGGAGTTATGCTTGACGTAGGTTGTTTTAGGATCACTTCTTGATCGTACTTTCTCGAACGTGCTTTGCCTTCTCTTCTCGCTCTCATTTGCGTATGTTAGCCACCATATATGCTAGTCGCTTGCTGCAGCTCCACCTCATACTTTTACCTTACCCATAAGCTTAAATAGTCTTGATCGCGAGGGTGCGAGATTGCTGAGTCCCCGTGGCTCATAGATACTTCCAAAACCAGCTTGCAGGTGCCGATGAGACTGTGCAGATGACGCAACCAAGCTCAGGAGGAGCTCGATGAAGATCTTCTCCTTTGTTTGGTTTCGTTCTAGTTGATCAGTAGTGGAGCCCAGATGGGGTCGATCGGGGACCTTTGTCGCATTTGGGGTTCTTCTTTTATTTTGGTTCCGTAGTCGGACCTTGATTGTATCTGGATGATGTAATGCTTTATTCATGTAATTGTGTGAAGTGGCGATTGTAAGCCATCTATGTATCTCTTTCCCTTATGTATTACATGGGTTGTGTGAAGATTACCTCACTTGCGACATTGCTTTCAATGCGGTTATGCCTCTAAGTCGTGCTTCGACACGTGGGAGATATAGCCGCATCGAGGGCGTTACAGTATGAATGGGATCCGACAATCTAGTTGTTTATCCTTGGCAGCCTTTCCTATGGGGAAATGTAGTCTAGTGTTCCTTGAGCCATAGTAGTCCGCTACAGCCCGGTTCACCGGAGTCCTGCTAGCCCAGCACTACTGTTCAGGACACTTGACTGGCCGGCATGTGTTTCACTTCATTCCTATGCCTGTCCCTTCGGGGAAATGTCACGCGGTGACTTCCGGAGTCCTGCCTAGCCTGTTATAGCTCGGGTTCCCCGGAGTCCTGTTAGCCCAGTGCTACAGCCCGGAATCACTCGCTGATGACCGACATGCTCGATGTGATTCATGTATGCCTGTCTCCATAGGTCTGTGCCGCTTTGGGTTCACGACTAGCCATGTCGGCCCGGGTTCTCTGTCATATGGATGCTAGCGACACTATCATATACGTGAGCCAAAAGGCGCAAACGGTCCCGGGCCATGGTAAGGCGACACCTGTGGGATACCATGCGTGAGGCCGCAAAGTGATATGAGGTGTTACCAGCTAGATCGATGTGGCTTGGAATCGGGGTCCTGACAGCATTGGTATCAGAGCCGGACTGCCTGTAGGTTTGTTGAGCCAAGCTGGTCGATGTCGAGTCTAGAAATGCTTTAGTGATATGTAGGGGAATTGATTGTGGGAGGGAACGTAAGGCTCTTTTACTCCTTTACCCTATGCCTCTAATCTGAGTCATTCTCTTCTCATTCAACGTGGGTTAAGGACTAGGCTCTCTTCTTCTATCAGGTTCATGTGTTACTAATCCGTAGTAGCTTATAGGATTGCTATTATAAGCCCCAGTTCAGTTTCTACTATTTTAGTATGTTGCTAATTGGATCATAACCTTGATATGATGTTGTTGAGTGGTATTGCGAACTGTTGTGGATGTCTAAAATCTTTTTCTGAGCATTTACAACTATTATGCTGTCCAATTTTCCCTAGAAATTCTGATGTCTTTGCATTGTGGTTGTGCTTTCAGATGGCCAACCGTGTTCAAAACCAAGTGGTTCGCCTGACCCAGTGCCTTGACGTGACCGGTCATACTGCTATGTTAGTCCGGGTAATGATCGAGACGGGTTACCGTTGGTATCCCGAATACACCATCGAAGAGCAATTCCGAGACTTTAATCAAAGCCAATATTTTTGCACCGTCAGGATATTTCCTTCTTATCCTGGATCTACCGAGCCCCTTCACTGTTCCTATGGACTCGGGGTTACTGTTGAGATGGCTATGCAGGATGCTTCCTATTCCATGATGACCATCATGCGAGTCCGGACTAGCCTGCTTTGGAACACCGACTTCCGTTACATGCCAGCTTCACTTCCGGGAGCGCAAGGGTATCTTCAGGCTATCTATGCTGACTCCACTCAGGAGGACTCATTAACTCGTACCAATGCCGAGATGCTCAAAGATAAGGACCGAGAGAATCGGGCCTTGAGGCTGGAGCTTTTCAATACCCGTGCTGATCATTGGGCTACATTGACTCGGTTTGCACATGCGGTGCAAGCTGGATGTATGGATACAAGGGATCTGTATCCTGTGAGATCTGCTTTGCCAGACATGGTGGATTGGCGTGATGTGGGAGGCATCACCCCACCCCGTGGTCCTCGCAGGCCACCGTTTGTTGGTCCAAGATCTCATCCTAGCCCCTATGGTCCATAGGCTCCTCAGGACTGTCTGTTCCCGGATGATCATGTTGAACTTCCAGGCTATGGAGGTGACTTCTATGAGGACTAATACGGAGCTGTCTGAGTTAGTAGTAGTACCACTAGTATTGTAATAGTTGTATCTTCACTGTCCTGCGTGACTTGTGGACTACGACTTGGTGTGTAATCAATTCCGGAGGTGTAGTCAAATAATGTATAGGAGCTTGGAATGCCTCCGATGAGATGTAACGTCTTCCATCATAGTTGTACTGTAGCTTGGGCTTGTACTAAACTATGTATGATGTGTATGACCGTTGGTATATATATGGCAGTCTTATATTACCATGACATACGGATGAACATCTCTGCATTCCGTGCTATCCATTACATTTTGCACTTCCTTGCTAAGTTTGAGCCATCCTTATCTAAACCGTTGTCTTGTTTTCTCCTAGGATGGTCAACACCCGCGGCAACCCTGCTGCCTCGGAGCAGGGGGAAGCCAGTGCAGCTAGGGGTGAAAATCTGCCTCACCCGCCTTCTCTGGCCGAAGTGATGCTGGAGGCGGAAAGAAACAAGCGTGAGACTAACCGCCTGCTAGAGCGGATTGAGCAGAAAACTGCACGCCATCCGCGAAATGACTTGGTGTCAATCAATGACTTTATCAAGCTGTACCCACCAAAGTTTAACCATTCCGTCGAGCCCCTCGACGCGGATGACTGGCTTCGCAGCATCACCCACAAGCTACGTTCTGCCAACGTAGCCGAAGCCGACAAGGTTACTTACGCTGCCTACCATCTCGAAGGCCCTGCTAGCCTCTGGTGGGAAAATTTTGAAGCTATGCGCCCGGTCGGCCAAATTACTACTTGGGCTGAATTCAATGAGGCTTTCTGTGAGCATCACATTCCGGAAGGTCTCATGGATCGCAAGAGGGAGGAGTTCTGCAACTTCACCCAAGGAATACTGACTGTGGATGCTTATAGTCATGAATTTGGGAATCTAGCACGTTATGCCCCTGAAGAGGTATCTACTGACGCTAAGAAGCAGGCAAGGTTCCGCAAGGGACTTAGCCCTGAGCTTTGCCGCGATCTTCGTCTGCACGAGTGCACCTCCTTTCAGAAGTTGGTCAATAAAGCCATCAGTGCTGAGACAGGCCAGACTGATTATGACGCTTCACGCAAGCACTCCCGTGATTTTGGCTCTTCATCCGGCTCTGGAGCTCAGAAGCGCCGGGTGTGGATCCCAAGAACGGCACTGCCACCCAGGTTCATCCCGAGGCCATCCTTTGAGGCGCCTCATCCTAACCAGCAATTTGCACCGCCCAAGCCCTATGGTGGCCCCGCTGCTAACGCTGCTCCACGCCCCAATATGGTGACATGCTTTAAGTGTGGAGCCGGGTCACTATAGTTGAGAGTGTCCCCAAAACAACAACCCTAATCAAACTGGAAAGTCCGTTGGCCGTGGTAAGCCCGCGGGAAAAACATTCTACGCCAAGCTGGCCACCACTGCACGTGGCCATGTCAACTATGTTTCAGCCGAGGAGGCTCATGAGGATCCTAACGTCGTCCTTGGTACGCTCCTTGTTAACTACCATCCGGCATCTGTTCTTTTCGATACTGGAGCATCTCATTCATTCATATCCGAGAACTATGCTCGATTGCATAACACGACATTCTGTGACATGCCCTCTACCATGGAAATTCAAACCCCTGGCTCTAGATGGCAAACTTCTAGAGTAAGCCATGGGAACGAAATTCTTGTCAATAGACTTGTCTTCCTTGCATCCTTAATAGCTCTCAAGTCCTCGGACATAAACATCATCTTGGGTATGGACTGGATGTCAGCTCATTATGCTAAGATCGATTGTGCCACTAGAACCGTTCAACTTACTCAGCCATCGGGCAAGACAGTCAATGTCTTAACCCGAGTGGCCAAGCGCCAACTTTACTCCCTAAATGCCAACCCCTTCCAGACCTTGAGGATGTTCCGGTAGTCCAAGACTTTCCGGATGTCTTTCCAGAAGAACTGCCAGGTGTTCCACCTGACAGGGATGTTGAGTTTGTGATAGACCTTGTTCCAGGAACCGTTCCAATTTCTAGAAGACCCTACAAGATGGCACGCTTAGAACTAGCCGAGCTTAAGAACCAACTCGATGAGTCCTTGAAAAAGGTTTTCATCCGTCCTAGTTCCTCTCCTTGGGCTTGCCCCGTCCTCTTCATTAAGAAGAAGGATGGAACGGATCGAATGGTTGTGGATTACGGACCTATCAACTTGGTCACCATCAAGAACAAATGCCCGCTTCCCAGGATCAACGATCTGTATGATCAGCTCGCTGGATCCTCAGTCTTTTCCAAGATGGATTTGAGGTTGGGCTACCATCAAATCAAAATCAGAAACGGGGACATTCCCAAAACGACCTTTGTTACTCGTTATGGCCAATACGAGTACACTGTCATGTCCTTCGGTTTAACAAATGCCCCAGCTACCTTCTCTCGGTTAATGAACTCGGTCTTCATGGAGTACTTGGATAAATTCGTCGTAGTATACCTCGATGACATACTCATCTACTCCAAGAATGAAGAGGAACATGCCGAACATCTAAGGCTGGTATTGATGAAACTTCGAGAGCATTGCCTTTATGCCAAATTCTCCAAGTGTGAATTTTGGTTGCCAGAAGTGACCTATATAGGCCATGTAATCTCTGGCAAGGGTATTGCTGTCAATACCGAGCGAGTTCAAGTCGTCCTTGATTGGACTCCACCTGAGACGGTTAAGCAAGTTCGGAGCTTCCTTGGCTTAGCGAGCTATTGCCGCTGCTTCGTCGAGAATTTCTCCAAGGTTGCTAAACCTCTAACTGAACTCCTCAAGAAAGATAAAAGGTTCGAGTGGACTCCACAGTGCGAGTTCATCTTTTAGGAACTGAAAAGACGCCTGACATCTGCTCCCGTACTGGTATCACCAGACTTCTCCAAGGACTTTATTATCTATTGCGACGCCTCGCGACAAGGACTAGGTTGCATGCTCATGCAAGATCGTCAGGTAATTGCCTATGCTTCACGGCAATTACACCCACATGAGGAAAATTATCCCACACATGATCTAGAGCTTGCAGCTGTAGTCCATGCACTTAAAACTTGGCGACATTACCTTCTCGGTAATCGTTGCGAGATCTTCACCAATCACCAAAGTTTGAAATATATCTTCACCCAACCAGATTTGAATCTCAGGCAAAGACGTTGGGTTGAGTTGATCTCGGATTACGACTTAGGAATAACTTACACCCCGGGCAAAGCCAATGTCATGGCTGATGCGCTAAGCCGTAAGTCCTATTGTAACAACCTGATGTTACAACAAAGTCAACCACTTCTCCATGAGGAATTTCGTAAGCTTAATCTTCACATTGTTCCTCGAGGATTCCTATCCACCCTGGTGGCGAAACCTACCCTTATGGATCAAATCATAGCTGCCCAGAAGCGTGATAAGGGCATATCCCGGATTAGGGAAAACATTGCTAGCGGAGTTGCTAAATGTTTTTCCATGGATAAGTGGGGTGTTGTCTTCTTTGAGAACCGTTTGGTGGTTCCCAAGAAACAACATCTACGCCAGTTGATCCTTAAGGAAGCTCATGAATCCCCTCTCACCATTCATCCCGGTAGTACTAAAATGTATCAAGACCTACGCCAGAGGTTTTGGTGGACTAGGATGAAGAGAGAAATCGCTCAATACATTGCTAATTGTGATGTTTGTCGTCATGTTAAAGCAGAGCATCAACGGCCTGCTGGCACCCTTCAACCTTTGGCTATTCCTGAATGGAAATGGGATAAAATCAGTATGGATTTCATCACTGGGTTTCCCAGGACCAAGAGAGGGGATAATGCCATCTTCGTCGTAATCGACCGACTTTCCAAAGTAGCCCACTTTCTACCTGTTCGTGAGAGTATCACTGCTAGCCAGCTAGCCGAATTATACATCTCCCGAATAGTGTCTCTTCATGGTGTCCCATTGGAAATTAACTCAGACCGTGGGAGTCTCTTCACCTCTTGATTTTGGGAAAGTTTCCAAAATGCTATGGGAACTCGTCTCTCTTTTAGTACCGCCTTCCATCCTCAATCAAGTGGTCAAGTAGAACGAGTTAATCAAATTCTGGAAGATATGCTCCGAGCTTTTGTTATCTCATTCAGAATGAGTTGGGAGAAATGCCTTCCATTCGCGGAGTTTGCTTATAACAATATTTATCAAGCCAGCTTGGGCAAGGCTCCTTTCGAAGTTCTCTATGGACGAAAATGTCGAACGCCTCTTAACTGGTCAAAAACCGGGGAAAGACAACTCTTTGGCCCGGATATGATTCAGGAAGCAGAAGAGCAGGTTCGCATTATTCGTGAGAAATTGAAAACAGCCCAATCTCGTCAAAAGAGTCAATATGATCGTAAACATAAGCCTATGACTTATGAAGTCGACGAGAAGGCTTACCTTCGGGTTACTCCGTTAAAGGGAACCCATCGTTTCGGTATCAAAGGCAAATTGGCTCCTCGTTACATTGGACCCTTACGCATTCTTGCCAAACGAGGAGAAGTTGCCTACCAATTGGAACTACCTTTGCATCTTTCCAGAGTTCACGATGTCTTCCATGTTTCTCAACTCAGGCGTTGCTTCGCGGATCCCATCCGTGGAGTGGACCATGAAACGCTTGATCTACAAGATAACCTCTCCTATCAGGAATATCCCGTTTGTATCCTTGATCAAGCCGAGCGTACCACTCGACGTCATAATATCAAGTTTCTCAAGGTTCAATGGTCACACCATTCCGAGAAAGAAGCCACTTGGGAAAGGGAGGATCATCTTCAACTCGAGTACCCCACCTTCTTCCCGGAGGATCCTAAATCTCGGGACGAGATTCTTTTGAGTGGGGGTGAGTTGTCACACCCTAGTTAGTTCAAACATTAGAGTGTGCATCATGTTTAAATTCCTCTTAAATTTGAAATTGGGAAGACAGAACCCCCAACCCCCCTGGAAACAACTAGGGTTTACTAAAATTATTTTTCAATGAACCTGAAATGCCCTTCTAAAAAGTTCACTCTCTTTGTCTTGGGTTAGAACCTCTGGCAAAATTGGTGCACAATTTTCTAGGTCAATAGAAGGTCATTGAATTAAATCATAAGTATTTGACTTTGGGCATTTAAATGCTATAAAATAATTTAAATGCTCAAATAATTCTGGAAATAAATGTTTGATGTTGGAAATATTCTAAACAGAGCCCACAATTATTTTCAGGACTTTTGGAAACGTTTTAGTATTTTTAATAAAGCCCAATAGTTGCAGTTAAATAGAAAAACAGAAACAAATAAAAAAAAGAGAGAGAGGGAAGCCCACCTGGGCCTTACCTGTGCTGGCCCAGCCCACCTGGCTCGGCCCAGCCGGCTGGCCTTGCCAGTCATTGTCCTCCTCCCGCCAGGAGGACGAGGAGCGCGTGGCCGGCGCCCGTGGCCACACGCCGGCCACCTCCTGCTTCTGCCGACGCCCTGGAGACGTCCAGGGATGCCATGCCGACCCCCACGTCCCCCTCTCATCCTCCATCACTCTCCCCCTCGTCTCCCTCACCCTCTCCCGCGATGGCTGAGCGCAATCCTCGCCGCCGTTCACTGTAGACGTCACCAGAGCCACCCCCTCGTCCCTCCGACAAGCCCAATAGCTTCGCCTCGTCGCCCTGGACCTCTCCGCTGACCCACGCGACTCCAAACACCGCCGAACGCCGTCTTCGCCCTCGTCTTCAACCTCAGGCACCCGAGCCATCTCCGATCGATTCGGCGCCGCCAGGACCTCCCCGAGCTCGCTGACCCCCTCTCCGACCCCGCTGTGAGCTCCTCTTCCTCTTCCCCTAGCTCCCGTGCTCGTTTGGCCTCTGTAGTCGCCACTTCCACCGCACCCGAAAGCTCCCCACCGTCGGCCATGGCGCCGTCGTGGCTAGAGCCACAGTGGCTCGAAGCCAAGCTCACCGTTGTGCTCAGCGCAGCACCAGGAGCCCGTAGCCACCACCAGCTCCTTCTACCGTGCACCATAGCGTCGAACCCAACCCCGTCCGAACTTCGGCCGCCGCTGTCGAGCTCGTCGGCGTCGTTTTCGGTGTCCCCGTGTCCAACCACTTGCACCACTGGATGCGGCAGCTCCCCAGCTACGCGTAGCACGTCTCCACCGGCGATTTGGTCACCAGAGGACCAAATCCGAAGCTCTCCGCCGTCTCGGCCTCGCCGGCGACTCAACGCCGGCGGGATTAGCCCCGCTGACCAGGGGTTTGACCCCAGTTTGACTCCATCTGAGACACTGACATGTGGGGACGGCTTCTAACTAATTTAGATTAGTTTAAATTAGAGCTAATCACTCTGTTAGAGGTTAATGACGCTATTAACTACCCCTCTCTCACTGACATGTGGGCCCAGAGCCTAACTAACCCAGTTTAGTGCTAACTAAACACTAACCAACTCTGTTAGTTAGCTGCGAGACTGATAGAAGGGGCCCACCAGTCAGGTTTGACCTGGGCTGGCGCCTTTGACCCGCTGACGTCACAGTGATGCAGTGCTGACGCATTAATTCAATTTCTGGATTTATTCTTTAATAGGAAATTCCAGAAAATAATCAAAACTTCTAAAAATCATAAAAAATCAACCATAGCTCCAAATGCAAAGATTTATATATGAAAAATGATCAGAAAAATTCAATCTATCCATCTGTAATGGTTTCATGCATGACAAAACAAGTTAACCTTGCTGTTTAAGCAGAATGAGGTAATGCACTAATAAAGCCATGTTTAATAAGCTAATAACTGAATCTTTGACTCAAATGAGTTCATCCCTTTCTGTTTTAGCTTGCATTAGGCCAAGACACCTTCATCTTGCCATGTCATAGCATGCATCATATTGTTGCATATTGCCATGTGTTGATTATGTTTTGGTGTGTCTTTCGTGGTAGGTTCTGCCTCCGAGGATAACCCCGAGTATCCGTCTGAAGGGCAGTACCCTACTACCACTACAACAGGCAAGCAACCCATTGATCATTCCGATACAAAACCATGTTTTCGCTTCTGCTCTTGTTTACTACATTAAGACAACGCGATTCAAACTGCTGTGTGTTACGGTAGTTGAACCCTTATCCTTTGCATGACCTGTCATTGCCACAGTAACTAGATGAAACCCACTAGCATGTGTAGGAGTTGATTGAGCCATGTATGTGATTCCTACCTTGCTATGCCTGCTATGCTTAGAGTTGTGTAAGGTCTGGTTCATCTGGGTGATGGGCTAGAGTGATATGATATGTCGGTAATGTGAGGAATGTGTTGAACATGTTTTGGTAAAGGTATCGATGAGAGGCCATGTAGGAGTACATGGTGGGTTGTTTCATTGAGACCGTCCATAAGAACTGAGATATGTATGCGTGATTTAAGATTCAGCTACTACCACACATTGGGCCCTGAAATATGACCCCGCTCGACTTACTGACCCCTCTCGCTCTCTGTCCAGGAGTTGCAACTAGTTTCTGGTGTTTGTAGGATATGTGTTGGCGGCCGTGCGTAGCACTGACCCTAGGGGTGGGCTATGATGCGGTAGATACACCATGGCCGGGTATGCCGGGCGCCCGTTTGCCGTCTCGGGACCCTGTACACATCGTTTGGGGCTGTTGAGGACACCCCGGCCGGATTTCCTTGCGGATGGAACCTGAATAGCCGATAAACCTGGACTAGAGACTTGTGAGGTTAGTCAGGTCGTGGTCTACACCCACGTCGGTTTTCGCTTGAAGTCTGCCGAGCACATGTCGTGTGCAGACGCTAAGTGGTGGAAACATGTGTGACGAAGTACACCCCTACAGGGTATGAAACTATTCGAATAGCCGCGCCCGCGGTAAAGGACTACTTGGTTGCCTATACAGTTCATAGACAAGTTAATGGATACTACTAAAAGACTCAAGATAAGTGTGAGTACCGAGGATGGCCCTCTCATAGGATGACGAGGGAGGATCCTCGGTGGAGTATTATGTTGGTGAGTAGTGGACTCGTGTGCGAAAACTATTTTACTGGTGGAGTTTCGTAGGATAGCTTAGCCAAGAGTCAAAGCTGGCTTGCTGCAATAACCCCACCACCTTCTTGAGAATAAGCATGTATAGTAGGTTCTGTTGTAAGACTTGCTGAGTACCCTTGTACTCATGTTTGCTTAATTACTGTTTTCAGAAGACAACACCGCCCCCTCCGATGGGTTCTACGTAGACCTTGACGTCGACGAGTGACTAGCCACCCAGGTGGTGATCATGGCCATGGAGGGCCCTATGTAGATAGACAGGCTTTGAGAAGCCTTCTTTCTTTCTAGTGTCTGTACTCAGACTAGTTGCTTCCGCATGTGCTTGTATGATTGTATGACTTGAGTGTCGGGTCATGTGACCCGTATCTGTATGAACATGTTATGTATGGCTCTCTGGAGCCTTTAAATAAAGTACTTGAGTTGTAGAGTTTTGTTGTGATGCCATGTTGTATGTACTCATATTGGGCATATTGTGTGTATGATTGAAATGCTTGGTATGAGTGGGATCCGACAATCTAGTTGTTTATCCTTGGCAGCCTTTCTTATGGGGAAATGTAGTCTAGTGTTCCTCGAGCCATAGTAGTCCACTATAGCCCGGTTCACCGGAGTCCTGCTAGCCCAACACTACTGTTCAGGACACTTGACTGGCCGGCATGTGTTTCACTTTGTTCCTATGTCTGTCCCTTCGGGGAAATGTCACGCGGTGACTTCCGAAGTCCTGCCTAGCCTGCTACAGCCCGGGTTCCACGGAGTCCTGTTAGCCCAGTGCTACAGCCCAGAATCACTCGCTGATGACCGACATGCTCGATGTGATTCATGTATGCCTGTCTCCATAGGTCTGTGCCGCTTTGGGTTCATGACTAGCCATGTCGGCCTGGGTTCTCTGTCATATGGATGCTAGCGACACTATCATATACGTGAGCCAAAAGGCACAAACGGTCCCGGGCCATGGTAAGGCAACACCCGTGGGATACCGTGCGTGAGGTCGCAAAGTGATATGAGGTGTTACCGGCTAGATCGATGTGGCTTGGAATCAGGGTCCTGACATGTACTTGTGGAATAGATAGCTTGCAAAAGTTGTTATATAAACGCATGACATCACACCACCAAAAGGAGCCATAGCTCTGAGTGTTGTGTGGCGGTGAGGATGCGTAATAAGTGTCCCAAATTAATGTGACCCAAGGCACATCAACCTTGTTAGAGAACTTGAATAGGTGCTTGAGCAACAAAGCCTCATTTTGAATACCCAAATTAAGAACACCCAGACCACTGTACTTCTTAGGGCGACAGACCAAATCCCAAGCAGCTAATGATTGGCGTGGGTTATCTGTGTTTCCTCTCCACAGACATTGTCACATGATTCGCTCTATTTGCTGCAATATGCCCTTGGGAAAAGATAGTGTACACAAGTAATAAATTGGCATGGAACACAACACCAATTACAGTAATTGTAGCCGGCTCCCTTGATTCAACAAGCATGAGGATGCAGATAAACGATGCTCAATGCGATCAACCAGAGGCAACAGATCATAGATTGTAGGTCTAGAATTTCCCATTGGCAACCCTAGATATGTGAATGGCATGGAACCAACATCGCATCTGAGCAAGTGGCAACCCTAGCGCCCTCCTCATCACTCATATTGATTGGAATAAGGGAGGATTTACTGAAGTTGACACGCAGGCCTGTTGACGCCGCAAAAGTATCAAGCATCTCCTTGAAGGCAATGAGTTGATCGTCGATCGCAGGCAGGACAATTAGGGTGTCGTCCGCATATTGAACAATCGGGTAGTCATTGGAGTTGGTTGGGATTGGCAATGAAAGAATGTTCCTGTAACACATCTTGTTGACCACAGACTGCAGTAAATCAACCGCAATCACAAACAATAACGGGGATAGAGGATCCCCTTGACATACGCCCGTTCTGCATACAAAGTGATTGCCCGGCACTCCGTTTAAGAGCACAAAAGAAGATCCCGTAGACAAGATGCTATTAATCCAGCCCGTCCAACGACTGTCAAAACCCTTGCATTGTAAAATTCCGAGAATAACCTCATGCTCAATTGTATTGAATGCCTTCGTGAAATCGAGCTTGAGGAGGATGATGAGCCGCTTCGACGCCTTACATTGATGTATATACTCAAAACAGCAAGCCAGGGAATCTTGAATAAATTGACACCGAAGAAAACCATATTTATTATGGTGGATGCATCTGAGGATCACTTTCTGGAGACGATTAGCCAGCAGTTTAGTTAAAAACTTCAAGCACGTGTTGGTCAATGAGATGGGCCAAAAATCGCTAACCACTTTAGGTCTTAGTGTAGCGCCCCGAGACCGATGTGCCAGGTGTCCTCCAGTTATTCGCTGTTGTTGCCTTGTCATTGCTTGCGTGTCATGCATCTCATATCATGTCATCATGTGCATTGCATTTGCATACATGTTCGTCTCATGCATCCAAGCTTTTTCCCCGTTGTCCGTTTTGCAATCTGGCGCTCCTATGTCCTCCGGTGTTCCTTTCTACCTCTTTTCGTGTGCAGGTGTTAAACGTTTTCGGATTGGACCGAGACTTGTCATGCGGCCTTGGTTTACTACTGGTAGACCGCCTGTCAAGTTTCGTGCCATTTGGACTTCGTTTGATACTCCAATGGTTAACCGAGGGACCGAAAAGGCCTCGTGTGTGTTGCAGCCCAACACCCCTCCAAAGTGGCCCAAAACCCACCTAAACCTCCTCCATCACCTCGGTCGTTCGATCACGATCGCGTGGCCGAAAACCGCACCTCATTTGGACTCTCCTAGCTTCATGTACCTATAAATATGTGTCTCCCTCCGAAATTCTCGCGCAGATGAAACCCTAACCTCCTCCTCCGCGCGCCACCGGACATGACCACTCCGCCACCGGACGCGTCCACCCCGCCGCCACATCACTCCAACCAATCGGAGCGCGCCATCTCAGCAGCGTCGCCGTCCCGCGCCAATCACGGCCCGCCACCTGTCCAGCGCGCCGCCCCCACTGCGCCGGCCCGCGGAGCCCATCACGAGCCCGGTCACCGCCGCCGCCGCCTGCATGCACGGATCTGCGCCCGCCGCCATGCGCCTTTGGCCGGAGACGCCGCTCAACGGACACCGCGCCCACGCGCCACCCTTCGCCGGAGTTCTCCGCCACAGCCTGCAACCTCGCTGGAGCACTGTGCTCTCGTGTCCTTGCCGCCCGAGCTCCTTGTTGTCCCCATGGCGCCGCCGCCCTCTTGCTCGTCACTGGACGGGCCGGACCTCACCGGATCTGCCGCCCGTTGTCGGTACCGGCCTCCCCGCCGTCCTCGAGCATTCTCGTCGAAGCTCCATGGTGCGCCGCCGCCGTCCTGTCTCTCGCTCCCGATCGGATCGGGAGGAGGACGAGGAATCAGCCCCGTGGGCCCGCACCGCGTCCGGCCCACCTCCAGCCTCAGCCCGCTTCCTCCGGCCCGCGCCGCCTCTCCGCTGAACTGGGCCAGGCCCATGGTGAGCGCCAGCTATCCTCCGCCCCCGTGCGACTTTTACTCTTTGACGCTCACTGAAAAACTGCTAAGTCCCCAAATCCATACATTTTGAGCATACTTCATCGCATCATAACTTCATAACCGTTGCTCCGATTTGTGCGTGTAGCAAATCAAAATGTTCACCTCGACGAGTACATCATTTCATCTCATTGCATCATTTTCATTTGAGCTCATCTTGACGCCCGAAATGCTATTGGAAGAGGGCTATGTGATGATTGTTTCAGATCTGTTTCAGCAAATGCCCTTTTGTCATTTTTGCCATGACTAATTTGTGCATGCTATGATCCTGAGCTCTACATGTGTTGTGTAGAATGTCATGCCATCATTACAGGGGTGTATGCCATGTATTTTTTGTGACCTTTGTGGTGACTAGCACAATCATGCAAAGTAGCTTACTCAATGATGCTGATTTCACGAACTTAGAATTTCACTAAGTCCTTGCCCTATCTTTATTTTTATGCCATATGTTCATGATGTTTCCTAATGATCCGTGCCTCTTTTGAGGATGATCAGTAAGGATGTTTTGTTAATATTGTGGTGCCTATCCATACATGTCTTTGTTTGAATTTATGGAGCACCCTAGCTTGAGTCAATCGATCTCTACGTTTGCTATAAAATGTTCCTGGCAGATTGTTAACATGTTTAGCGATTTTGCCAAGCTTGTTGTTGATCCGTGCATGCTATGTTGTTCTTCTTGCCATGTCTAGCTTCTATGCCATGTCTATCTGCTGGGTGTATACTTAGATTGTCATGCCATGCCTTGTAGTGAGTGCATCGAGCTCGTAAACATGCCTACTTGTTAACTGTTTTGCCATGCTCCAGTTTTTCACTAAGTCTGAATCTGTTTATGTTTTTGCTATGTTCACATGCTTGCAATTGTACTTTATGATCCCTTTTGGCTCATGGTCACTAAGGGACTTTTGTTATATTCTTTGAGTAGCTTAATGCCATGCCTTGCTTTGCCATGATATGTTCCTGAAGCATGTAGTTTTTGTGCTCTAAACATCGCTTCCTGGTGATAAATTCCTGACTTGTTGATAATTTCACTAAGTCTGTAACCTGTTATCATTTGCACTTTTGCCATGCTTGTTTGAACCTGTTAATGAGTGAATTAGCCGTAGCTCAATGTTCATCTTTAGTTAAGCATCATGAGTGGATCCCTTCCATGTATTTTGTTGCTATGTTGGAGTGTTGTAGCATGTTGTTCTTGATGTATTTAGATGGCTTCTTGCTGAATATCGCAGACCGTTGCCATATTTGTTTTGCTTGCCATTTCCAAACCGTGCATCCGATTCCGGTGATCTTTATATCGATTTCAACCGAAATCAATTCCTCTTTCCAGTGGAACTATTGGTTTTACAAGTTGGGGCCAGTTTCAGTCATTCCTTTCCAAATCATGCATATGCACTGCATACCGCATCACGCATATCATGCCATGTTCATGTGTTGGTTGTTTACTATGTTGTGTGCTTCTTTCCGGTGTTGCTTCTTCGGGTTGGTTCTGATAACGTTGCATTTATGAGGACCCGTTCGACTTCGTCCATTTGTCTTCTTCCTGGACTCGTTCTTCTACCTTGCGGGATTTCAGGCAAGATGACCATACCCTCGAAATCACTTCTATCTTTGCTTGCTAGTTGCTCGCTCTTTTTCTATGCCTATGCTGCGATACCTACCACATGCTTTATCATGCCTCCCATATTGTTAAGCCGAGCCTCTAACCCACCTTATCCTAGCAAACTGTTGTTTGTCTATGTTACCGCTTTGCTCAGCCCCTCTTATAGCGTTGTTAGTTGCAGGTGAAGATTGGAGTATGTTCCATGTTGGAACATGGATATTTTGTTGGGATATCACAATATCTCTTATTTAATTAATGCATCTATATACTTGGTAAAGGGTGGAAGGCTCGGCCTTATGCCTGGTGTTTTGTTCCACTCTTGCCGCCCTAGTTTCCGTCATATCGGTGTCATGTTCCCGGATTTTGCGTTCCTTACACGGTTGGGTTATAATGGGAACCCCTTGACAGTTCGCCTTGAATAGAACTACTCTAGCAAGGCCCAACCTTGGTTTTACCATTCGCCACCTAGCCTATTTTTCCCTTGGGTTAGGCCAGCCCAAGGGTCATCTTTATTTTAACCCCCCGGGCCAGTGCTTGTCTAAGTGTTGGTCCAAACTAGAGCCCCTTGCAGCACCACCTCGGGGAAACTCGAGGGCTGGTTTTAGTTGTACGGATTGCTTATCCGGTGTTGCCTTGAGAATGAGATATGTACAGCTCCTATCGGGATGTCGGCGCATCGGGCGGTCTTGCTGGACTTGTTTTACCATTGTCGAGGATGTCTTGTAACCGGGATGCCGAGTCTGATCGGATTGTCTTGGGACAAGGAATATCCTTCGTTGATCGTGAGAGCTTGTGATGGGCTAAGTTGGGACACCCCTGCAGGGATTTGAACTATCGAAAGCCGTGCCCGCGGTTATGGGTAGATGAGAATTTGTTAATGTTCGATTGTAGAAAACCTGAAGTTTATCTTAATTAAAATACATCGACCGTGTGTGTAACCGTGATGGTCTCTTTCCGGCGGTGTCCGGGAAGTGAACACGGTGTTGGAGTTATGCTTGACGTAGGTTGTTCTAGGATCACTTCTTGATCATAGATTTCTCGAACGTGCTTTGCCCTCTCTTCTCGCTCTCATTTGTGTATGTTAGCCACCAAATATGCTAGTTGCTTGATGCAGCTCCATCATCATACCCTTTACCCTTCCTATAAGCTTAAATACTCTTGATCACGAGGGTGTGAGATTGCTGAGTCCCCGTGACTCACAGATACTTCCAAAACCAGTTTGCAGGTGTCGATGATACCGTGCAGGTGACGCAACCAAGCTCAAGGAGGAGCTCTATGAAGATCTTGTCCTTTGTGTTGTTCCGTCTTAGTCGATCAGTAGTGGAGCCCAATTGGGGTCGATCAGGGATCTGTGTAGCTTTTGGGGTAGTCTTCTTTTATTTTGGTTCCGTAGTTGGACCTTGAGTGTATCTGGATAATGTAATGCTTTATTCATGTATTGTGTGAAGTGGCGATTGTAAGCCAACTACGTATCCTTTCCCTTATTGTATTACATGGGTTGTTGTGAAGATTACCTCACTTGCGACATTGCTTTCAATGCGGTTATGCCTCTAAGTCATGCTTCGACACATGGGAGATATAGCCGCATCGAGGGCGTTACAAGTTGGTATCAGAGCCTTCCCCGACTTTAGGAGCCCCCCTGCTTGATCGAATCGCTGGCGTTGTTGAGTCTAGAAAAAAATGTTTTGAGTCATTTAGGATATCAGAGAGTGGGATTCTTTTTACTCCTTAGTCCCTTCATCGCTCTGGTGAGACATCCTGACGTAGAGTTTTGACTCTTCTCTTCTCAAATTTCACTAATTTTTTTAGGATCACGCGGGTATCTTGGAATCGTTCCGATGGTTTTGTGACGAGAACATTGTTCTTGGTGCCTCCTGACATTTAGGGGTTGTGGCAGTCTCCCGGGGACTTGAGCTCCGAGGTGTTGTCGTCACAATTTTATCGTTGCAGTTCTGGAATACCTGAGTTTCATCGACATCGAAAATCTCTGTTATGCAGCTGTTGGTGAGATAACATCGACACCACCCAGTACTGGGGCGGGAGTTCGGGAGTATTGCCATAACTCGTATAACAGATGCTTTTCGAAGGTTTCTTGGTTATGTGTTGAAGGATGGATACAACTGGATGTAGGATTTGTTAGTTTTGGGTGAGATATTATGCTTCCCCTGTATCCCCAACACCTGATTGCATAACCAGAAAATTTCGGGAGTTTATAAGTGGGAATTCAAGTAGCACTTAGGATTTCTTTCCAACAGATGTATGATTTGAAACTGGGGTTCGATGTCTAGTGGTCCGCCTATCCACGGTTGGTTTTATAGTTGTCTCATTGTGTCTTAAAGAGTCCTTGGCTATGCCGACTCGGGGATGCTTCGTATGTCATGTGCACTGCCTTGTACATGATGGTGTTGTATGATCGAGCCCGTGTAGGCCCCACCACGAAAACTTCAGACGAAATCTCTATCATATGTTTGTTCCGGCTTATTCTGCAAGCCAATCTTTTGTTTTTGCCTTGAGTTGTGGTATTCGAGTTGCTTCGAAGTCAAGTGTTGATTCCATACCTTTCATAAATGGTGTTCTCATACTCTGATATGAATACTAATCCATCCTAATAATCGAGATTGTCAGGTTAATCCTTTTTCAACCGGCATGTTTCTCTTCAAGTGGACCCGATCATTTCAACATCAGCAAGATCAAATATCAGTTCTTCTCAACGGTGTTTGCTTCATCCGTCTTCAGGTTGCCTTTGTTTTTCCCACCCTCCCTCCCTGTGTTTCTTCAAGGACTCAGATTTCTTCATCAAGTATCCATTTCATTGTTGTGGAGTCTTTCCATTCTTTTCCGTCAATGTCTTATCCGATGATCTCTCATGAAGATTCTAACGGAGCTTCAAGTTCATCATTCTTCGTTCTTTTTCTTCTTCGATGGATTCAATTCAAGCTTTGTCGGTCATATCTTTTCCTCGTTTCAATGCTTTTGTTATGCCGGTGCACCTCATAATAATTCACTTCTCGCTATTCATTTGTTCCGGAGTGCTCAAGATATCTCAATAGGCTCGTCTTGTCATTCAAGACCCGTTCAACCTATTTCGAGGTTGTTATCTCATTCAAGCCATTTAAATAAATCGGTGCAATCTCTCTTCAAAATCGTTCAACGGTGTATCTTTTGAGTGGGCCCATAACCCACAGGTCTTTTCCCAGGATCTTACCTGACTCTTCTTTTCCCGGCGTTATTCTCAAATTCATTTCAAAGTTTGACGTAAGAATGAATTATCATCACTCTTATGTATTTTCTCCAAGATCTGTCAAATTCTTTTCACCGTTGGCTCAACCTTTCTATTCGTCATCCCGGAGTATCTCAACAATTTGGTGGCGTTTCTCGTCGTCATTCTCGAATTTTGAAGACCGAAGTAGAGTTTTTCCTCCCAAAACTTGCTCCGTTCTCGTGAAGATTCATGGGCCTAGTTTATTGCCATTCTCTCATAATTGTTTTCAATTGTGAGAATTCTTTACACCTATCCTGAGCAATTCAGGAGTCTTTTCAGTTTGATTTCCCAGAGCCCATCATTTCAGAAGATTTATTCATTCTCAGCTTTCAGCTATCATTCTCCAAATCTTACCGGTGCATCATTCAAGTTTTCTCTTATTAGCTCGTGATTCTCTTCGTTCTCATGTATCTAATTCTCTCAAGCATCTTCATTCACTTTTCCAATTCTACCCGGTGATTTGTGCCTTTGCTACGTTCCTTTTCAATTCTTACGGTGGTTCTTCCAAGATTCTTCTCCCTTTGTTTATCATATCAATTTATTCGTTGTTTCAATCCTATCGGTGGATCATTGAAGGCCTCTTCAAGTTGGTGCTATATCTATCTTAATCCTTTTCAACGAGAATAAGTAGTATGCAAAATCGGTTGATTGTCATCAATTTAAATTGGTGAAGGATAAGCATAATGTAATTCTTATTCTTGTTTCATCGAGTAAATTCAATTCCTGCTTTCCGGAGTGGTTCATCTTATCAATTCTCGGTTTCACTTGATTCATCTTTCTTTTTCCCGGAGTTCCAAGTTCTCTCAATTATTTCACCATGGATATCCATCTAAATCGTTACAAGGATTCACCTTGTGTTTTCAACTTCTCTTTCTTCTCGTTATCCTTTTGTTACCGGAGTTCTTCATGAAGGTTCTACATGATGGTTCATAAAGGATTTAATTCCTTTTCGAAGTGTTCATCGAGATTCTTTTCAGAGGAGCTCATGCATTCTTCATCTTGCAATCCGGAGTGCAATTCTTTGTACCGTATCATTGGAGGTGGTATTATGTCATTCGTGATAATTTCCCGTCGTGCTCCGTGATTCACAAGTTATCAAGAATGAGATATTTTAAATCCATCAATCTCGTCATTGGAGTTATCTTGGGTTATATTTCACCTAAAGCTTTCCCTAAGGATTGTTGCTAGTAATGGTGATAATATATGATCCAAGTTATTCATCTATCCTCCCGGTGAAATATTTTCTCGTCTCCTTGTTCATATCAATCCAATTCTTTTTCCGTGAGTGGCAAGTTGTCACCTCATAATTTTAAGAAGTCTTCTATAAGTCCATATCAAGCTTGTTCTTTTCGTTGTTGATTTCCCAACAACTCCGTTCAATCCTTCTTTTAAGGATGCTTTTCAAATTCTATTGTGGTAGAAGATGTCATTTTCTTCTCAACTCTTTCCTTTCCAATGATCCAACTTCTATTCTTTTGTTCCGGAGGCATTGTGATGTTGCTCTCTTCAACCCATCTTCTTGTTTTGTCAGGATCGTGTTCTTTTCTTGGTTTATCCATTTAACCGGGGTGTTGTGTCATTTTGCTCAAGCTCTTTCATTTTATCAAGTCTTTCATATCTTTTCAACCGAAGTGCTACCCGAATCGGCTCTTTCTTTTCCTCTTTCTTAACGGAGTGCTTTCAACTTCGTTCATCTCTATTGTATTATTTTCTCGAAATGGCTTAACCTTTTAAAGGTTCTTTGGTTTCACTCATTTGTCAAAGAAGCAGCTTAGTTTTACCTCTTCTTTTTCTCTTCCGTTTTCCCCTCCGATGCCATTCTAGATCTCGGGACGAGATCCTCTCGTAGTGGTGGAGTGTTGTAGTGCCCCGAGACCGATGTGCTAGGTGTCCTCTAGTTATTTGCTGTTGTTGCCTTGTCATTGCTTGCGTGTCATGCATCTCATATCATGTCATCATGTGCATTGCATTTGCATACATGTTCGTCTCATGCATCCGAGCTTTTTCCCCGTTGTCCATTTTGCAATCTAGCGCTCCTATGTCCTCCGGTGTTCCTTTCTACCTCTTTTCGTGCGCGGGTGTTAAACGTTTTTGGATTGGACCGAGACTTGTCATGCGGCCTTGGTTTACTACCGGTAGACCGCCTGTCAAGTTTCGTGCCATTTGGACTTCGTTTGATACTCCAACGGTTAACCGAGGGACCGAAAAGGCCTCGTGTGTGTTGCAGCCCAACACCCCTCCAAAGTGGCCCAAAACCCACCAAAACCTCCTCCATCACCTCGGTCGTTCGATCACGATCGCGTGGCCGAAAACCACACCTCATTTGGACTCTCCTAGCTCCCTCTGTCGGAAATATGCCCTAGAGGCAATAATAAAATGATTATTATTATATTTCCTTGTTCATGATAATTGTCTATTATTCATGCTATAATTGTGTTATCCGGCAATCATAATACATGTGTGAATACATAGACCATAACATGTCCCTAGTGAACCTCTAGTTAACTAGCTCGTTGATCAACAGATAGTCATGGTTTTCTGACTATGGACATTGGATGTCATTGATAACGGGATCACATCATTAGGAGAATGATGTGATGGACAAGACCCAATCCTAAGCATAGCACAAGATCATGTAGTTCGTTTGCTAGAGCTTTTCCAATGTCAAGTATCATTTCCTTAGACCATGAGATCGTGTAACTCCCGGATGCCGTAGGACTGCTTTGGGTGTACCAAACGTCACAACGTAACTGGGTGACTATAAAGGTATACTACAGGTATCCCCGAAAGTATCTGTTGGGTTGACACGGATCGAGACTGGGATTTGTCACTCCTTATGACGGAGAGGTATCTCTGGGCCCACTCGGTAATGCATCATCACAATGAGCTCAATGTGACCAAGTATTTGGTCACGGGATCATGCATTACAGTACGAGTAAAGTGACTTGCCGGTAACGAGATTGAACGAGGTATTGGGATACCGACGATCGAATCTCGGGCAAGTAACGTACCGATTGACAAAGGGAATTGAATACGGGATTGATAGAATCCTTGACATCATGGTTCATCCGATGAGATCATCGTGGAACATGTGGGAGCCAACATGGGTATCCAGATCCCGTTGTTGGTTATTGACCGGAGAGTCGTCTCGGTCATGTCTACATGTCTCCCGAACCCGTAGGGTCTACACACTTAAGGTTCGGTGACGCTAGGGTTGTAGAGATATTAGTATGCGGTAACCTGAAAGTTGTTCAGAGTCCCGGATGAGATCCTGGACGTCATGAGGAGTTCCGGAATGGTCCAGAGGTGAAGATTTATATATAGGAAGTCCAGTTTCGGCCATTGGGAAAGTTTCGGCGGTAATCGGTATTGTACCGGGACCACCGGAAGGGTCCCGGGGCTCCACCGGGTGGGGCCACCTATCTCGGAGGGCCCCATGGGCTTAAGTGTGAGGGGAACCAGCCCCTGGTGGGCTGGTGCGGCCCCATGGGCCTCCCCCTGCGCCTAGGGTTGGAAACCCTAGGGGTGGGGGGCGCCCCACCTGACTTGGGGGGCAAGTCCCCCCCTTGGCCGCCGCCCCCCTTGGAGATTGGATCTCCTAGGGCCAGCCCCCCCTAGGGGTCCTATATATAGTGGGGGGAGGGAGGGCAGCCGACCCAAGCCCTTGGCGCCTCCCTCTCCCCTCGCAACACATCTCTCTCTCTCTCGTTGGAGCTTGGCGAAGCTCTACCGAGATCACCGTTGCTTCCACCACAACGTCGTCGTGCTGCTGGATCTCCATCAACCTCTCCTTCCCCTTGGTGGATCAAGAAGGAGGAGACGTCTTGCCAACCGTACGTGTGTTGAACGCGGAGGTGCCGTCCGTTCGGCACTTGGTCATCGGTGATTTGGATCACAACGAGTACGACTCCATCAACCCCGTTCTCTTGAACGCTTCCGCTCGCGATCTACAAGGGTATGTAGATGCACTCCCCTTTATCTCGTTGCTAGATGACTCCATAGATTGATCTTGGTGATGCGTAGAAAATTTTAAAATTCCGCTACGTTCCCCAACAGTGGCATCATGAGCTAGGTCTATGCGTAGTTTCTATGCACGAGTAGAACACAAGTAGTTGTGGGCGTTGATTTTGTCAATTTACTTACCGTTACTAGTCTTATCTTGATTCGGCGGCATCATGGGATGAAACGGCCCGGACCGACCTTACACGTACGCTTACGTGAGACTGGTTCCACCGACTGACATGCATTAGTTGCATAAGGTGGCTAGCGGGTGTCTGTCTCTCCCGCTTTAGTCGGATCGGATTCGATGAAAAGGGTCCTTATGAAGGGTAAACAGAAATTGGCATATCACGTTGTGGTTTTGGCGTAGGTAAGAAACATTCTTGCTAGAAACCTATAGCAGCCACGTAAAAACTTGCAACAACAATTAGAGGACGTCTAACTTGTTTTTGCAGCATGTGCCATGTGATGTGATATGGCCAAAGGATGTGATGAATGATATATGTGATGTATGAGATTGATCATGTTCTTGTAATAGGAATCACGACTTGCATGTCGATGAGTATGACAACCGGCAGGAGCCATAGGAGTTGTCTTAATTTATTTATGACATGCGTGTCAACATAAACGTCATGTAATTACTTTACTTTATTGCTAAACTGTTAGCCATAGTAGTAGAAGTAATAGATGATGAGACAACTTCATGAAGACACGATGATGGAGATCATGGTGTCATGCCGGTGACGATGATGATCATGGCGCCCCGAAGATGGAGATCAAAAGGAGCAAATGATATTGGCCATATCATGTCACTATTTGATTGCATGTGATGTTTATCATGTTTTAGCTTCTTATTTGCTTAGAACGACGGTAGTAAATAAGATGATCCCTCACAATAATTTCAAGAAAGTGTTCCCCCTAACTGTGCGCCATTGCGAAAGTTCGTTGTCTCGAAACACCACGTGATGATCGGGTGTGATAGATTCTAATGTTCACATACAACAGGTGTAAGCCAGATTTACACATGCAAAACACTTAGGTTGACTTGACGAGCCTAGCATGTACAGACATGGCCTCGGAACACAAGAGACCGAAAGGTCGAACATGAGTCGTATGGAAGATACGATCAACATGGCGATGTTCACCGATGATGACTAGTCCGTCTCACGTGATGATCGGACATGATCTAGTTGAGTCGAATCATGTATCACTTAGATGACTAGAGGGATGTCTAATCTGAGTGGGAGTTCATTAAATAATTTGATTAGATGAACTTAATCTAAAAAATCTTTGCAAAATGTCTTGTAGATCAAATGGCCAACGCTCATGTCAACCTCAACTTCAATGCGTTCCTAGAGAAAACCAAGTTGAAAGATGATGGCAGCAACTATACGGACTGGGTCCAGAACCTGAGGATCATCCTCATAGCTGCCAAGAAAGCATATGTCCTAGAAGCACTGCTAGGTCAAGCACCCATCCCAGAAAACCAAGACGTTATGAACGCTTGGCAGTCACGTGCTGATGATTACTCCCTCGTTTAGTGCGGCATGCTTTACAGCTTAGAACCGAGGCTCCAAAAGTGTTTTGAGCAACACGGAGCATATGAGATGTTCAAAGAGCTGAAAATGGTTTTCCAAGCTCATGCCCAGGTCGAGAGATATGGAGTCTCCGACAAGTTCTACAGTTGTAAGATGGAGGAAAATAGTTCTGTCAGTGAGCACATACTCAAAATGTCTGGGTTGCACAACCACTTGTCCCAGCTGGACATTAACCTCCCGGACGAGGCGGTCATTGACAGAATCCTTCAGTCGCTCCCACCTAGCTATAAGAGCTTTGTGATGAACTACAATATGCAGGGGATGGTGAAAACTATTCCTGAAGTATTTTCAATGCTGAAATCAGCGGAGGTGGAAATCAAAAAGGAACATCAAGTGTTGATGGTCAATAAAACCACTAGTTTCAAGAAAGGCAAGGGTAAGAAGAACTTCAAGAAGGACGGCAAGGGAGTTTCCGCGCCCGGTAAATCAGTTGCCGAGAAGAAGCCAAAGAATGGACCCAAACCTGAGACTAAGTGCTGGAAGCGGAACTGCCCCAAATACTTAGTGGACAAGAAGGCCGACAACACTAAAGGTATATGTGATATACATGTAATTGATGTGTACCTTACCAGTACTCGTAGTAGCTCCTGGGTATTTGATACCGGTGCGGTTGCTCATATTTGTAACTCAAAACAGGAGTTGCGGAATAAGCGGAGACTGGCAAAGGACGAGGTGACGATGCGCGTCGGGAATGGTTCCAAGGTCGATGTGATCGCCGTCGGCACGCTACCTCTATATTTACCTACGGGATTAGTTTTAAACCTCAATAATTGTTATTTAGTGCCAGCTTTGAGCATGAACATTGTATCTGGATCTCGTTTAATACGAGATGGCTACTCATTTAAATCCAAGAATAATGGTTGTTCTATTTATATGAGAGATATGTTTTATGGTCATGCCCCGCTGGTCAATGGTTTATTCTTAATGAATCTCGAACGTGAAGTTACACATATTCATAGTGTGAATACCAAAAGATGTAAGATTGATAATGATAGTCCCGCATATCTGTGGCACTGCCTCCTTGGTCACATCGGTGTCAAACGCATGAAGAAGCCCCATACAGATGGACTTTTGGAGTCTCTTGATTTCGAATCATTTGACACATGCGAACCATGCCTCATGGGTAAAATGACCAAGACTCCGTTCTCCGAAACAATGGAGCGAGCAACCAACTTATTGGAAATTATACATACTGATGTGTGTGGTCCAATGAGCGTTGAGGCTCGTGGTGGCTATCGTTATGTTCTCACTCTCACTGATGACTTAAGTAGATATGGGTATGTCTATATGATGAAACACAAGTCTGACACCTTTGAAAAGTTCAAGGAATTTCAGAATGAGGTAGAGAATCAACATGACCAAAAGGTAAAATTCTTACGACCAGATCGTGGGGGAGAATATTTAAGTCACGAATTTGGTATGCACTTAAGGAAATGTGGAATTGTTTCACAACTCACGCCGCTTGGAATGCCTCAGCGTAACGGTGTGTCCGAACGTCGTAATCGCACTCTATTGGATATGGTGCGATCTATGATGTCACTCACTGATTTACCGCTATCATTTTGGGGACACGCTCTAGAGACAGCTACATTCACTTTAAATAGGGCACCGTCTAAATCCGTTGAGACGACACTGTATGGATTATGGTTTGGGAAGAAACCTAAGCTGTCATTTCTAAAAGTTTGGGGATGTGATGCTTATGTCAAGAAACTTCAACCTGAAAAGCTTGAACCCAAGTCAGAAAAATGAGTCTTCATAGGATACCCTAAGGAAACCATTGGGTATACCTTCTACCTCAGATCCGAAGGCAAGATCTTTGTTGCGAAGAACGGGTCCTTTCTGGAGAAAGAGTTTCTCTCGAGAGAAGTAAGTGGGAGGAAAGTAGAACTCGATGAAGTACTGCCTCTTGAACCATAAAGTAGCGCAGCTCAGAAAGATGTTCCTGTGGTGCCTGCACCGACTAGAGAGGAAGTTAATGATGATGATCAAGGTACTTCGGATCAAGTTGCTACTGAACTTCGAAGGTCCACAAGGACACGTTCCACACCAAAATGGTACGGCAACCCTGTCCTGGAAATCATGTTGTTAGACAACGGTGAACCTTCGAACTATGAAGAAGCAATGGTGGGCTCAGATTCCAACAAATGGCTTGAAGCCATGCAATCCGAGATAGGATCCATGTATGAAAACAAAGTATGGACTTTGACAGACTTGCCCGATGATCGCGAGCGATAGAGAATAAATGGATCTTTAAGAAGAAGATGGACGCGGATGGTAATGTTACCATCTATAAGGCTTCACTTGTCGCTAAGGGTTATCGACAAGTTCAAGGGGTTGACTATGATGAGACCTTCTCACCCGTAGCGAAGCTGAAGTCCGTCCGAATCATGTTAGCAATTTCCGCATACTATGATTATGAGATATGTCAAATGGATGTCAAAACGGCATTCCTTAAAGGCTTTCTTAAGGAAGAATTGTATATGATGCAGCCCGAAGGTTTTGTCGATCCTAAGAATGCTAACAAGGTATGCAAGCTCCAGCGCTCCATCAATGGGCTGGTGCAAGCATCTCGGAGTTGGAACATTCACTTTGATGAAATGATCAAAGCGTTTGGGTTTATGCAGACTTATGGAGAAGCCTGCATTTACAAGAAAGTGAGTGGGAGCTCTGTAGCATTTCTCATATTATATGTGGATGACATACTTTTTATGGGAAATGATATAGAACTTTTGGACAATATTAAGGCCTACTTGAATAAGTGATTTTCAATGAAAGGACCTTGGAGAAGCTGCTTACATATTAGGCATCAAGATCTATAGAGATAGATCGAGACGCCTCATAGGTCTTTCACAAAGCACATACCTTGATAAGATATTGAAGAAGTTCAATATGGATCAGTCCAAGAAGGGGTTCTTGCCTGTGTTGCAAGGTGTGAAGTTGAGCTCAGCTCAATGTCCGACCACGGCAGAAGATAGAGAAAAGATGAGTGTCGTCCCCTATGCCTCAGCCATAGGGTCTATCATGTATGCCATGTTGTGTACCAGACCTGATGTAAACCTTGTCGTAAGTTTGGTAGGAAGGTACCAAAGTAATCCCGGCATGGAACACTGGACAGCGGTCAAGAACATCCTGAAGTACCTGAAAAGGACTAAGGATATGTTTCTCGTATATGGAGGTGACGAGGAGCTCGTCATAAAGGGTTACGTCAATGCTAGCGTCGACACAGATCTGGATGACTCTAAGTCACAAACCGGATACGTGTATATTTTGAATGGTGGGGCAGTAAGCAGGTGCAGTTGCAAGCAAAGCATCATGGCGGGATCTACATGTGAAGCGGAGTACATGGCAGCCTCAGAGGCAACGCATGAAGCAATCTGGATGAAGGAGTTCATCACCAACCTAGGAGTCATACCCAATGCATCGGGGCCGATCACTCTTCTGTGACAACACTGGAGCTATTGCCCTTGCCAAGGAGCCCAGGTTTCACAAGAAGACCAGGCACATCAAGAGTCGCTTCAACTCCATTCGTGAAAATGTTCAAGATGGAGACATAGATATTTGCAAAGTACATACGGATCTGAATGTCGCAGATCCGATGACTAAACCTCTTCCGTGAGCAAAACATGATCAACACCAGAACTCTATGGGTGTTCGATTCATCACAATGTAACTAGATTATTGATTCTAGTGCAAGTCAGAGACTGTTGGAAATATGCCCTAGAGGCAATAATAAAATGATTATTATTATATTTCCTTGTTCATGATAATTGTCTGTTATTCATGCTATAATTGTGTTATCCGGAAATCATAATACATGTGTGAATACATAGACCGTAACATGTCCCTAGTGAGCCTCTAGTTAACTAGCTCGTTGATCAACAGATAGTCATGGTTTCCTGACATGGACATTGGATGTCATTGATAACGGGATCACATCATTAGGAGAATGATGTGATGGACAAGACCCAATCCTAAGCATAGCACAAGATCGTGTAGTTCGTTTGCTAGAGCTTTTCCAATGTCAAGTATCATTTCCTTAGACCATGAGATCGTGTAACTCCCGGATGCCGTAGGAGTGCTTTGGGTGTACCAAACATCACAACGTAACTGGGTGACTATAAAGGTATACTACAGGTATCCCCGAAAGTATCTGTTGGGTTGACACGGATCGAGACTGGGATTTGTCACTCGGTATGACGAAGAGGTATCTCTGGGCCCACTCGGTAATGCATCATCACAATGAGCTCAATGTGACCAAGTATTTGGTCACGGGATCATGCATTACAGTACGAGTAAAGTGACTTGCCGGTAACGAGATTGAACGAGGTATTGGGATACCGACGATCGAATCTCGGGCAAGTAACGTACCGATTGACAAAGGGAATTGAATATGGGATTGATAGAATCCTTGACATCATGGTTCATCCGATGAGATCATCGTGGAACATGTGGGAGCCAACATGGGTATCCAGATCCCGCTGTTAGTTATTGACCGGAGAGTCGTCTCGGTCATGTCTACATGTCTCCCGAACCCGTAGGGTCTACACACTTAAGGTTCGGTGACGCTAGGGTTGTAGAGATATTAGTATGTGGTAACCCGAAAGTTTTTCAGAGTCCCGGATGAGATCCCGGACGTCATGAGGAGTTCCGAAATGGTCCGGAGGTGAAGATTTATATATAGGAAGTCCAGTTTCGGCCATCGGGAAAGTTTCGGGGGTAATCGGTATTGTACTTGGACAACCGGAAGGGTCCCGGGGGTCCACCGGGTGGGGCCACCTATCCCGGAGGGCCCCATGGGCTGAAGTGGGAGGGGAACCAGCCCCTGGTGGGCTGGTGCGCCCCCCATGGGCCTCCCCCTGTGCCTAGGGTTGGAAACCCTAGGGGTGGGGGGCGCCCCACCTGACTTGGGGGGCAAGTCCACCCCTTGGCCGCCGCCCCCCCTTGGAGATTGGATCTCCTAGGGCCGGCGCCCCCCTAGGGGTCCTATATATAGTGGGGGGAGGGAGGGTAGACGACCCTAGCCCTTGGCGCCTCCCTCTCCCCTCGTAACACATCTCTCTCTCTCGTTGGAGCTTGGAGAAGCTCTGCCGAGATCACCGCTGCTTTCACCACCACGCCGTCGTACTGCTGGATCTCCATCAACCTCTCCTTCCCCTTGCTGGATCAAGAAGGAGGAGACATCTTCCCAACCGTACGTGTGTTGAACGTGGAGGTGCCATCCGTTCGGCACTTGGTCATCGGTGATTTGGATCACGACGAGTACGACTCCATCAACCTCGTTCTCTTGAACGCTTCCGCTCGTGATCTACAAGGGTATGTAGATGCACTCCCCTTTCCCTCATTGCTAGATGACTCCACAGATTGATCTTGGTGATGCGTAGAAAATTTTAAAATTTTGCTACGTTCCCCAACACCCTCTACCTATAAATATGTGTCTCCCTCCGAAATGCTCGCGCAGATGAAACCCTAACCTCCTCCTCCGCGCGCCACCTCACATGTCCACTCCGCCACCGAACGCGTCCACCCCGCCGCCACATCACTCCGACCAATCGGAGCGCGCCACCTCAGCAGTGTCGCTATCCCGCGCCAATCACGGCCCGCCACCTGTCCAGCGCGCCGCCCCACCGCGCCGGACCGCGGAGCCCATCGCAGGCCTGCACGGGCCCGGTCGCCGCTGCCGCCACCCGCAGGCGCGGATCCGCGCCCGCCGCCATGCGCCTCTGGCCGGAGATGCCGCTCGACGGCCACCGCGCCCATGTGCCACCCTTCGCCAGAGTTCTCTGCCACCGCCTGCAACCTCACCGGAGCACCGTGCTCTCATGTCCTCGCCGCCCGAGCTCCTTGTCGTCCCCATGGTGCCGCCGCCCTCTTGGTCGTCGCCGGACGGGCCGGACCTCACCGGATCTGCCGCCTGTCGTCGGTCCCGGCCTCCTCGCCGTCCTCGAGCATTCTCGCCGGAGCTCCATGGTGCGCCGCCGCCGCCCTGTCTCTCGCTCCCGATCGGATCAGGAGAAGGACGAGGAATCAGCCCCGTGGGCCTGCACCGCGTCCGGCCCACCTCCAGCCTTAGCCCGCTTCCTCCGGCCTGCGCCGCCTCTCCGCTGAACTGGGCCAGGCCCATGGTGAGTGCCAGCTATCCTCCGCCCCCGAATCCATACATTATGAGCATACTTCCTCGCATCATAACTTCATAACCGTTGCTCCGATTCATGCGTGTAGCATATCAAAATGTTCGTCTCGACGAGTACATCAATTCATCTCATTGCATCATTTTCATTTGAGCTGATCTTGATGCCTGAAATGCTGTTGGAAGAGGGCTATGTGATGATTGTTTCAGATCTGTTTCAGCAAATGCCCTTTTGTCATTTTTGCCATGATTAATGTGTGCATGCTATGATCCTGAGCTCTACATGTGTTGTGTAGAATGCCATGCCATCTTTACAGGGGTGTATGCCATGTATTTTTTGTGATCTTTGTGGTGACTAGCGCAAGCATGCAAAGTAGCTTACTCAATGATGCTGATTTCAGGGGCTTAGAATTTCACTAAGTCCTTGCCCTGTCTTTATTTTTATGCCATATGTTCATGATGTTTCCTAGTGATCCGTGCCTCTTTTGAGGATGATCAGTAAGGATGTTTTGTTAATATTGTGGTGCTCTATCCATCCATGTCTTTGTTTGAATTTATGGAGCACCCTAGCTTGAGTCAATCGAGCTCTACTTTTGCTATAAAATGTTCCTGGCAGATTGTTAACATGTTTAGCGATTTTGCCAAGCTTGTTGTTGTTGATCCGTGCATGCTATGTTGTTGTTCTTGCCATGTCTAGCTTCTATGCCATGTCTATCTGCTGGGTGTATACTTAGATTGCCATGTCATGCCTTGTAGTGAGTGCATCGAGCTCGTAAACATGCCTACTTGTTAACTGTTTTGCCATGCTCCAGTTTTTCACTAAGTCTGAATCTGTTTATGTTTTTGCTATGTTCACATGCTTGCAATTGTACTTTATGATCCCTTTTGGCTCATGGTCACTAAGGGACTTTTGTTATATGCTTTGAGTAGCTTCATGCCATGCCTTGCTTTGCCATGATATGTTCCTGTAGCATGTAGTTTTCGTGCTCTAAACATTGCTTCCTGATGATAAATTCCTGACTTGTTGATAATTTCACTAAGTTTGTAACCTGTTATCATTTGCACTTTTGCATGCTTGTTTGAACCTGTTAATGAGTGAATTAGCCGTAGCTCAGTGTTTATCTTTAGTTAAGCATCATGAGTGGATCCCTGCCATGTATTTTGTTGCTATGTGGGAGTGCTGTAGCATGTTGTTCTTGATGTATTTAGATGGCTTCTTGCTGAATATCGCAGACCGGTGCCATATTTGTTTTGCTTGCCATTTCCAAACCGTGCACCCGATTCCGTTGATCTTTATATCGATTTCAACCGAAATCAATTCCTCTTTCCAGTGGCACTCTTGGTTTTCCAAGTTGGGACCAGGTTCAATCATTCCTTTCCAAATCATGCATACGCACCGCATACCGCATCACGCATATCATGCCATGTTCATGTGTTGGTTGTTTACTATGTTGTGTGCTTCTTTCCGGTGTTGCTTCTTCGGGTTGGTTCCGATAACGAATGTTTATGAGGACCTGTTCGACTTCGTCCGTTTGTCTTCTTCATGGACTCGTTCTTCTTCCTTGCGGGATTTCAGGCAAGATGATCATACCCTCGAAATCACTTCTATCTTTGCTTGCTAGTTGCTCGCTCTTTTGCTATGCCTATGCTGCGATAGCTACCACATGCTTTATCATGCCTCCCATATTGTTAAGCCAAGCCTCTAACCCACCTTGTCCTAGCAAACCGTTGTTTGGCTATGTTACCGCTTTGCTCAGCCCCTCTTATAGCGTTGTTAGTTGCAGGTGAAGATTGGAGTTTGTTCCATGTTGGAACATGGATATTTTGTTGGGATATCACAATATCTCTTATCTAATTAATGCATCTATATACTTGGTAAAGGGTGGAAGTCTCGGCCTTATGCCTGGTGTTTTGTTCCACTCTTGCCGCCCTAGTTTCCATCATATTGGTGTTATGTTCCCGGATTTTGCGTTCCTTACACGGTTGGGTTATAATGGGAACCCCTTGACAGTTCGCCTTGAATAAAACTACTCTAGCAAGGCCCAACCTTGGTTTTACCATTCGCCACCTAGCCTCTTTTTCCCTTGGGTTAGGCCAGCCCAAGGGTCATCTTTATTTTAACCCCCTCGGGTCAGTGCTTGTCTAAGTGTTGGTCCAAACTAGAGCCCCTTGCGGCGCCACCTCGGGGAAACTCGAGGGCTGGTTTTAGTTGTACGGATTGCTTATCCGGTGTTGCCCTGAGAACGAGATATGTGCATCTCCTATCGGGATGTCGGCGCATCGGGCGGTCTTGCTGGACTTGTTTTACCATTGTCGAGGATGTCTTGTAACCGGGATGCCAAGTCTGATCGGATTGTCTTGGGACAAGGAATATCCTTCGTTGACCGTGAGAGCTAGTGATGGGCTAAGTTGGGACACCCCTGCAGGGATTTGTACTTTTGAAAGCCGTGCCCGCGGTTATGGGCAGATGGGAATTTGTTAATGTTCGATTGTAGAAAACCTGAAGTTTATCTTAATTAAAATACATCAACCGCGTGTGTAACCGTGATGGTCTCTTTCCGGCGGTGTCCGGGAAGTGAACACGGTGTTGGAGTTATGCTTGACATAGGTTGTTCTAGGATCACTTCTTGATCATAGATTTCTCGAACGTGCTTTGCCCTCTCTTCTCGCTCTCATTTGCGTATGTTAGCCACCAAATATGCTAGTCGCTTGCTGCAGCTCCATCATCATACCTTTTACCCTTCCTATAAGCTTAAATACTCTTGATCGCGAGGGTGTGAGATTGCTGAGTCCCCGTGACTCACAGATACTTCCAAAACCAGTTTGCAGGTGTCGATGATACCGTGCAGGTGACGCAACCAAGCTCAAGGAGGAGCTCTATGAAGATCTTGTCCTTTGTGTTGTTCTGTCTTAGTCGATCAGTAGTGGAGCCCAGTTGGGGTTGATCGGGGATCTGTGTAGCTTTTGGGGTAGTCTTATTTTATTTTGGTTCCGTAGTCGGACCTTGAGTGTATCTGGATGATGTAATGCTTTATTCATGTATTATGTGAAGTGGCGATTGTAAGCCAACTATGTATCATTTTCCCTTAATGTATTACATGGGTTGTTGTGAAGATTACCTCACTTGTGACATTGCTTTCAATGCGGTTATGTCTCTAAGTCGTGCTTCGACACGTGGGAGATATAGCCGCATCGAGGGCGTTACACTCAGTTTCTTGGGGATAAGAGTAATTAATGACATATTAAGACATTCCAAATTGCACTTCCCCTCATAAAACTCCTTGACAAGTTGCATGAAATCCTCCTTGAGGATTGGCCAGCACTTCTTTAAGAAGAGGCCAGTAAAGCCATCGGGACCAGGTGCACAATCAGTTGGCATGTTCTTAATTATAGACTCGGCCTCGGAATCCGTGAATGGTTGATATAGATCCTCCAGACCATCAACTCGTGCAATTAAGGTGTCCAAATCAAATCCCATGTGAATTCCTTTTGCTTGGCCCATACGCTGGTTAAAATCTGACCAAAATATGCCAGCCAACTGTTGGTGATTAGAGATCACCTCACCTGCCGAGTTCTTGATTGAAGAAATTGTGCTCCTCCGAAATCTTTTAGTGGCCATGGCGTGATTTTTTTTTTGAATTTTCCTCACCAACTTTAATGCTTCTTATTGTACAATGTTGCTTCCAATAAACAAATTGCCAATGCAAAATATCCTATAGATGCAATTTCACAATTCGCCTGAAATTAAACTCTGGCCTACTCAAAGGCCTAATCTCCTCCAGCCCATCAAAATAAAGAATGACTTTGTTGCAATCTGAAATGAGCGCCTTAACTGTTGACAGGTTTAAATGCCATTTCTTGAGGGCATACCAAAGAGCTTTGAATTTAGAAGATATAGTTAAAGCAGCCGAGGATCTACCCACTGACCTATTCCAAACTTGAGAAACACATTCATTAAATCCAGGCAAATCAATCCAGTAATTTTCAAAGCGAAAGACCTTAGCCTTAGGAATGGCAGTGGCAATCATGACCACGCAGGGCACATGATCAGAGGCAGTGCATGCAAGAGGCAAAACTAGCGTGTTGGGATGATCCGAAGTCCATGCAACTGAAGTAAAAAACCAGTCAATTTGTTCAAGTAAAGGCTCAGCTTGCATATTTGACCAACTGAAATGTCTTCCTTTTATTGGTAGCTCAACAAGACCCAAATGACCAATAATTTCGTTAAACAGAAAGATGTCACTGACATTACCACCAGGCAAATTACGGTTTTCCAACGACCGCATAAAACTGAAATCGCCCAAAAGAAGCCAATTATCATCACAATTAATGTCAAGGTTGTATAACCACTTCATGAAATCATCCCGGGCCAGACCCTGACATGGGCCGTAAACAGAGACTAGGGTCCAAACTTCAGAGGTATGCTTAGAGCGTAATTCTACAATGATACCATGAGGCTTTGCCTCAATTAAATTGCCCTCAAAGAATGAAGAGTTCCATATAGTGACCATACCAGCCGAGGCACCCACCGAAGGCACATAAGAAAAATTATCGAAACGTCGTGGACAAAACCTCCTAATGAACCTGTGATCGATATGCATACACTTTGTTTCTTGGAGACAGACCACAGAACAGCCACTTTCATCAATCTTTTGTTTAACAGTGAGTTGCCGCGCTTCAGAATTAAGGTCGCGCATGTTCCAACATAAAACTTTCCAGTCTTTAAAACTGGACTGATTCATTACAAACCATAAGAGAGTGCAGCAAAAGTAGATCACACAATGACCTACAGGGACCAGCTAAGCAGAGCAAAATGACAGAGTTCCAAACATGAAAACATAAATAAAGATAGATGGCGTTTAAAGCGGTACGCCATAGACCAGAAAGCTGCCTGATGCAACTAATCATCAGAACTCTTGCTGCTGGTGGAGTTAGCTGGATCAGCCATAAGCTTATCCACGGTTATCTTCTCAGGAGCGATGTGCAGGCGAGTCCCAATACGCTAAAGATTGCTACCTCTTGAGCACTGTGTTGGTTTTCCCTTGAAGAGGAAAGGGTGATGCAGTAAAGCAGCGTAAGTATTTCCCTCAGTTTTTGAGAACCAAGGCATCCATCCAGTAGGAGACCACGTGCGAGTCACCTCGTACCTACACAAACAAATAAGAACCTTGCAACCAACGCGATAAAGGGGTTGTCAATCCCTTCACGGCCACTTGCAAGAGTGAGATCTGATAGGGATGATAATAATAAGATAAGTATTTTAGGTATTTTTTATGATATAGATTGAAAGTAAAAATTGCAAAATAAACGGTAATGGAAATAACGGTAGATTAATATGATGGAAGATAGACCCGGGGGCCATAGGGTTCACTAGTGGCTTCTCTCAAGATAGCATAAGTATTACGATGGGTGAACAAATTATTGTCGAGCAATTGATAGAAAAGCGAATAATTATGAGAATATCTAGGCATGATCATGTATATAGGCATCACATCCGAGACAAGTAGACTGAAATGATTCTGCATCTACTACTATTAATCCACACATCGACCGCTATCCAGCATGCATCTAGAGTATTAAGTTCATAAGAACAGAGTAACGCCTTAAGCAAGATGACATGATGTAGAGGGATAAACTCATGCAATATGATATAAACCCCATATTTTTATCCTCAATGGCAACAATATAATACGTATTGTTTCCCTTTCTGTCACTGGGATCGAGCACCGCAAGATTGAACCCAAAGCTAAGCACTTCAACCATTGCAAGAAAGATCAATCTAGTAGGCCCAACCAAACTGATAATTCGAAGAGACTTGCAAAGATAAACCAATCATACATAAAAGAATTCAGAGAAGATTCAAATATTGTTCATAGATAAACTTGATCATAAACCCACAATTCATCGGATCTCGACAAACACACCGCAAAAGAAGAGTTACATTGAATAGATCTCCAAGAGAATCGAGGAGAACTTTGTATTGAGATCCAAGGAGAGAGAAGAAGCCACCTAGCTACTAGTTATGGACCCGTAGGTCGGAGGTAAACTACTCACACATCATCGGAGAGGCCATGGAGTTGATGTAGAGGCCCTTTGTGATTAATGCCCCCTCCGAGGGAGCTCCGAAAAAGGCCCCAAGATGGGATCTCTCGGGTATAGAAGGTTGCGGCGGTGGAATTAGGTTTTCGTGGTGCTCCTGGATGTTTGGGGGGTACGTGGATATATATATAGGAGGAAGAAGTACGTCGGTGGAGCAACGAGGGGCCCATGAGGGTGGAGGGCGTGCCCAGGGGGTAGGCGCGCCCCCTGCCTTGTGGCCTCCTCGATTGTTTCTTGACGCCCACTCCAAGTCTCCTGGATCACGTTTGTTGAGAAAATCATGTTCTCGAAGGTTTCATTCCGTTTGGACTACGTTTGATATTCCTTTTTGGCGAAACTCTAAAATAGGCAAAAACAGCAATTTGGGGTGGGCCTCCGGTTAGTAGGTTAGTCCCAAAAATGATATAAAAGTGTAAAATAAAGCCCATTAACATCCAAAACAGACAATATAATAGCATGGAACAATCAAAAATTATAGATATGTTGGAGACGTATCAAGCATCCCCAAGCTTAATTCCTGCTCTTCTTCGAGTAGGTAAATGATAAAAACAGAATTTTTGATGTGGAATGCTTCCTAACATATTTCTCAATGTAATTTCTCTTTATTGTGGCATGAATGTTCAGATCCGAAAGATTCAAGATAAAAGTTTAATATGGACATAAAAATAATAATACTTCAAGCATACTAACTAAGCAATCATGTCTTCTCAAAATAACATGGCCAAAGAAAGTTCATCCCTACAAAGTCATATAGTTTGGTCATGCTCCATTTTCGTCACACAAGAATGCTCTCATCATGCACAACCCCGATGACAAGCCAAGCAATTGTTTCACACTTTAGTAATCTCAAACTATTTTCAACTTTCATGCAATACATGAGCGTGGGCCATGGATATAGTACTATGAATGGAATAGAATATAACGAAGGGGGTTATGTGGAGAAGACAAAAAGGAGAAAGTCTCACATCGACGCGACTAATCAAAGGGATAGGGAGATGCCCATCAATAGATGTCAATGCAAGGAGTAGGGATTGCCATGCAACGGATGCACTAGAGCTATAAATGTCTGAAAGCTCAACAAAAGAAACTAAGTGGGTGTGCATCCAACTTGCTTGCTCACGAAGACCTAGGGCACTTGAGGAGGCCCATTGTTGGAATATACAAGCCAACTTCTATAATGAAAAGTTCCCACTAGTATATGAAAACGACAAAACAAGAGACTCTCTATCATAAAGATCATGGTGCTACTTTGAAGCACAAGTGTGGAAAAAGGATAGTAGCATTGCCCCTTTTATTTTCTTTTTTTTGGCCTTCTTTTTTCTTTTTTTTGGCCTTTTTTGGGACAATGCTCTATTAATGATGATCATCACACTTCTATTTATTTACAACTCAATGATTACAACTCGATACTAGAACAAGATATGACTTTATATGAATGCCTCCGACGGTGTACCGGGATGTGCAATGACTCATGAGTGACATGTATGAAAAAATTATGAACGGTTGCTTTGCAACAAATATGATGTCAACTACATGATCATGCAAGGCAATATGACAATGATGAAGCGTGTCATAATAAACAGAACGATGGAAAGTTGCATGGCAATATATCTCGGAATGGCTATGGAAATGCCATAATAGGTAGGTATGGTGGCTGTTTTGAGGAAGATATAAGGAGGTTTATGTGTGATAGAGCGTATCGTATCATGGGGTTTGGATGCACCGGCGAAGTTTGCACCAACTCTCAAGGTGAGAAAGGGCAATGCACGGTACCGAAGAGGCTAGCAATGATGGAAGGGTGAGAGTGCGTATAATCCATGGACTCAACATTAGTCATAAAGAACTCACATACTTATTGCAAAACTCTACAAGTCATCAAAAACCAAGTGTTACGCGCATGCTCCTAGGGGGATAGATTGGTAGGAAAAGACCATCGCTCGTCCCCGACCGCCACTCATAAGGAAGACAATCAAATAACACCTCATGTTTCAAATTTGTTACATAAATTTTACCATACGTGCATGCTACGGGACTTGCAAACTTCATCACAAGTATTTCTCAAATTCACAACTACTCAACTAGCACAACTTTAATATCACTATCTCCATATCTAAAAACAATCATCAAGTATCAAACTTCTCTTAGTATTCAATGCACTTATATAAAAGTTTTTATTATGCGTAAAAGCAAATTGCCATGTTGTTCTAAAGGACTCTCAAAATAATATAAGTGAAGCATGAGAGATCAATTATTTCTATAAAATAAAACCACCGCCGTGCTCTAAAAGATATAGGTGAAGCACTAGAGCAAAAACTATATAGCTCAAAAGATATAAGTGAAGCACATAGAGGATTCTAATAAATTCCAATTCATGTGTGTCTCTCTCAGAAGGTGTGTACAGCAACTGTGATTGTGGTAAACTAAAAAGAAAAGATTCAAATCATACAAGACGCTTCAAGCAAAACACATATCATGTGGCGAATAAAAATATAGCTCCAAGTAAAGTTACCGATGAACAAAGACGAAAGAGGGGATGCCTTCCGGGGCATCCCCATACTTAGGCTTTTTGGTGTCCTTGTATTTTACCTTGGGGTTCCATCGGCATCCCCAATCTTAGGCTCTTTCCACTCCTTGTTCCATAATCCATCAAATCTTTACCCAAAACTTGAAAACTTCACAACACAAAACTTAAAAGAAAATCTTCGTGAGCTTCGTTAGTAAAAGAAAACAAACCACCACTTCAAGGTACTGTAATTAACTCATTATTTATTTATATTGGTGTTAAACCTACTGTATTCCAACTTTTCTATGGTTTATAAACTCTTTTACTAGCCATAGATTCATCAAAATAAGCAAACAACACACGAAAAACAGAATCTGTCAAAAATAGAACAGTCTGTAGTAATCTGTAGGTTTCGACCACTTCTGGAACCCCAAAAATTCTAAAATAAACTTCTGGACTTTAGGAATTTATCTATGAATCACCCTAAAAAATAATTCACTAAATATCACTCTCCAATAAAAAATGGCAGGAATTCTCGTGAGCGCTAAAGTTTCTGTTTTTTACAGCAAGATAAAAAAGACTTTCCCCAAGTCTTCCCAGCGGTTCTACTTGGCACAAACACTAATTAAACACAAACAAACACAACCAAAACAGAGGCTAGATAAATTATTTATTACTAAACAGTATAAAAAATCAAGGAATCAAAATAAAATTGTGTTGCCTCCCAACAAGCGCTATCGTTTAACGCCCCTAGCTAGGCATAAATGCGAAGATAGATCTAGGTATTGTCATCTTTGGTATGCAATCCATAAGTGGCTATCATAATAGATTCATATGGTAATTTAATTTTATTTCTAGGAAAGTGTTCCATGCCCTTCCTTAATAGAAATTGGAATCTAATATTCCCTTGCTTCATATCAATAATCGCACCAATCGTTCTAAGGAAAGGTCTACCAAGAATAATAGGACATGAAGGATTGCAATCTATATCAAGAACAATGAAATCTATGGGCACATAGTTCCTATTTTCAACAATAAGAACATCATTAATATTTCCCATAGGTTTCTTAATGGTGGAATCCGCAAGGTGCAAGTTTAGAGAACAATCATCAAATTCACGGAAACCTAGCAAATCACACAAAGTTTTTGGAATCGTGGAAACACTAGCACCCGAATCACACAAAGCATAGCATTCATGATCTTTAGTTTTAATTTTAATTGTAGGTTCCCACTCATCATAAAGTTTTCTAGGGATAGAAACTTCCAACTCAAGTTTTTCTTCATAAGATTGCATCAAAGCATCAACGATATGTTTGGTAAAAGCTTTATTTTGACTATAAGCATGAGGAGAATTTAGCACGGATTGCAACAAGGAAATAGAATATATCAAAGAGCAATTATCATAATTAAATTCCTTGAAATCCAAGATAGTGGGTTCGTTGCTATTTAAAGTTTTAACCTCTTCAATCCCACTTTTAAGAATTTTTGCATCAAGATCTAAAAACTCCGAATTTTTGGGACGCCTTCTAACTAAAGTTGACTCATCTCCAGTCCCATCATTATCAAGATTCATATTGCAAAACAAAGATTTAATAGGGGACACATCAATAACTTTTAGATCTTCATCCTTATTATCATGAAAACTAGAAGAACATGCTTTCACAAAGCAATCTCTTTTTGCACGCATCCTAGCGGTTCTTTCTTTGCACTCATCAATGGAAATTCTCATGGCTTTGAGAGACTCATTGATATCGTGCTTAGGTGGAATAGATCTAAGTTTCAAAGAATCAACATCAAGAGAAATTCTATTCACGTTCCTAGCCAACTCATCAATCTTAAGCAATTTTTCTTCAATCAAGGCATTGAAACTCTTTTGCGAAGTAATAAATTCTTTAATACTAGATTCAAAATCAGAGGGCATATTATTATAATTCCATAAGAATTGTCGTAGGAATTACCATAATTATTAGAGGAATTACTAGGAAACGGCCTAGGATTAAAATTACCTCTATATGCGTTGTTACCAAAATTGTTCCTACCAACAAAATTCACATCCATAGATTCATTATTATTCTCAATCAAAGTAGAGAAAGGCATATCATTAGAATCAGTAGGAGCACTCTTATTAGCAAACAATTTCATCAGTTCATCCATCTTTCCACTCAAACCAATAATCTCTTCAATTGCATGAACTTTTTTACTAGTATATCTTTCAGTGTGCCATTGAGAATAATTAACAATAATATTATCTAGGAGTTTGGTAGCTTATCCTAAAGTGATTTCCATAAAAGTGCCTCCCGCGGACGAATCTAAAAGATTTCTAGAAGCAAAATTCAATCCGGCAAAAAAAATTGTATAATCACCCATAAATTCAATCCATGTGTAGGGCAATTACGTATCATTAATTTCATCCTCTCCCAAGCTTGTGCAACATGTTCATGATCAAGTTGCTTAAAATTCATAATATCGTTTCTAAGAGAGATGATCTTAGCGGGAGGAAATGTAACGCCCCGAGACCGTTGCGCCAGGTGTCTTCTAGTTATTCGTTGTTGTTGCCTTGTCATTTGTTTGCGTGTCATGCATCTCATATCATGTCATCATGCGCATCGCATTTGCATACGTGTTCGTCTCATGCATCCGAGCATTTTCCCCGTTGTCCGTTTCTTAATCCGACACTCCTATGTCCTCCAGCGCCCCCTTTTGTCTCTTTTCGTGTGCGAGTGTTAAACTTTATCGGGATTCACCGAGATTTGCCAAGCGGCCTTGGTACACTACCGGTAGACCGCTTGTCAAGTTTCGTGCCATTTGGAGTCCGTTTGATACTCCAACGGTTAACCGGGGAACCGTAAAAGGCCTCGTGTGTGTTGTAGCCCAACACCCCTCCAAAGTGGCCAAAACCCATCCAAACCCCCTCCAAACCCCCTCCATCCTCTCGGCTGTTTGATCACGATCGCGTGGCCGAAAACCGCACCTCATTTGGACTCTCCTAGCTCCCTCTACCTATATAAACACCTCCTCCTCCGAAATTCGCGGGCAAACCCTAGCATTTTCCCTCTCCGTCGCCGGACACATCTCCCTCCTCCACCGGACATGTCCGCCGCCGCCTTCGCCCAACCGTAGGCTGCCACGTCAGCCACACCCGTGCCCACTTCGCCACGGCCCGCAGAGCCCATCGCGGGCCCGCGCAGGCCCGCCCCGCCGCCGACTGGCCCGTTCCAGCCCGAGTGCTCCGCCGCCGCCACTCGAGCTCGCCGGCCACCCGCGCCTCGGCGTTGTTCGCCTCGCCGGCCGCCGCCGCCTGCGAGCGCCACTGTCGCCCGCATCTCGCCGCCCCCGCGCCTGCATCGCCCGGCCGTCCGTCACGCCTCTCGCGCCCGCTCGCCGCCGCCTCCATGCCTCGCCTGCACCGCCGCTTTCACTCTCACGCCCTGCCGCCGCCGTGGAGCTCCGGCGAGCTCCCATCGCCCGATCCCATCACCCCCTTCTCCGCCGTGGGTCCCTCTCGCCGGATCTGGTCGGGGAGCAGTCGGATCCGCCCCCGTGCTCCGTTCCCGGCGTCCTCCGTCGCCGGTGCGCCGCCGCATCGCCGGGTCGCCGCCGCTGTTGACCTCTGGCCCCGCCCCGTCGACCACGCGCTGCCGGCCACGTGGGCCTCAGCCCATCCAACCATCCTCATCACCTCGGCCCGCAGCATGCACCGACCCACCACCAACGGGCTTTGGCCCACAAGGTGAGACTCCCCGCTGCCTCTATCCAGCGCCTGAGCGTTGATTAGCTACATCCCACTCGCTTGTTTTTTTTCAGGAAATCTGCTAAGTCCTCAAATCCTCATAATTTGAGCCCCACTTCATCATGCCATAACTCCATGACCATAGCTCCGTTTCAGGCATATGAGTTATCGAAATGTTCGTTAGGATGTCCTCTTGATTTTATTCCATTGCACCATGCTTGTTTGAGTCCATCTTGATGCCCAAGTGTTTGTTGCAAGAGTGCTATAAAATGTTAGTTCCTAATTCTTATCAGTTTATGAGCATTTGTCATTTTTGCCATGACTATTGTGTGCCTCCTATGGACTTGAGCCCTACATGTGTTTTGGGTTATGCCATGCCATCTTTACAGGGGTGTGTGCCATGTATTTTTGTGATCAATGTGGTGACTAGCATAGGCATGCAAAGTAGCTCTCGTGATGTTGCTGATTTCAGGGACTTAGAATTTCACTAAGTCATTTCCCTGTCGTTATTTTTATGCCATGTATTCATGTTGCTACATAGTGATCCATGCCTCTTTTGAGTATGTTCAGTAAGGATGAATTGGGCATATGATTGTGCTCTATCCATCCATGTCCTTGTTTGCATTTATGGAGTCCCCTCAATCTTGTTCTACTTTTGCTATAAAATGTTCCTGGCAGATTGTTTACGTGTTAATCAATTTTGCCAAGGTTGTTGTAGTTGATCCATGCATGCTATGAGATTGTTCTTGCTTTGGTTAGCTTCTTGAACATGTCTTCTTGCTGGGTGTATGCTTAGCTTGTCATGCATTGCCTTGTGTTGAGTGCATCGAGCTCGCAAACATGCCTACGTAACTCTGTTTCTGCCACGTCCAGTTTTCTACTAAGTCTGAATCTGTTAACGAAACTTGCTATGTTTATATGAGTGCCATCTTATCTTATGATCCTTTTTGGCTTATGGTCAGTAAGGGACTTTTGTTACATGTTTTGCGTAGATTCATGCCATGCCTTGTATTGCTATGTTCTGATCTTGTAGCATGTTGTTATCTTGCTCTAAACATTGCTTCCTGATGCTAATTCCTGGCATGTTAGTATTTTCACAAAGTCTGTGATGCTGTTATCTTTTGCACTTTTGTCATGCTTGTTTGGACCTGCTCTTGTGTCATTTAACCATAGCTCAGTGTTCATCTTTTGTTAAGCATCTTGAGTAGATCACTGCCATGTGCTTTGTTGCTATGTTGGAGTGCAATAGCTTAGTTTCTTGTTGCATTCTAGACGACATCGTGCTGGTAATCGCAGAATAGTGTCATTCTTGTTTTGCTTGCCTTTTGCAAACCATGCATCCGATTCCAATGATCTTTATATCGATTTCGACCGAAATCAACTCATCTTTCCAGCGGTGCACTTGGTTTGCCAAGTTGAGGCCTAGTTCAATCTTTTCCTTCCGGAGCAGACATATGCATTGCATATCACATCCCGCATGTCATGCCATGTTTTGCATCATGTTGCTTGCGCATTGCACCGTGATTGATTGATTCGTCCTTTCCTCGTGTTCTTGCTTTGGGTAGAGCCGGGAGACGAGTTCGTGATCGAGGAACCCGTGGAGTACGCTTACGAGGATCAAGATTATGTCAACCCAGAGAACTTTGCTCGCAAGATGACCATACCCTCGAAATCACTTCTATATTTGCTTGCTAGTTGCTCGCTCTTTTGCTTTGCCGCGATACCCACCACTTGCTATATCATGCCTCCCATTTTGCCATGTCAAGCCTCTAACCCACCTTGTCCTAGCAAACCGTTGTTTGGCTATGTTACCGCTTTGCTCAGCCCCTCTTATAGTGTTGCTAGTTGCAGGTGAAGATGGAGTTTGTTCCATGTTGGAACATGGATATGTTGGGATATCACAATATCTCTAATTTAATTAACGCACCTATATACTTGGTAAAGGGTGGAAGGCTCAGCCTTATGCCTGGTGTTTTGTTCCACTCTTGCCGCCCTAGTTTCCGTCATACCAGTGTTATGTTCCTTGATTTTGCGTTCCTTACGCGGTTGGGTTATAATGGGAACCCCTTGACAATTCGCTTTGAATAAAACTCCTCCAACAAGGCCCAACCTTGGTTTTACATTTGCCTAACAACCTATTACCCTTCCCTGGGTCGGCCAACCCAAGGGTCGTCTTTATTTTTAACACCCCCCCCCCCGGGCCAGTGCTTCTCTAAGTGTTGGTCCGACCTGAGCGATATCCGGCGCCCCCTGGGCAACCAGGGTCTATGCCAACCCGACGTCTTGCTCATCCGGTGTGCCCTAAGAACGAGATATGTGCAGCACCTATCGGGATTTGTCGGCACATTCGTGCGGCTTTGCTGGTCTTGTTTTACCATTGTCGAAATGTCTTGTAACCGGGATTCCGAGTCTGATCGGGTCGTCCTGGGAGAAGGAATATCCTTCGTTGACCGTGAGAGCTTGTGATGGGCTAAGTTGGGACAGCCCTGCAGGGTTTTGAACTTTCGAAAGCTGTGCCCGCGGTTATGGGCATATGGGAATTTGTTAATGTCCGGTTGTAGAAAACTTGACACTGAACTTAACTAAAATGCATCAAACGCGTGTGTATCCATGATGGTCTCTTCTCGGCGGAGTCCGGGAAGTGAACACAGTTCTTTTGTTATGCTTGAACGTAAGTAGTTTCAGGATCACTTCTTGATCACTTCTAGTTCACGACCGTGCTTTGCTTCTCTTCTCGCTCTCATTTGCGTAAGTTAGCCACCATATATGCTAGTACTTGCTGCATCTCCACCTCACTACCCCCTTTTCCTACCCTTAAGCTTAAATAGTCTTGATCGCGAGGGTGTGAGATTGCTGAGTCCCCGTGACTCACAGATACTTCCAAAACAGTTGGAGGTGCCGATGATACCAGTGCAGGTGACGCAACCGAGCTCAACGAGGAGCTCGATGAAGATCGTGTTCGTTGTGTTTTTTCGTTTCCAGTTGATCAGTAGTGGAGCCCAGTCAGGGCGATCGAGGATCTTTTGCATAGGGGTTGTCTTTCTTTATTTGGTTCCGTAGTCGGACCTTGATTGTATTCTGGATGATGTAATGATATATTTATGTATTGTGTGAAGTGGCGATTGTAAGCCATCTCTTTATCCCTTTCTTTTTCAGTACATGGGATGTGTAAAGATTACCCCTCTTGCGACATGCCTACTATGCGGTTATGCCTCTAAGTCATGCTCCGACACGTGGGAGATATAGCCGCATCGTGGGTGTTACAAGTTGGTATCAGAGCCTTCCCCGACTTAGGAGCCCCCCTGCTTGATCGAGTCGCTGGCATTGTTGAGTCTAGAAAAAATGTTTTGAGTCTTTTAGGATTATATATATCAGAGAGTAGGATTCTTTTTACTCCTCAGTCCCTTCGTCGCTCTGGTGAGGCATCCTAACGTAGAGTTTTGACTCTTCTCTCCTCAAATTTCATGAAATTTTTTTAGGATCACGCGGGTATCTTGGAATCGTTCTGATGGTTTTGTGACGAGAACTTTGTTCTTGGTGCCTCCTGACATTTAGGGGTTGTGGCAGTGTCCCAGGGAGTTGAGCTCCGAGGTGTTGTCGTCACAATTTTATCGTTGCAGTTCTGGAATACCTGAGTCCACCGACATCGAAAATCTCTTTTATGTAGTTGTTGGTGAGATAACCTCGACGCCACCCAGTACTGGGGCGGGAGTTCAGGAGTATTGCCATAACTCGTATAACGGATGCTTTTCAAAGGTTGAGGTAAATGATTTTCGAAGGTTTCTTGGTTATGTGTTGAAGGATGGATACAGCTGGATGTAGGATTTGTTAGTTTTGGGTGAGATATTATGCTTCCCCTGTATCCCCAACACCTGATTGCATAACCAAAAAGTTTCGGGAGTTTATAAGTGGGAATTCAAGTAGCTCCTAGGATATCTTTCCGACAGATGCATGATATGAGATTGGGGTTCGACATCTAGTGGTTCGCCTATCCACAGTTGGTTTTACAGTGGTCTCATTGTGTCTTAAAGAGTCCTTGGCTATGCTGACTCGGGGACACTTAGTATGTCATGTGCACTGCCTTATACATGATGGTGTTGTACGATCGAGCCTGTGTGGGCCCCACCACGAAAACTTCGGACGAAATCTCTATCATATGTTTGTTCTGGCTTATTTTGCTAGCCAATCCTTTGTTTAGTTTTTTTGTGGTATTCAAGTTGCTTCGAAGTCAAATGTTGATTCCATACCTTTCAGAAGCGGTGTTCCCATACTACTATGTCAATACTAATCCTTCATGATAATCGAGATTGTCATGTCAATCCTTTTCAACCGGCGTGTTTCTCTTCAAGTGGATCCAGTCATTTCAACATCCGCAAGATCAATTATCAGTTCTTCTCAACGGTGCTCATTTCATCTGTCCCAAGCTGCCTTTGTTTTTTCCCGCCCTCCCACCCTTTCTCTTCAAGGACTCAGTTTTTTTAATCAAGTATCCATCTTATTGATGGGAAGCCTCTCCATTATTTTCCGTCAATGTTCGTATCCGGTGATTCTCAGGAAGATTCTAATGGAGCTTCAAGTTTATCATTCTTTATTCTTTTCTTCTCCGGTGGATTCAATTCAAGCTTTGTTGATCATATCCTTTCCTCGGTTCAAATGCTTTCTCATGTCGGTGCACCTCTTAAGCTTTCACTTCCTGTTATTCATTTGTTCGGGAGTGCTGAAGATATCTCGAAGATTCATGTTTTCCACTCTGCATTCGCTCAAGCTTCAAGCCATTTAACTCAACCGACGCATTCTCTCTTTTAAACCGTTCAATGGTGTATCTTTTGAGTGGGCCCTAACCCACAAGTCTTTTTCCAGGATCTTACCTGACTCTTCTTATTTTCCCGGAGCTATCCTCAAATTCTTTTGAAAGTTTGACGTAAGAATGAATTATCATCAGTCAAATGCCTTCTCCAAGATCTTTCAAATTATTTTCATCGTCGGTTCAACCTTTCTAATTTTCATCCCAGAGTATCTCAACAATTCATGGTGGTGTTCTCATCGTCATTCTCAACATTTGCAGACCGAAGAAGAGTTTCTCTTAAATCTTGCTCCATTCTCTTCAAGATTCATGGTTCTAGCTTGATGCCATCCTCTCATAATTGTTTTCGATTGTGAGAATTATTTTCACCCATCCGGAGCAATTCAGGTGTCTTTTTAGTTTGTTTCTTCGGAGCCCATCATCTCAGAAGTATCCATTCCAGCTTTCAGCTCTCGTTCTCCAATCTTACCGGTGCATCATTCAAATATTCTCTAATCAATTCATGATCTCTTCGTTCTCATGTATCTAAATCCTAGCAAGCATCTTCGTTCATTTGTCAATTCTTACCGGTGATTCACCCCTTTACTTTGTTCGTTTTCAATTCTTACGGTGGTTCGTTCAAGATTTCTTTTCCTTCGTTATCATATCAATGCATTCGTGCTTTTTAAATTCTATCGGTGGTTCGTTGAAGACCTTCCCAAGTTGGCGCGATATCTATCTTAATCCTTTCTATGCGAATAAGTAGTATGCCAAATCCTTTGCTTGTCACTAAATTGGTGAAGGACACGCATAACATAATTCTTATTCGTGTTTCATCCAAGCGATTAATTCCTTATTCCAGAGGTTCATCAGAATTCTTGATTTCTTTTGTTCATTTTTCTTTTCCGGAGTTCCAGGTCTTTCGCATTATCTAGTCGCGAAGCTCCATCTAAATCATTGCAAGGATTCACCTTGTGTTTTCAACTTCACTTTCCTTTCGTTTGATCATCCTTTTGTTACCGGAGTTCCTTATGGAGGTTCTACATGATGGCTCATCAAGGATTTAATTCCTTCTCGAAGTGTGCATCAAGATTCTTTTCAGAGGAGCTCAAGTATTCTTCATCTTGCATTCCAAAGTGCAGTTCTTCCTATCTTATCCTTTGAGGTGGTGTTATGTCATTCTTGATATTTTCCCTTCGTGTTTCATGATTCACAAGTTATCAAGAATGGGATATTTTAAATCCATCAATCTCTTCATTGGAGTTATCTTGGGTTATATTTCACCTAAATCTTTCCCTAAGGGATTGTGCTATTTATGGTGCTCATAAATGACCCAAGTTCTTCATTTATCCTCCCGGTGAAATAAGTTTTTTCTCGTCTCCTTGTTGATATCAATCCAATCTATCGTTTCCGTCAGTGGCAGAATTTCACCTCAGTTTTGAGATGTTTTCCATAAGCCCACAACAAGCTTACTCTTTTCGTTGTTGGTTTTCCAACAACTTCGCTCGACCCTTCTACTAAGGATGCCTTTTCAAGCTCAATTGTGGCAGAAGTTGGCATTTTCTTCTCCATTCTTTTATTTCAATTATCTATCTTCTATTCTTTCTCCCGGAGGCTTTGTGATGTTGCTCTTTTCAATCATCATCTCGAATGGTGAGGGTCGTGTTCTTTGAGTGCCTATCCATTCAACTGGAGTGTCGTGTTCTTCATTCAAGTTCTCTTATTTTATCAAGTTTTGCCTCCCTTCTCAACCGGACTGCTGCCCGAATTTGTTCTTTGTTCCTCTTTCCTAACGGAGTGCTTTAAACTTCATTCATCTCTGTTGCATTCTTTCTTTCAATTTGTTCAACATCTCAAGGTTCATTGGTTTCACTCGTTTGTCAAAGAAGCAACTTAGTTTTACCCCTTCTCTTTCTCTTCCGGTTTACCTCCGGTGCCATCCTAGATCTCGGGACGAGATCCTCTCGTAGTGGTGGAGTGTTGTAATGCCCTGAGACCGTTGCGCCAGGTGTCTTCCAGTTATTCGCTGTTGTTGCCTTGTCATTTGTTTGCGTGTCATGCATCTCATATCATGTCATCATGCACATCGCATTTGCATACGTGTTCGTCTCATGCATCCGAGCATTTTCCCCGTTGTCCATTTCTCAATCCGACACTCCTATGTCCTCCGGCGCCCCCTTTTGTCTCTTTTCGTGTGCGGGTGTTGAACTTTCTCGGGATGGACCGAGATTTGCCAAGTGGCCTTGGTACACTACCGGTAGACCGCCTGTCAAGTTTCGTGCCATTTGGACTTCGTTTGATACTCCAACGGTTAACCGGGGAACCGTAAAAGGCCTCGTGTGTGTTGCAGCCCAACACCCCTCCAAAGTGGCACAAAACCCATCCAAACCCCCTCCATCCTCTCGGCCGTTCGATCACGATCGTGTGGCCGAAAACCGCACCTCATTTGGACTCTCCTAGCTCCCTCTACCTATATAAACACCTCCTCCTTCGAAATTCGCGGGCAAACCCTAGCATTTTTCCCTCTCCGCCGCCGGACACATCTCCCTCCTCCACCAGATATGTCCACCGCCGCCTTTGCCCAACCGGAGGCTGCCACGTCAGCAGCGCCCGCGCCCACTTCGCCACGGCCCGCGGAGCCCATAAAGGGCCCGCGCAGGCCCACCCGCTGCCGGCTGGCCCGTTCCAGCCCGAGTGCTCCGCCGCCGCCACTCGAGCTCGCCGGCCACCCGCACCTCGGCGTCATTCGCCTCGTCGGCTGCCGCCGCCCGCATCTCGCCGCCCTGCACCCGCATCGCCCGGCCGTCCGTCGCGCCTTTCGCACCCGCTCGCCGCCGCCTCCATGCCTTGTCTGCACCGCCGCTTTCACTCTCGCGCCCTGCCGCCGCTGTGGAGCTCCGGCGAGCTCCCATCGCCAGATCCCGTCGCCATGTCTCCGCCGCGGATCCCTCTCGTCGGATCTGGTCGGGGAGCAGCCGGATCCGCCCCCGCGCCCCGTTCCCGGCGTCATCCATCGCCGGTGCGCCGCCGCATCGCCCGGTCACTGCCGCCGTTGACCTCCGGCCCCGCCCCGTCGACCACGCGTTGCCGTCCACGTGGGCCTCGGCCCATCCAACCATCCTCGTCGCCTCGGCCCGCAGCATGCACCGACCCACCACCCAACGGGCTTTGGCCCGCAAGGTGAGACTCCCCGCTGCCTCTATCCAGCGCCTGAGCATTGATTAGCTACATCCCGCTCGCTTTTTTTAGGAAATTTGCTAAGTCCTCAAGTCCTCATAATTTGAGCCCCACTTCATCATGCCATAACTCCATGACCATAGCTCTGTTTCAGGCATATGAGTTATCGAAATGTTCGTTAGGATGTCCTCTTCATTTTATTCCATTGCACCATGCTTGTTTGAGTCAATCTTGATGCCCAAATGTCTGTTGCAAGAGTGCTATAAAATGTTAGTTCCTGATTCTTATCAGTTTATGAGCATTTGTCATTTTTGCCATGATTATTGTGTGCCTCCTATGGACTTGAGCCCTACATGTGTTTTGGGCTATGCCATGCCATCTTTACAGGGGTGTATGCCATGTATTTTTGTGATCAATGTGGTGACTAGCACAGGCATGCAAAGTAGCTCTCGTGATGTTGCTGATTTCAGGGACTTAGAATTTTGCTAAGTCATTTCCCTGTCGTTATTTTTATGCCATGTATTCATGTTGCTATAGAGTGATCCATTCCTCTTTTGAGTATGTTCAGTAAGGATGATTTGGGCATATGATTGTGCTCTATCCATCCATGTCCTTCTTTGCATTTATGGAGTCCCCTAGCATGACTCAATCTTGTTCTACTTTTGCTATAAAATGTTCCTGGCAGATTGTTTACGTGTTAATCAATTTTGCCAAGGTTGTTGTAGTTGATCCATGCATGATATGAGATTGTTCTTGCTTTGGTTAGCTTCTTGAACATGTCTTCTTGCTGGGTGTATGCTTAGCTTGTCATGCATTTCCTTGTGTTGAGTGCATCGAGCTCACAAACATGCCTATGTAACTCTGTTTTTGCCATGTCCAGTTTTCTGCTAAGTCTGAATTTGTTAACGAAACTTGCTATGTTTGTATGAGTGCCATCTTATCTTATGATCCTTTTTGGCTTATGGTCAGTAAGGGACTTTTGTTACATGCTTTGCGTAGATTCATGCCATGCCTTGTATTGCTATGTACTGATCTTGTAGCATGTTGTTATCTTGCTTTAAACATTGCTTCCTGATGCTAATTCCTGGCATGTTAGTATTTTCACTAAGTCTGTGATGCTGTTATCTTTTGCACTTTTTCCATGCTTGTTTGGACCTGCTCTTTTATGTGATTTAACCGTAGCTTAGTGTTCATCTTTTGTCAAGCATCTTCAGTAAATCACTTGCATGTGCTTTGTTGCTATGTTGGAGTGCAGTAGCTTTGTTTCTTGTTGCATTCTAGATGGCATCGTGTTGGTAATCACAGAATAGTGCCATTCTTATTTTGCTTGCCTTTTGCAAACCATGCATCCGATTCCGGTGATATTTATATCAATTTCGACCGAAATCAACTCATCTTTCTAGCGACACACTTGGTTTGGCAAGTTGAGGCCTGGTTCAATCTCTCCCTTCCAGAGCACGCATATGCATTGCATATCACATCCCGCATGTCATGCCATGTTTTGCATCATGTTGCTTGCGCATTGCACCATGATTGATTGATTGGTACTTTCCTTGTGTTTTCTTGCTCTTGGTAGAGCCGGGAGACGAGTTCGTGATTGAGGAACCCGTTGAGTACGCTTACGAGGATCAAGCTTACGTCAACTCGGAGAACTTTGCAGGCAAGATGACCATACCCTCGAAATCACTTCTATCTTTGCTTGCTAGTTGCTCGCTCTTTTGCTTTGTCGCGATACCCACCACTTGCTATATCATGCCTCCCATTTTGCCATCTCAAGCCTCTAACCCACCTTGTCCTAGCAAACCGTTGTTTGGCTGTGTTACCGCTTTGCTCAGCCCTTCTTATAGCGTTGCTAGTTGTAGGTGAAGATGGAGTTTGTTCCATGTTGGAACATGGATATGTTGGGATATCACAATATCTCTAATTTAATTAACGCACCTATATACTTGGTAAAGGGGGGAAGGCTCGGCCTTATGCCTGGTGTTTTGTTCCACTCTTGCCGCCCTAGTTTCCTTCATACCGGTGTTATGTTCCTTGATTTTGCGTTCCTTACGCGGTTGGGTTATAATGGGAACCCCTTGACAGTTTTCTTTGAATAAAACTCCTCCAGCAAGGCCCAACCTTGGTTTTACATTTGCCTAACAACCTATTACCCTTCCCTTGGGTCGGCCAACCCAAGGGTCATCTTTATTTTTAACCCCCGGGCCAGTGCTTCTCTAAGTGTTGGTCCAACCTGAGCGATGTCTGGCGCCCCCTGGGCAACCAGGGTCTATGCCAACCCGGCGTCTTGCTCATCCGATGTGCCCTAAGAACGAGATATGTGCAGCCCCTATTAGGATTTGTCAGCACATTCGGGCGGCTTTGCTGGTCTTGTTTTACCATTACCGAAATGTCTTGTAACCGGGATTCCGAGTCTGATCGGGTCGTCCTGGGAGAAGGAATATCCTTCGTTGACGTGAGAGCTTGTGATGGGCTAAGTTGGGACACCCCTGCAGGGTTTTGAACTTTTGAAAGCCGTGCCCGTAGTTATTGGCAGATGGGATTTTGTTAATGTCTGGTTGTAGAAAACTTGACACTAAACTTAATTAAAATGCATCAACCGCGTGTGTATCCGTGATGGTCTCTTCTCGGCGGAGTACGGGAAGTGAACACGATTCTTGTGTTATGCTTGAATGTAAGTACTTTCAGGATCACTTCTAGTTCACGGCCGTGCTTTGCTTCTCTTCTCGCTCTGATTTGTCTAAGCTAGCCACCATATATGCTAGTACTTGCTGCATCTCCACCTCACTACCCCCTTTTCCTACCCTTAAGCTTAAATAGTCTTGATCGCGAGGGTGTGAGATTGCTGAGTCCCTGTGACTCACAGATACTTCCAAAACAGTTGCAGGTGCCGATGATACCGGTGTAGGTGACGCAACCGAGCTCAAGGAGGAGCTCGATGAAGATCGTGTTCGTTGTGTTGTTTCGTTTCAAGTTGATCAGTAGTGGAGCCCAGTCGAGGCGATCGGGGATCTTTTGCATTAGGGATTGTCTTTCTTTATTTGGTTCCGTAGTCGGACCTTGATTGTATTCTGGATGATGTAATGATATATTTATGTATTGTGTGAAGTGGCGATTGTAAGCCATCTCTTTATCCCTCTCTTTTACAGTACATGGGATGTGTAAAGATTACCCCTCTTGCGACATGCCTACTATGCGGTTATGCCTCTAAGTCATGCTCCGACACGTGGGAGATATAGCCGCATCGTGGGTGTTACAGGAAAATACTTAGAGATAAAAGCATCTTTGCACTTATTCCATGAATCAATACTACTTTTAGGCAAAGACAAAAACCAAGCTTTAGCATGATCTCTAAGCGAAAATGGAAATTGCTTAAGTTTAACAATATCATTGTCCATATCTTTCTTCTTTTGCATATCACACAAATCAACAAAGTTGTTTAGATGGGTAGCGACATCTTCACTAGGAAGGCCAGAAAACGGATCTTTCATGACAAGATTCACCAAAGCAGTATTAATTTCACAAGATTCAGCATTGGTAACAGGAGCAATCGGAGTGCTAATAAAATCATTATTGTTGGTATTGGCAAAGTCACACAATTTAGTATTATCTTGAGCCATCATGACAAGCAAGCAATCCAACACACAAGCAAACAAGAAACATGCGAAAAAGGCAAATAGAAAAAGAGAAGGGGAATGGAAAGAGAGGGCGAATAAAACGGCAAGGGTGAAGTGGGGAGAGGAAAACGAGAGGCAAATGTCAAATAATGTAATGCAAAGGATAAGAGTTGTGATGGGTACTTGGTATGTCTTGACTTGGCATAGATCTCCCCGGCAATAGCGCAGGAAATCCTTCTTGCTACCTCTTGAGCACTGCGTTGGTTTTCCCTTGAAGAGGAAAGGGTGATGCAGTAAAGCAGTGTAAGTATTTCCCTCGGTTTTTGAGAACCAAGGTATCAATCCAGTAGGAGACCACGCGCGAGTCACCTCGTACCTACACAAACAAATAAGAACCTCGCAACCAACGCGATAAAGGGGTTGTCAATCCCTTCACGGCCACTTGCAAGAGTGAGATCTGATAGAGATGATAATAATAAGATAAGTATTTTTGGTATTTTTATGATATAGATTGAAAGTAAAGATTGCAAAATAAACGGTAATGGAAATAGCGGTAGATTAATATGATGGAAGATAGACCTGGGGGCCATAGGTTTCACCAGTGGCTTCTCTCAAGATAGCATAAGTATTACTGTGGGTGAACAGATTACCATCGAGCAATTGATAGAAAAGCGAATAATTATGAGAATATATAGGTATGATCATGTATATAGGCATCACGTCCGAGACAATTAGACCGAAACGATTCTGCATCTACTACTATTACTCCACACATCGATCGCTATCCAGCATGCATCTAGAGTATTAAGTTCATAACAGAGTAACGCCTTAAGCAAGATGACATGATGTAGAGGGATAAACTCATGCAATATGATATAAACCCCATCTTTTTATCCTCGATGGCAACAATACAATATGTGTCGTTTCCCTTTGTCACTGGGATCGAGCACCGCAAGATTGAATCCAAAGCTAAGCACTTCTCGCATTGCAAGAAAGATCAATCTAGTAGGCCAAACCAGACTGATAATTCGAAGAGACTTGCAAAGATAAACCAATCATACATAAAAGAATTTAGAGAAGATTCAAATATTGTTCATAGATAAACTTGATCATAAACCCACAATTCATCGGATCTCGACAAACACATCGCAAAAGAAGAGTTACATCGAATAGATCCCCAAGAGAATCGAGGAGAACTTTGTATTGAGATCCAAAGAGTGGGAAGAAGCCACCTAGCTACTAGCTATGGACCCGTAGGTCTGAGGTAAACTACTCAAACATCATCGGAGAGGCCATGGAGTTGATGTAGAGGCCCTCCGTGATCAATGCCCCCTCCGACGGAGCTCCAGAAAAGGCCCCAAGATGGGATCTCTTGGGTACATAAGGTTGCGGCGGTGGAAATAGGGCTTCATGGTGCTCCTGGATGTTTGCGGGGTATATGGATATATATCGGAGGAAGAAGTAGGTCGGTGGAGCAACGAGGGGCCCACGAGGGGGAGGGCACGCCCAGGGGGGTAGGCGCGCCCCTGCCTCGTGGCCACCTCGTTGATTGCTCGGCGTCCACTCCAAGTCCCCCGGATCACGTTTGTTCCAAAAATCACGTTCCCGAAGGTTTCATTCCGTTTGGACTCTGTTTGATATTCCTTTTCTACATAACACTGAAATAGGCAAAAAAACAGCAATTTGGGCTGGGCCTTCGGTTAATAGGTTAGTCCCAAAAATAATATAAAAGTGTAAAATAAAGCCCATTTACATCCAAAACAGATAATATAATAGCATGGAACAATCAAAAATTATAGATACGTTGGAGACGTATCAAAGATTTGCAATAGCCGTTGGTGGAGGCACTGATGAGCTGCCACCTGAGTGCGTTGGCTTGGTTTTCCGCTTCTTCAGAGTGTGAGGAGTCTTGTTCTGGCTAGAGCCAGTGTTTGGAGCTGCACAATAGCCGTCGCGTAGCGTGTTGAGACGTGCACTGCGACGAACCTCTGTGTCCACCAAAACTTTAGTAGACTTCGGCTTCCGGCCACGTTTCACAGTCACTTTTGGAGCAGCAGTGAACTTGAAGGACTCAGTGACAGGTTCAGAGAGATCATCAAAGCAGAGATCCCTTGCAACTGGTATCTTGACTAGAGATGCACGGCGAGGAATGCAGCAAGAGGAGTCTGTCAGAGGCTGCAGAGTGAAGCTGAATTCTGAACCATTGTAACAGAAATCCCAGGATCGCTTAGCCAGCAGGAGGGACCCAATTTCAGACTTGAACACAAATTTTGGAATGTCAGCAGTGAAAAGTGATAGCATTATCCTCTGAAAAGCGCGCTGCCACTGCATAACTGGGGGAAGAACGGGTCCAAATACAGTAAAAACCTGTCCAATATGAAGTGGAGGTTGCATTGGGGCTGCTGGGTGTTGATAGATCACCATATCAGCCACTGGTTCAGAAAATTGCAGAATGACCGATTCTTGCGACTGATTCACATCAACTTGATTTTCTTTAACAAGCTCCTGTTGCTCAATGTTCTGCTCATTGTGCGGAACATCCTGATGAGGTTGAACATGATCATGTGCTGGTGGTGACAGCTCATCCCAACCAATCTCAAGAAACTCAGGCATAACCCAATTGTGGTTATCAAATTGCAGATGCCCAGGGAGAGGATGAGGTTGCCATTGAAAGGCATAGGATCCTCATCCACTGGCAAAACATCAGCAAAGTCTACAGAGAAGATATATATCGGAGCAGACCAAGAAATCCGTGCTCCACCAAAGTCTGCATACTCACGATACACTACATCACGCGACACTAAAGTTGTCGCCGGGAAAGAAACATACGCCAGGTGCAAACAAGCAGAGGATCATCCTGGTGCCAGTGATGAAAACAACCAAAAGTGCTGATTGCATCTGCAATATACTGCGTGCGCCTATAATCCAGAGGTATTCCAACAATCATCACCCAGCCCCGACGAAAACCTTGAGTAGCTCTATAGTTAATACCCTCATCATGTGGTACAAATCAAACAAATCTACCATTGTCTAGTTCAAACGGCGGATGATCTAAGCTTCCCTAGCAACTGGGGTACAGAAACAAAAGAGGTCGACTCCTTGAATCTAAGGTTGAGCATCAAGAACGGCTCGGCCAATAGTGTTGACAACAAAATCACTGACCATGTTTCTGTAGATGAGAACTTCTTCAGGCAGAGGAGCTGACTCGACGATGGCAATGGCGTAATCTTCATGTTGGCGATCAAGAGCCACAACCGGAGAGAAGAAGGTGCGCGGGAGGCACCGCGGCCCATAGTCGATGATTTCGAAACCCGGCGAGACAAACTCCATGGGGTTCAGGGCAAAGTTGGCCATTGCCGACTGCGAAGATGCAGCGGATGGCGAGGCAGGATTCGCAGTGGCTGACGGTGGAAGCGGGGTGGGCGGTGGAGGCATAATGGGCGGTGGCTCTGCTGGCAATGGTGGAAGCAATGGGGTGGCAGGCGTGATGGGACTGGGCAAAGACCCAGGAGAGCGAGCAGGGAGGGAAACCGAGGCGCCGGGCAAGGATATCTTCGCTGACCGGCCCGGTGAATCAGGATTGACTCGCGGGACCCACTTGTAAGTCGGGGAAGGCGCAGAGTTAGAGCATCCCTTGGCCCTGTGGCCCACTCGAAAGCATCTACGGCACCAGACCTGCTTGGTACACGAGCTGGTATGATGCAGCATAGATAAACAGTTCTGGCATTACCAAACATTGAACACAATATCATCAATGAGGTCGTTAACCCCAGCAGAATCCATAGAAGAGTCCGGCAGTTGGACGTCCATAACAACCTGAGAATATTTCTCAATCGAGGAAACAGAATTATCCAAGAGAGCCACTAGTGGTTGGGGCGTAGGTTGGGCCATAGAAACGCCATAGGGGGCCGGAGAGCCATGATGGGCCGGCAAGCCATGATGGGCCGGCGAGCCATGTTGGGTTGGTGAGACCGGTGCAACGCAACCACTTGACACGATGTCGTGTGTCACCGGGACAGTTCCGGATAGGACGACAGTATTCTTGGCAGGGACGTTGATCATTCCGAAAGAGATGGGTGGTGTCGCCACCGTCCATTAAAGGTTGGTCGCCGGCGGTGATGGCAAGATCACTTTCTCATGTGGGTAAACATCATAGCCAGCCTCAGAAACCATATCAACACAGAGTTGTGTAGCTGGATATCTATAACCCATACAAACTGGGTACTGTTGAACATGGCAAAGGAGAGTTTCTACCCCCTAGATGAACCCGATCTAAGAGAAGACTTTGACAGTGGTCTATGCATAGCAATCATGCCCATAGTAGCACGCTTTTTGGAGGGACTAACCAGAATCCACTCAGCGTCACATTCCTTTTTCCAAATCTCTAACTCACGTTTCCAATTAGGACCACCATTCCCCCAAAGATGAAAATAACATTTGAAATGCGGACATGCAAACGATCTCAACTGGATGATGTAGAGGCCAACTTGCTTGCAGGAGACAATAAATGAAAATACCTTGTCATTGATGATTTGGACCGACAAATCAATGGCCGATCCCCCAATTGCTGATTCCATGGCAGCCGCCACTGAATCTTCATTAAGATGAAAATCATGTCTGCTAAAAGACACAACCATAATGAAATGGCTCGTGTCATCTGTGGGATGGACAAATCTCCCACATGAAATGAAAACCTTATCCGCAAAGATGGAGCCCACCGAGAAATCCAAATCCAATGTTGATCCACCAGAAGTACCCATATGAGATGGGTATAGACATGTAGATCATAGGACAACGGAGTAGATGAGCGGGGAAGATCCACAATTCAATGGCTAGAAGTGTAGATCACCGGAAAACCTAGGCCGTGGGAGGGGAGGGTGGGTGGGTGGGAAGGGAGCCATCAAGGATCGATATAGTTGACTAGAGGGGGGGTGAATAGGCAACTAACATTTTTTATCTTTTCTTTACCAATTTAATCTTTGCATCAAATTAGGTTGTCTATATATGCAACTAGGTGAGCAACCTATAATATGCAACAACAATAAGTACGCAAGCAAGCAAGGGAAGTAACACAATATAAGCTTGCACGAGTAAAGGGACGAGATAACCAAGAGTGGATCCAGTGAAGACGAGGATGTGTTATCGAAGTTCCTTCCCTTTGAGAGGAAGTACGTCTCCATTGAAGCGGTGTGGAGGCACAATGCTCCCCAAGAAGCCACTAGGGCCACCGTATTCTCCTCACGTAATCACACAATGCGAGATGCCGTGATTCCACTATTGGTGCCCTTGAAGGCGGCGACTGAACCTTTACAAACAAGGTTGAGGAGATCTCACAACTTAATTGGAGGCTCCCAACAACACCACAAAGCTTCACCACGATGGAGTATGGCTCCGCGATAAACTCAACCGTCTAGGGTGCTCAAACACCCAAGAGTAACAAGATCCGTGAGGGATTAGTGGGGGAATCAAATTTCTCTTGGTGGATGTGTAGATCGGGGCCTTCTCTCAACCAATCCCTAGGAAATCAACGATTTTGATTGGCTCGGGAAAGAGATCGGGCGAAAATGGATCTTGAGGGTGGAAGAGGTAGTCAACTCGGAGAAGAAGACTCCCCTTTTATAGTAGAAGAACAAATCCAACCATTATCCACCAACTCAGCCTGCGACGCACGGTACCACCGCACCAGAGATGTGGTACTACCGCCAGGGCCCGCAGTACTACCGCCAGGGCCCGTAGTACTACCGCAAGGCACTACGGTACTACTGATACGTCTCCAACGTATCTATAATGTTTGATTGTTCCATGCTATTATATTATCCATCTAGGATGTTTTATATGCATTTATATGCTATTTTATATGATTCTTGGGACTAACCTATTAACCTAGAGCCCAATGCCAGTTTTTGTTTTTTCCTTGTTTTTGAGTATCGCAGAAAAGGAAAACCAAGCAGAGTCCAATTGACCTGCAAATTTACGGAGATCATTTTTGAACTAGAAGAAGCCCACGGAGCATCGGAGATGGACCAGAAGAGTCCCGAGGCCACCATGAGGGTGGGGGCGTGCCCTATCCCCTAGGCACGCCCCCCTATCTCATGGCCGCCTCGTGGACCCCCTGACTTGTTCCCCATGCCAACGCCTCTTATATATTCCCAAACTTCCAGAAAATAACCTAGATCAGGAGTTCCGCTGCCGCAAGCCTTTGCAGCCACAGAAAACCAATCTAGACCCGTTCTGGCACCCTGCCGGAGGGGGGGAATCCCTCTTCGGTTTCCATCTCCATCGTCCCACATTCTCCATGACGAGGAGGGAGTAGTTCACCCCCAGGGCTGAGTGTATGTACCAGTAGCTATGTGTTTGATCTCTCTCTCTCTCTCTCTCTCTCTTGTGTTCTTGATTCGGCACGATCTTGATGTATCATGAGCTTTGCTATTATAGTTGCATCTTATGTTGTTTCTCCCCCTCTATTCTCTTGTAATGGATTGAGTTTTCCCTTTGAAGTTATCTTATCGGATTGAGTCTTTAAGGATTTGAGAACACTTGATGTATGTCTTGCATGTGCTTATCTGTGGTGACAATGGGATATTCATGTGATCCACTTGATGTATGTTTTGGTGATCAACTTGCGAGTTCTGTGACCTCATGAACTTATGCATAGGGGTTGGCACACGTTTTCGTCTTGACTCTCCGATAGAAACTTTGGGGCACTCTTTGAAGTTCTTTGTGTTGGTTGAATAGATGAATCTGAGATTGTGTGATGCATATCGTATAATCATACCCACAGATACTTGAGGTGACATTGGAGTATCTATGTGACATTAGGGTTTTGGTTGATTTGCGTCTTAAGGTGTTATTCTAGTACGAACTCTAGGATAGATCGAACGGAAAGAATAGCTTCGTGTTATTTTACTACGGACTCTTGAATAGATCAATCAGAAAGGATAACTTTGAGGTGGTTTCGTACCCCTACAATAATCTCTTCGTTTGTTCTCCGCTATTAGTGACTTTGGAGTGTCTCTTTGTTGCATGTTGAGGGATAGTTATATGATCCAATTATGTTATTATTGTTGAGAGAACTTGCACTAGTGAAAGTATGAACCCTAGGCCTTGTTTCCTAGCATTGCAATACTGTTTACGCTCACTTTTACCACTTGCTACCTTGCTGTTTTTATATTTTCATATTACAAAAACATATATCTACCATCCATATTGCACTTGTATCACCATCTCTTCGCCGAACTAGTGCACCTATACAATTTACCATTGTATTGGGTGTGTTGGGGACACAAGAGACTCTTTAATATTTGGTTGCATGGTTGTTTGAGAGAGACCATCTTCATCCTAAGCCTCCCACGGATTGATAAACCTTAGGTCATCCACTTGAGGGAAATTTGCTACTGTCCTACAAACCTCTGCGCGTGGAGGCCCAACAACGTCTACAAGAAGAAGGTTGTGTAGTAGACATCAAGCTCTTTTTTGGCGTCGTTGTCGGGGAGGCGAGTGCTTGAAGGTATATCTTTAGATCTTACAATCAAAACTTTTAGTTTCTTGTTTTATCACTAGTTTAGTCTATAAAATAAAACTACAAAAAAAGGAATTGAGGGTGCCTCATATGCTTCATCTTTTTATTGTCTTTCGTGAGAATAAGGATTCTGATAATTGTGCTCAAGTGCTAGAAGAAGAAATATATAAAATGGTTGGCACTAAATCTTTGTATGATGAGCATGATTGCATTGTTGTTAGTATGAATCCCTTGAATACCCATGATGCTAATGATATGCAAAGCCGCAAGCTTGGGGATGCTATGTTTGATGAAGATGATATTTTTGTCCCCCAAGTTTTGATGAGCAAATTTATTTTGATGATAGCATGCCTCCTATTTATGATGATTGTATTGATGAAAGTGGGTTTGGAAGAGTGTCAACTTTAGGAAGTAATGATCCCTCTATTTTGGAGGGTGTTGAATCATATTGTGATAATTGTGAAAGTGGATTTGGAGAGGTCATGACTTTATTTAGTGATGAATCCACTATTTTGGAAGAGGTTCCAATTGATTATGTGAAAAAAGTTGCTATCTATGATGATTATTGTGATGACATGTATGCTATAAAGAGTAATGATAACCATGAAACTTATCTTGATTTTAATTTTCAATTGGATTATGCCTCACATGATAGTTATTTTGTTGAGTTTGCTCCCACTATTATCCATGACAATAAATTTGCTTATGTGAAGAGTAATAAAATTTCTATGCTTATGCATCATGAAAATAATGCTTTATGTGATAACTATATTGTTGAATTCATTCATGATGCTACTGAAAATTATTATGAGGGAGGAATATATGCTTGTAGGAATTGCAATAATACCAAGTTTCCTCTCTATGTGCTTAAAGTTTTGAAGTTATGCTTGTTTTGCTTTCCTATGCTAGTTGATTCTTGTTCCCATAAATTGTTTGCTCACAAAATCCCTATGCATACGAAGTGGGTTAGACTTAAATGTGCTAGTCATATTCTTCATGATGCTCTCTTTATGTTTCAATTCTTATCTTTGTGAGCATCATTGAAATCATCATGCCTAGCTAGGGGCGTTAAACGGTAGCGCTTGTTGGGAGGCAACCCAATTTTATTTTTTGCTCTTTGCTTTTTATTCCTGTTTAGTAATAAATAATTCATCTATCTTCTCCTATGATTGTGTTTTTTATGTTTTAATTATTGTTTGTGCCAAGTAAAGCCTTTAGGACCTTCTTGGGTGATTATTGTTTGATCTTTCCGATAAAAATAGAAAGTATGCACTCACGCAAATAATTTTCATTTTTTACCAGAGAGCGATAAAATACCAATTCCAAGTGAAGTAAATCAATATGCAAATTATTTAGGTCGTCCTAATTTTTCAGAATTTTTGGAGTTATATAAGTATTCGAAACCTCTAGATTACTATAGAATGTTCTGTTTTTAACAGATTCTGTTTTCATTGTGTTGTTTGCTTATTTTGATGAATCTATGAGTAGTATCGGAGGGTATGAACCATAGAGAAGTTGGAATACAGTAGATATTACACCAATATGAATTTAGAATGAGTTCACAACAGTACCTAAGTGGTGATTTATTTTCTTATACTAACAGAGATTACGAGTTTTCTGTTAACTTTTGTGTTGTGAAGTTTTCAAGTTTTGGGTAAAGATTCGATGGACTATGGAATAAGGAGTGTCAAGAGCCTAAGCTTGGGGATTCCCAAGGCACCCCAATGTAATATTCAAGGATAACCAAGAGCCAAAGCTTGGGGATGCCCAAGGCACCCCAATGTAATATTCAAGTACAACCAAGAGCCTAAGCTTGGGGATGCCCCGGATGGTATCCCCTCTTTCGTCTTCGTTCATCGGTAACTTTACTTGGAGCTATATTTTTATTCACCACATGATATGTGTTTTGCTTGGAACGTCATTTTATTTTATTTTGTTTTGCTTGTTGTTTGAATAATATCCCTAGATCTGAAATTCTTGAATGTTAGAGAGTCTTCACATAGTTGCATAATTATTCAACTACTCATTGATCTTTACTTAATCTTTCGGAGTAGTTTGTCGTTTGCTCTAGTGCTTCACTTATATCTTTTAGAGAATGATGGTGGTTTTATTTTGAAGAAATTATTGATCTCTCATGCTTCACTTATATTATTTTGAGAGTTTTTTAGAACAACATGGTAATTTGCTTTGATTACAAAATTAGTCCTAGTATGGTGGGCATCCAAGATGGGTATAATAAAAACTTTCATATAGAGTGCATTAAATACTATGAGAAGTTTTATACTTGATAATTGTTTTCAGATATAAAGATGGCAATATTAGAGTCGTGCTAGTTGAGTAATTGTGAAATTGAGAAATACTTGTGTTGAGGTTTGCAAGTCCCGTAGCATGCACGTATGGTAATCGTTGTGTGACAAATTTGAAGCATGAGGTGTTCTTTGATTGCCTTCCTTATGAGTGGCGGTCGGGGATGAGTGATGGTATTTTCCTACCAATCTATCCCCCTAGGAGCATGCGCGTAGTGCTTGGTTTTGATGACTTTTAGATTTTGGCAATAAGTATGTGAGTTCTTTATGACTAATATTGAGTCCATGGATTATACGCACTCTCACCCTTCCATCACTGTTAGCCTCTTCGGCACCGTGTATCACCCTTTCTCACCTCGAGAGTTGGTGCAAACTTCGCCGGTGCATCCAAACCCCGTGATATGATACGCTCTATCACACATAAGCCTCCTTATATCTTCCTCAAAATAGCCACCATACCTACCTATTATGGCATTTCCATTGCCATTCTGAGATATATTGCCATGCAACTTTCCACCGTTCTATTTATTATGACACGCTTCATCATTGTCATATTGCCTTGCATTATCATGTAGTTGACATCGTATTTGTGGCAAAGCCACCGCTCATAATTTTTATACATGTCACTCCTGAATCATTGCACATCCCGGTACACCACCGGAGGCATTCATATAGAGTCATATTTTGTTCAAGTATCGAGTTGTAATTTTTGAGTTGTAAATAAATAGAAGTGTGATGATCATCATTATTAGAGCATTGTCCCGTGTGAGGAAATTAAAAAAAGAGAAAGGCCAAAAAAAGAGAGAGAAGGCCCAAAAAATGAGAGAAAAAGAGAGAAGGGACAATGTTACTATCCTTTTTCCACACTTGTGCTTCAAACTAGCCCCATGATCTTCATAATAGAGAGTCTCCTATTTTGTCACTTTCATATACTAGTGGGAATTTTTCATTATAGAACTTGGCTTGTATATTCCAATTATGGGCTTCCTCAAAATTCCCTAGGTCTTCGTGAGCAAGAGAGTTGGATGCACACCCACTTAGTTTCTTTTGTTGAGCTTTCATACATTTATAGCTCTAGTGCATCCGTTGCATGGCAATCCCTACTCCTTGCATTGACATCAATTGATGGGCATCTCCATCGCACATTTATTAGCTGCGTCGATGTGAGACTTTCACCTTTTTTGTCTTCTCCACACAACCTCCATCATCATATTCTGTTCCACCTATAATGTTATGTCCATGGCTCGCGCTCATGTATTGCATGAAAGTTGAAAAAGTTTGAGAATACTAAAGTATGAAACAATTACTTGGCTTGTCATCGGGGTTGTGCATGATGGGAGCATTTTGTGTGACGAAAATGAAGCATGGACAAATTATATTATTTTGTAGGGATGAGCTTTCTTTGGCTATGTTATTTTGAGAGGACATAATTGCTTGGTTAGTATGATTGAAGTATTATTGTTTTTATGTCAATATTAAACTTTTGTCTTGAATCTTATGGATCTGAATATTCTTACCACAATAGATAAGATTACATTGATGAATATGTTGGTTAGCATTCCACATCAAAAAATTTGTTTTTATCTTTTACCTACTCGAGGACGAGCAGGAATTAAGCTTGGGGATGCCTGATACGTCTCCTATGTATCTATAATTTTTCATTGTTCCATGCTATTATATTATCCATCTAGGATGTTTTATATGCATTTATATGCTATTTTATATGATTTTTGGGACTAACCTATTAACCTAGAGCCCAGTGCCAGTTTCTTTTTTTTCCTTGTTTTTGAGTATCGCATAAAAAGAATATCAAACAGAGTCCAATTGGCCTAAAAATTTACGAAGATCATTTTTGGACTAGAAGAAGCACACGGAGCATCGGAGATGGACCAGAAGAGTCCCAAGGCCACCACGAGGGTGGGGGCGCGACCTACCCCCTGGGCATGCCCCCCTATCTCGTGGTCGCCTCGTTGACCCCCTGACTTGTTCCCGACGCCAACGCCTCTTATATATTCCCAAACTTCTAGAAAATAACCTAGATCGGGAGTTCCGCCACCGCAAGCCTCTATAGCCACCTAAAACCAATCTAGACTCGTTCTGGCACCCTACCGGAGGGGGGAATCCCTCTCCGGTGGCCATCTTGATCATCCTGGCGCTCTCCATGACGAGGAGGGAGTAGTTCACCCTCGGGGCTGAGGGTTTGTACCAGTAGCTATGTGTTTGATCTCTGTCTCCCGTGTTCTTGATTTGGCACGATCTTGATGTATCGCGAGCTTTGATATTATAGCTGGATCTTATGATGTTTCTCCCCCTCTATTCTCTTATAATGGATTGAGTTTTCCCTTTGAAGTTATCTTATCCGATTGAGTCTTTAAGGATTTGAGAACACTTGATGTATGTCTTGCATGTGCTTATCTGTGGTGACAATGGGATATTCACGTGATCCACTTGATGTACGTTTTGGTGATCAACTTGCGAGTTCCATGACCTCGTGAACTTATGCATAGGGGTTGGCACACGTTTTCATCTTGACTCTCCTGTAGAAACTTTGGGGCACTCTTTGAAGTTCTTTGTGTTGGTTGAATAGATGAATCTGAGATTGTGTGATGCATATCGTATAATCATACCCATAGATACTTGAGGTGACATTGGAGTATCTAGGTGACATTAGGGTTTTGGTTGATTTGCATCTTAAGGTGTTATTCTAGTACGAACTCTAGGATAGATTGAACGGAAAGAATAGCTTTGTGTTAATTTACTACAGACTCTTGAATAGATCGATCAGAAAGGATAACTTTGAGGTGGTTTCGTACCCTACAATAATCTCTTCATTTGTTCTCCGCTATTAGTGACTTTGGAGTGACTCTTTGTTGCATGATGAGGGATAGTTATATGATCCAATTATGTTATGATTGTTGAGAGAACTTGCACTAGTGAAAGTATGAACCCTAGGCCTTGTTTTCTAGCATTGCAATACTGTTTACGCTCACTTTTACAACTTGCTACCTTGATGTTTTTATATTTTCAGATTACAGAAACTTATATCTACCATCCATATTGCACTCATATCACCATCTGTTTTCCGAACTAGTGCACCTATACAATTTACCATTGTATTGGGTGTGTTGGGGACAGAAGAGACTCTTTGTTATTTGGTTGTAGGGTTGTTTGAGAGAGACCATCTTCATCCTATGCCTCCCATGGATTGATAAACCTTAGGTTATCCACTTGAGGGAAATTTTCTATTGTCCTACAAACCTTTGCGCTTGGAGGCCCAACAACGTCTACAAGAATAAGGTTATGTAGTAGACATCAACTACCGCTGGCGCGGCAGTAGCTAAACTAGCCCTGATGCGTTGAAGCAGAGGGCGGTAGAACCGCTGACGCGGTACTACCGCTCCCCCTTGCGGTACTACTGCAAGGCAGGGATAGGCTAGATAGAGAAGGCATGGACATATAAAAATACATCCATCGGAACTTTTGTTGAGTTTAGATCTATGCAAAAATCTGACACGGTACTACCGCAAGCCAGGAGCGGTACTACCGCGTAGGGCGCGGATGTAAAAAATTACATCCGCCCCTACTTCCGCTCGTGCTGCTAAGCCTGGCCTGAGGCCACGGTACTACTGCGTCTGAGAAGCGGTACTACCGTGAGCACCTGCGGTACTATCGCGCCCAAGGCTGGTACTACCGCAGGGGCCTGCGGTACTACCGCTCTGAGGAGCAGTACTACCGCATGCCCTAGTTCAGCAACACTAGAAGTCCTTCCTTTTGCAGAGATACGGAGAAACGGAGGATGCTCCAACGAGTCAAAGGAAAGGTGGTGCAAAAGGAACAGATGTGTACATGTTGATTCCACCCAAACCTTTCCAACGCGGACCCCCTCTTAATAGTACGGCTTTCCTATGACTCAAATCCACCGAAAAGAAACGTAGAGAAACGTCGTCTTCAATAGTCTTCGAGGGGCACCAAATTGTCTTGTGCCTCGACATGATATATCTGAAAATGCTCAATGCACACGATTAGTCCGCAAAAGCATTGTCATCAATCACCAAAACTACCAAGGGATAAATATGCCCCTACAATCTCCCCCTTTTTGGTGGATTGATGACAATACGGGATTTACACATAGGGATATAAAATAAAAGCATAAGCAAACCCAACATCTATAAAATATATACGGGCTCCCCCTAGATGTGTGCACTCTGGAGATGTGCTTTGGACAGCACGGCACACATACTAGGATCAACACTCCCCCTATATTTTATAGACGAGGCAAATCTTGCAATGGAGTAACTAATACTAACAGTGAGGCAAGATAATACATATGAGCATAAGTTAACTGGCACAAGATAGCATAAGCTCACGGGCTACTAATCATGAAAGACAGTAAGATACGCTAGAGTGCATATGTGTTACACCATATGATAAGGGAACACAACTCACGACAACCCAAACCAAAGCAAATGAGGTCCAACAGAACGAAAGCAAACACGACACACGACTCTCAAATCCCTACTCTCTCTCCCCCTTTGGCATTGAGACACCAAAAAGGCAGAGAGGACACCTATGACACAGGTGGTAGCTCAAGCTGGAGCAATCACTCGTCACGGTCCTCGTCGGTCGGCAGTGGGGATGGTCTCCTCCTCAGACTCAGTCCATTGGTAGCCCTGCTTTGCCATCCATTCTGCCTCTGGAGTGATGTGCTTCTCAGACCCACTTGATATCTCCTCGCCAAACGTCCTCAAGATCCTCTTGTCGCGACAACGACTCTCCTTGGAAGAACATGGGTCCTGTACTGTCCCTTGGCTTGCATACAGAACAAAGCCTTCATATTGGCCTTCAGTTTCTTAGCCCATGAGGGCTATGTAGAGGGAGGAGCATACCCAGCAGAGCTGACCTCATCCGCTTCCTCCTCCTCAATCTCATCCTCATCCACGTCCATCTGAGCAGCCTCTGCCTGATACGTCCATTTTGCATCATGCTTTTATATCAATATTTATTCATTATGGGCTATTATTACACATTATGTCACAGTACTTATGCCTATTCTCTCTTATTTTACAAGGTTTACATAAAGAGGGAGAATGCCGGCAGCTGGGATTCTGGGCTGGAAAAGGAGCAAATATTAGAGACCTATTCTGCACAAATCCAAAAGTCCTGAAACTTCACGGAAGACTTTTTCAGAATATATAAAAAATACTCAGTGGAAGAAATTCACCAGGGGGGCCACACCCTACCCACGAGGGTGGGGGCGCGCCCTACCCCCTGGGCGCGCCCCCTACCTCGTGGGCCCCCTGGTGGCCCTCCGGTGGCCATCTTCTGCTACAATGTTGTCTTTCGATGGGAAAAAATCATAAGCCATCTTCTCGGACAAAACTCTGCCGCCAAGAGGCGGAACCTTGGCGGATCCAATCTAGGGCTCCGGCAGAGCTGTTATGCCGGGGAAACTTCCCTCCCGGAGGGGGAAATCATCGCCATTGTCATCACCAACGCTCCTCTCATCGGGAGAGGGCAATCTCCATCAACATCTTCATCAGCACCATCTCCTCTCAAAACCCTAGTTCATCTCTTGTATCCAATTCTTGTCTCTAAGTCCGGGATTGGTGCTAGTAGGTTGCTAGTAGTGTTAATTACTCCTTGTAGTTGATGCTAGTTGGTTTAATTGGTGGAAGATCGTATGTTCAGATCCTATATGCATATCAATACCCCTTTGATTATGAACATGTTTATGCTTTGTGAGTAGTTACGTTTGTTCCTGAGGACATGGGAGAAGTCTTGCTATTAGTAGTCATGTGAATTTGGTATTCGTTTGATATTTTGATGAGATGTATGTTGTCTCTCCTCTAGTGGTGTTATGTGAACGTCGACTATATGACACTTCACCATTGTTTGGGCCTAGAGGAAGGCATTGGGAAGTAATAAGTAGATGATGGGTTGCTAGAGTGACAGAATCTTAAACCCTAGTTTATGCGTTGCTTCGTAAGGGGTTGATTTGGATCCATATGTTTCATGCTATGGTTAGGTTTACCTTAATACTTTTGTTGTAGTTGTGGATGCTTGCAATAGAGGTTAATCATAAGTGGGATGTTTGTCCAAGTAAGGGCAGCACCCAAGCACCGGCACCCACATACCAAATTATCAAAGTACCGAACGCGAATCATATGAACGTGATGAAAACTAGCTTGACGATATTCCCATGTGTCCTCGGGAGTGCTTTACATCATATAAGAGTTTGTCCAGGCTTGTCCTTTGCTACAAAAAGGATTGGGCCACCTTGCTGCACCTTATTTACTTTTGTTACTTGTTGCTCGTTACGAATTATCCTATCACAAAACTATTTGTTACCACTTATTCCAGTACTTGCGGAGAATACCTTGCTGGAAACCGCTTATCATTTCCTTCTGCTCCTCGTTGGGTTCGACACTCTTACTTATGAAAAGGGCTAAGATAGATCCCCTATACTTGTGGGTCATCAAGACTCTTTTCTGGCACCGTTGCCTGGGAGTGACGCGCCTTTGGTAGGTGGAATTTGGTATGGAAAAATTTATATAGTGTGCTGAAATTTACTGTCACTTGTTACTATGGAAAGTAATCCTCCGAGGGGCTTGTTTGGGGTATCTTCACCCCGACAAGTAGAGTAAAGAGTTGCTCCTCAACCTACTCAACCTACTGAAAATGAATATGAAAATGAAAATGTCTGCTTTGAAATTCCTTCGGGTATGATAGAAAAACTGCTAGCTAATCCTTTTTTAGGAGATGGAACAAAACATCCTCATGAGCATCTGATATATGTGGATGAAGTTTGTGGATTATTTAAGCTTGTAGGTGTACCCGGAGATGTTGTTAAGAAGAAGGTCTTCCCTTTATCTTTGAAGGGAGATGCATCGACATGGTATAGGCTATGTGATGATATGGGGTCTTGGAATTACAAACGAATGAAATTGGAATTTCATCAGAAGTTTTATCCTATGCATCTTATTCATCATGATCGCAACTATATATATAATTTTTGGCCTCGCGAAGGAGAAAGCATCGCTCAAGCTTGGGGGAGGCTTAAGTCAATGTTATATTCATGCCACAATCATGAGCTCTCAAGAGAAATGATTATTCAAAAATTTTATGCTCGGCTTTCTGATAACAATCGCACCATGCTTGATACTTCTTGTGCTGGATCTTTTATGATGAAGACTATTGAATTCAAATGGGATTTATTAGAAAGAATTAAACGCAACTCTGAAGATTGGGACCTCGACAAAGGTAAGGAGTCAGGTATGACACCTAGGTTTGGTTGTGTTCAATCTTTTATGGAAACCAATGTTTTCCGTAAATTTAGCACTAAATATGGACTTGACTCTGAAATAGTAGCTTCTTTCTGTGAATCTTTTGCTACTTATGTTGATCTCCCCAAGGAGAAGTGATTTAAATATCATCCTCACATAGAAGTAAAAGTAGCTGCACCTATTAAAGTTGAAGAAAAGATTGTCACTTATAATGATCCTATTGTTCCTACTGCTTATGTTGAGAAACCACCTTTTCCTGTTAGGATAAAGGATCATGCTAAAGCTTCAACTATGGTTCGTAAAAGCAATATTAAAACTTATACACCTTTTGAGCAAATTAAAGTTGAACCTAACACTTCTATTGTTAAAGATCTCTTGGCTGATAATATTGATGGGCATGTTATTTATTTCTGTGATGAAACTGCTAGAATTGCTAAACCTTGTGCTAAAGATAAACCTAGACATGTGGTAGGCATGCCTACTATTTCTGTTAAAATAGGAGATCATTGTTATCATGGCTTATGTGATATGGGTGCTAGTGCAATACCTATTAGCCTTTATAAAGAAATTATGCATGATATTGCACCTGTTGAGTTAGAAGATATTGATGTCACAATTAAACATGCCAATAGAGATACTATTTCATCAATGGGAATTGTTAGAGATGTTGAAGTCTTGTGTGGCAAAACAAAATATCCTGCTGATTTTCTTGTTCTTGGTTCCCCAGAAGATAGCTTTTGTCCCATTATTTTTGGTAGACCCTTCTTAAATACTGTTAATGCTACCATAGATTGCAAAAGGGATGTTGTTACTATCGGTTTAGATGATATGACTCATGAATTTAATTTCTCTAAATTTAGTAGACAACACCGTGAATAAGAATTACCTAGTAAGGATGAAATTATTGGTCTTGCTTCTATTGCCGTACCTCCTAGTGATCCTTTAGAACAATATTTGCTAGACCATGAAAATGATATGTTTATGAATGAAAGAAGGGAAATAGATGAAGTATTATTTAAACAAGAACCTATTCTGAAACACAATTTGCCTGTTGAAACCCTAGGGGATCCTCCTCCACCCAAGGGTGATCCCGTGTTTGAGCTTAAACCGTTGCCTGATACTCTTAAATATGCTTATCTTGATGAGAAAAAGATATATCCTGTTATTATTAGTGCTAACCTTTCAGAACATGAAGAAGAGAGATTATTTAAAACTCTGAAGAAGCACCGTGCTGCTATTGGGTATACTCTTGATGATCTTAAGGGCATTAGTCCCACTCTATGTCAACATAAAATTAATTTGGAAGAAGATGCTAAACCAGTTCGTGATCATCAACGATGGCTGAATCCTAAAATGAAAGAACTGGTAAGAAAGGAGATACTAAAGCTCCTTGATGCAGGTATAATCTATCCCGTTGCTGATAGTCAGTGGGTAAGTCATGTCCATTGTGTCCCTAAGAAGGGAGGTATTACTGTTGTTCCTAATGATAAAAATGAATTGATTCCTCAAAGAATTATTACCGGTTATAGGATGGTAATTGATTTCCGGAAATTAAATAAAGCTACTAAAAAGGATCATTACCCCTTACCTTTTATCGATCAAATGCTAGAAAGGTTATCTAAACATACACATTTTTGCTTTCTAGATGGTTATTCTGGTTTCTCTCAAATACCTGTGTCAGCTAAGGATCAATCAAAGACTACTTTTACTTGCCCTTTTGGTACTTTTACTTATAGACGTATGCCTTTTGGTTTATGTAATGCACCTGCTACATTTCAAAGATGCATGATGGCTATATTCTCTGACTTTTGTGAAAAGATTTGTGAGGTTTTCATGGACGATTTCTCCGTCTATGGATCTTCTTTTGATGATTGCTTAAGCAACCTTGATCGAGTTTTGCAGAGATGTGAAGAAACTAATCTTGTCTTGAATTGGGAAAAGTGCCACTTTATGGTTAATGAAGGTATTTTCTTGGGGCATAAAGTTTCTGAAAGAGGTATTGAAGTTGATAAAGCCAAGGTTGATGCTATTGAAAAGATGCCATGTCCCAAGGACATCAAAGGTATAAGAAGCTTCCTTGGTCATGCCGGTTTTTATAGAAGGTTCATTAAGGACTTCTCAAAAATCTCTCGGCCTCTGACTAATTTATTACAAAAAGATATACCATTTGTCTTTGATGATGATTGTGTAGAAGCATTTGAAATACTTAAGAAAGCATTGATCTCTGCACCTATTGTTCAGCCACCTGATTGGAATTTACCCTTTGAAATTATATGTGATGCTAGTGATTATGCTGTAGGTGCCGTTCTAGGGCAAAGAGTTGATAAGAAATTAAATGTTATTCAATATGCTAGTAAAACCCTAGACAATGCTCAAAGAAATTATGCTACCACTGAAAAGGAATTCTTAGCAGTTGTATTTGCTTGCGATAAGTTCAGACCGTATATTGTTGATTCTAAAGTAACTATTCACACTGATCATGCTGCTATTAAATATCTTATGGGAAAGAAAGATGCTAAACCTAGACTTATTAGATGGGTTCTCTTGCTACAAGAATTTGACTTACATATTGTTGATAGAAAGGGAGCTGAGAACCCCGTTGCAGACAACTTGTCTAGGTTAGAAAATGTTCTTGATGACCCACTACCTATTGATGATAGCTTTCCTGATGAGCAATTAAATGTTATAAATGCTTCTCATACCGCTCCATGGTATGCTGATTATGCTAATTACATTGTTGCTAAGTTTATACCACCTAGTTTCACATACCAGCAAAAGAAAAAGTTCTTCTATGATTTGAGGCATTACTTTTGGGATGAACCACATCTTTATAAAGAAGGAGTAGATGGTGTTATTAGAGGTTGTGTACTCGGGCATGAACAGGAACAGATCCTGTGCAAGTGTCATTCCGGAGCTTATGGAGGACACCATGCTGGAGATAGAACTGCACATAAGGTATTGCAATCTGGTTTTTATTGGCCTACTCTCTTCAAGGATGCCCGTAAGTTTGTTTTATCTTGTGATGAATGCCAAAGAATTGGTAATATTAGTAGATGTCAAGAAATGACCATGAACTATTCACTCATTATTGAACCATTTGATGTTTGGGGCTTTGACTATATGGGACCTTTTCCTTCCTCTAATGGATATACACATATTTTAGTTGCTGTTGATTACGTTACTAAGTGGGTAGAAGCTATTCCAACTAGTAGTGCTGATCATAACACTTCTATTAAAATGCTTAAAGAAGTTGTTTTTCTAAGGTTTGGAGTCCCTAGATATTTAATGACTGATGGTGGATCACATTTCATTCATGGTGCTTTCCGTAAAATGCTTGCTAAATATGATGTTAATCATAGAATTGCATCCCCTTATCACCCACAGTCTAGTGGTCAAGTAGAACTGAGCAATAGAGAACTCAAATTAATTTTGCAAAAGACTGTTAATAGATCTAGAAATAATTGGTCCAAGAAACTTGATGATGCATTATGGGCATATAGAACTGCATATAAAAATCCTATGGGTATGTCTCCATATAAAATGGTCTATGGAAAAGCATGTCACTTACCTCTCGAACTAGAACACAAGGCATATTGGGCTATTAAAGAACTCAACTATGATTTTAAACTTGCTGGTGAGAAGAGGTTATTTGATATTAGTTCACTCGATGAATGGAGAACTCAAGCCTATGAAAATGCCAAGTTGTTTAAAGAAAAAGTTAAAAGATGGCATGATAAAAAGAATACAAAAGCGCGAGTTTAATGTAGGTGATTATGTATTGCTATACAACTCTCGTTTAAGATTTTTTGCAGGAAAACTTCTCTCTAAATGGGAAGGTCCTTACGTTATCGAGGAGGTCTATCGTTCTGATGCCATAAAAATCAACAACTTCAAAGGCACAAATCCGAAGGTGGTGAACGGTCAAAGAATCAAACATTATATCTTAGGTAATCCCATAAATGTTGAAACCAATGTTATTGAAACTGTAACCCCGGAGGAATACATAAGGGACACTTTTCGGAACGTTTCAGACTCCGAAAAGGAATAGGTATGTGGTACGGTAAGTAAACCGACTCCAAAATAGTTTTTAAGGCAATATTTCTCCGAAGAAAAATAGAAAAATAAGAAGCAGTCCGGGAAGGACACGAGGCCCCCATGAGGGTGGAGGGCGCACCCTACCCTACTGGGTGCGCCCCCCTACCTCGTGTGCTCTCCGGACTCCGTTTTCTTACACGATACGTATTTTGGTCAGTAAAAATTCATTATATAATCTCCCGGGGGTTTTGACTCCTGTATCACGCAATTATCCCATGTTTGTGTTTTGAGCTATTGCTGCTGCAGATTAGAGCAGGATGTCTTTGCAAGAGTTAGTCGGGGAGAGCCGGGTGTCTCATCCGGCACCGAGATCAATGTCAAACAACCATGTTGACCCCTTTGGGCCAGCAACGGACGAAGAGATGGAGGCTGATTTGAAGAGGATAGATGGCATGGAAGAGGATCAAGATGTCACTTCCCACATCCAAGCTGGATTCATAATGGGAGAACTGCAGAGCTCGGCTATTCCAAACTCGGTTATCTCTTCTAATGTTAGATTTCTTTCTTATGAGAATATGAAAAAGAGTGTCACTGGTTCTCCCGCAGCTATGCAGCACTCTTGGGTGCAGGGAGCTTTGGCTGTTACAAGAAAACTCCGAAAGGAAATAATGGACCTCAAGCAGCAAGTCAACAAGTTTGAGGAGGAGAATCGTATCTTGAGGGGCATCATCGCCAAGAACATCACATCACCATCCCCGAAAAGAGAGACATAATCACATAGGTATGGGCACTCCCCTTGGCAACTGCCAAGCCTGGGGGAGTGCCCCGGTATCGTATCACCATCACTTTTATCTTTACCGTTTTTCTTAGTTCGATCCTTTTGATAATATCTTGATCTAGTAGAATAAAAGTTCTTAGTATGATCTAGTCGCGAGTTTTGCTTTATTATCCTTCTATGTAATCGAGTCCGTGAGCTATATAATAAAGATTAGTGTTGAGTCAAGGGCTTGATTATTTTGCCATGATCCTAAGTGAATAAAAGAAAAGAGAAAGAATAAAAAAGAAACAAAGAGATCATGTGAATCTTATGGAGAGTAATGAGCTCACATAGAAAAAGTACGATGAATAAAAGTTGTTGAAGGTTGACAAACATAGTTTTGGTCATCGTTGCAATTAATAGGAAGTAATAAAGAAAGAGAGGTCTTCACATATAAATATACTATCTTGGAAATATTTTATGATTGTGAGCACTCATTAAAATATTACATGCTAAAGAGTTGACGTTGGACAAGGAAGACAACGTAATGGGTTATGTTTTCTTACATCGGAGATAAATTATATTGTCTTGGATCCTCCAGCATGTTGAGCTTGCCTTTCTCCCTCATGCTAGCCAAATTCATTGCACCAAGTAGAGATACTACTTGTGCTTCCAAATACCCTTAAACCAGTTTTGCCATAAGAGTCCACCATACCTACCTATGGATTGAGTAAGATCCTCCAAGTAAGTTGTCATCGGCGCAAGCAATAAAAATTGCCCTCTAAATATGTATGACTTATTAGTGTGGGAGAAAATAAGCTTTATACGATCGTGTGATATGGAAGAAATAAAAGCGACAGACTGCATAATAAAGGTCCATATCACAAGTGGCAATATAAAGTGACATTCTTTAGCATTAAGATTTTGTGCAACCAACCATAAAAGCGCATGACAACCTCTGCTTCCCTCTGCGAAGGGCTTATCTTTTACTTTTACCTCCTACCTTGCATAAGAGTCATGGTGATCTTCACCCCTCCTTTTTATATTTTATCCTTTGGCAAGCACGGTATGTTGGAAAGATCCTGGTATATATGGCTAATTGGATGTGAGTTTTCATGAACTATTATTGTTGACTTTACCCTTGAGGTAAAACATTGGGAGGCAAAACAATAAGCCCCTATATTTCTCTGTGTCCTATTCAAACTCCATACCCATAAGTATTGCGTGAGTGTCAGCAATTGTGAAAGATTATATGATAGTTGAGTATGTGGACTTGCTGAAAAGCTCTTATACATTAACTCTTTCCTATGTTATGATAAATTGCAATTGCTTCAATGACTAAGATTATAGTTTGTTACTTTTCAATGAAGTTTACGATTCATACTTGATATTGTGATTGAATTATTACTCTACCATCAGAGATTATATGACAAGAATTATATAAGTTGTTGTTCTAAGAATGATCATGATGCCCTCATGTCCGTATTTTATTTTTATCGACACCTCTATCTCTAAACATGTGTACATATTTTTCGATTTCAGCTTTCGCTTGAGGACAAGCAAGGTCTAAGCTTGGGGGAGTTGATACGTCCATTTTGCATCATGCTTTTATATCAATATTTATTGCATTATGGGCTGTTATTACACATTATGTCACAGTACTTATGCCTATTCTCTCTTATTTTACAAGGTTTACATAAAGAGGGAGAATGCCGGCAGCTTGGATTCTGGGCTGGAAAAGGAGCAAATATTAGAGACCTATTCTGCACAACTCCAAAAGTCCTGAAACTTCACGGAAGACGTTTTCAGAATATATAAAAAATACTCAGTGGAAGAAATTCACCAGGGGGGCCACACCCTACCCACGAGGGTGGGGACGCGCCCCCTACCTCGTGGCCCCCCTGGTGGCCCTCCGGTGGCCATCTTCTGCTATATGGAGTCTTTCGATGGAAAAAAATCATAAGCCATCTTCTCGGACGAAACTCCGCCGCCACGAGGCGGAACCCTGGCGGATCCAATCTTGGGCTCCGGCAGAGCTGTTCTACCGGGGAAACTTCCCTCCCGGAGGGGGAAATCATCGCCATCGTCATCACTAACGCTCCTCTCATCAGGAGAGGGAAATCTCCATCAACATCTTCATCAGCACCATCTCCTCTCAAAACCCTAGTTCATCTCTTGTATCCAATTCTTGTCTCTAAGTCCGGGATTGGTGCTAGTAGGTTTAATTGGTGGAAGATCATATGTTTAGATCCTATATGCATATCAATACCCCTCTGATTATGAACATGTTTATGCTTTGTGAGTAGTTACGTTTGTTCCTGAGGGCATGGGAGAAGCCTTGCTATTAGTAGTCATGTGAATTTGGTATTCGTTCGATATTTTGATGAGATGTATGTTGCCTCTCCTCTAGTGGTGTTATGTGAACGTCGACTACATGACACTTCACCATTGTATGGGCCTAGAGGAAGGCATTGGGAAGTAATAAGTAGATGATGGGTTGCTAGAGTGATAGAAGCTTAAACCCTAGTTTATGTGTTGCTTCGTAAGGGGCTGATTTGGATCCATATGTTTCATGCTATGGTTAGGTTTACCTTAATACTTTTGTTGTAGTTGCGGATGCTTGCAATAGAGGTTAATCATAAGTGGGATGTTTGTCCAAGTAAGGGTAGCACCCAAGCACCGGTCCACCCACATACCAAATTATCAAAGTACCGAACGCGAATCATATGAACGTGATGAAAACTAGCTTGACAATATTCCCATGTGTCCTTGGGAGCACTTTACATCATATAATAGTTTGTCCAGGCTTGTCCTTTGCTACAAAAAGGATTGGGCCACCTTGCTGCACCTTATTTACTTTTGTTACTTGTTGCTCATTATGAATTATCCTATCACAAAACTATCTGTTACCACTTATTTCAGTACTTGCAGAGAATACCTTGCTGGAAACTGCTTATCATTTCCTTCTGCTCTTCGTTGGGTTCGACACTCTTACTTATCGAAAGGACTACGATAGATCCCCTATACTTGTGGGTCATCACTGCCTCGGCACGGGTAGTGTTATTAGCCCACTGAGGCTTGATACGGAGCTTGATGGGCTTGTGACGGGTCCAGTCGGGGGCCTCAAACTCAACATTGGGATAGAGCTTCTCCCAAGTCTTCGAGATCAAGTGAAACAGGTAAGGACCATTAATGGGTACCTTACGGTTGAACACCGCAAACTGTAGCTCACACCACATGATATGTGAGACATCAAGTGGTTGCATCTGAACACGACGCGCCTCCTCACAGATGAGCATCATATCCACGAGATAGGCATGTACCTTATCCTTGTCACCAATGCGAGGGAAGAGGGTGTAGTGGAAGATCCGATACATGATTTCAAGGAATGGGTTCACCACCCACGCCTTCTTTCCACTGGGAAGCTGCTTCTCAACGTAGTATTGTTGAAGCTTGTTCTTGTTGGCAGACTCAGAGTTGGCATGAGGGCGAACACCAACGGGCGTGTTGAGCCCCTCATCACGAACCTGTAGCAGATCCATGAAGTCCTTCCACTTGGTGGTCATCTGTTTTCCATCGGTCATCCACGTCATGGTCCGTTACTCATCAGTATGAAAGTGGACCGAGGCAAAGAACTAAGCCACAATCTTAGGGTCAAAGTCCAGGTGGAAAGTGATCAAGTCCTCAATGCCAAATTGCCCCACCAGGTCCAAAGCCTCACCAAAATAGGCGCGGTGCTTATCCTGCGTCATATGATTCATGTCGATCAAGTGCACGTCCATGTAGATGTTCTGCTTGGCCTTGGTCACATCCAGATAGATAAGATTCTGCTGCTTGGTCCAGAACAACCCATTCCCTCTGAAGTTTGCACAGGGATTCACATAGGGGTTGTGATAACCCACAAGTATAGGGGATCGCAACATTTTTCGAGGGTAGAGTATTCAACCCAAATTTATTGATTCGACACAAGGGGAGCCAAAGAATATTCTCAAGTATTAGCAGCTGAGTTGTCAATTCAACCGCACCTGGAAACTTAATATCTGCAGCAAAGTGTTTAGTAGCAAAGTAATATGATAGTAGTGGTAACAGTAGCAAAAGTAATTTTTTTAGTTTTATAGTGATTGTAACAGTAGCAACGGAAAAGTAAATAAGCGAAGAACAATATGTGAAAAGGTTGTAGGCAATGGATCAATGATGGATAATTATGTCGGATGTGATCAATCATGCAATAGTTATAACTTAGGGTGACTCAGAACTAGCTCTAGTTCATCAATGTAATGTAGGCATGTATTCCGAATATAGTCATACATGCTTATGGAAAAGAATTTGCATGACGTCTTTTGTCCTACCCTCCCGTGGCAGCGGGGTCCTATTGGAAACTAAGGGATATTAAGGCCTCCTTTTAATAGAGTACCGGACCAAAGCATTAACATATAGTGAATACATGAACTCCTCAAACTACGGTAATCACCGGTAAGTATCCCGATTATTGTCACTTCGGGGTTAACGGATCATAACAGATAATAGGTGACTATAGACTTGCAAGATAGGATCAAGAACTCACATATATTCATGAAAACATAATAGGTTCAGATATGAAATCATGGCACTCGGGCCCTAGTGACAAGCATTAAGCATGGCAAAGTCATAGCAACATCAATCTCAGAACATAGAGGATACTAGGGATCAAACCCTAACAAAACTAACTCAATTACATGATAAATCTCATCCAACCCATCACCGTCCAGCAAGCCTACGATGGAATTACTCACGCACTGCGGTGAGCATCATGAAATTGGTGATGGAGGAAGGTTGATGATGATGATGGCGATGGATTCCCCTCTCTGGAGCCCCGAACGGACTCCAGATCAGCCCTCCCGAGAGAGTTTAGGGCTTGGCGGCGGCTCCGTATCGTAAAACGCGATGAATCCTTCTCTCTGATTTTTTTTCTCCCCGAATACGAATATATGGAGTTGGAGTTGAAGTCGGTGGAGCGTCAGGTGGCCCACGAGGCAGGGGCGCGCCCAGGGGGTAGGCGCGCCCCCACCCTCGTGGACATGGAGTGGGCCCCTTGACGTGGATCTTTTCGCCAGTATTTTTTATATATTCCAAAAATAATCTCCGTTGATTTTTAGGTCATTCTGAGAACTTTTATTTCTGCACAAAAATAACACCATGGCAATTCTGCTGAAAACAACGTCAGTCCGGGTTAGTTCCATTCAAATCATGCAAGTTAGAGTCCAAAACAAGGGCAAAAGTGTTTGGAAAAGTAGATACGACAGAGACGTATCAACTCCCCCAAGCTTAAACCTTTGCTTGTCCTCAAGCAATTCAGTTGATAAACTGAAAGTGATAAAAAAACTTTTACAAACTCTGTTTGCTCTTGTTGTTGCAAATATGTAAAGCCAGCATTCAAGTTTTCAGCAAAGATTGTGAACTAAGCATATTCACAATAACATTTAGGTCTCATGTTTACTCATATCAATGGCATAATCAACTAGCGAGCAATAATAATAAATCTCGTATGACAACACTTTCTCAAAACAATCATAATATGATATAACAAGATGGTATCTCGCTATCCCTTTCTGAGACCGCAAAACATAAATGCACAACACTTTAAAGATCAAGGGCTGACTGGAAATTGTAATTCATGGTAAAAGAGATCCAGTCAAGTCATACTCAATGTAAACTAACAATAATACATGCAAATGACAGTGGTGCTCCCCAACTGGTGCTTTTTAACAAGAGGATGATGACTCAACGTAAAAGTAAATGGATAGGCCCTTCGCAGAGGGAAGCAGGGATTTGTAGAGGTGCTAGAGCTCAGTTTTGAAATAGAGCTGAATAATATTTTGAGCGATATACTTTCATTGTTAACATAACAATCAAGAGATCTCGATATCTTCCATGCTACACACATTTAGGTGGTTCCCAAGCAGAATGGTAAAGTTTATACTCCCCCCACCACCAACAAGCATCAATCCATGGCTTGCCCGAAACAATGGGTGCCTCCAACTAACAACAATCCTGGAGGATTTTTATTTGCAATTATTTTGATTTGATTTGAACATGGGACTGGGCATCCTGGTGACCAGCCATTTTCTCGTGAGTGAGTTGCGGAGTCCACTCCTCTTGAGAATAACCCGCCTGGCATGGGGGATACAGACAGCCCTAGTTGATACATGAGCTATTCGAGCATACAAAATAGAATGTTTATTTGAAGATTTAGAGTTTGGCACATAAAAATTTACTTGGAACGGCAGGTAGATACCGTATATAGGAAGGTATGGTGGACTCATATGGAATAACTTTTGGGGTTTATGGAGTTGGATGCACAAGCAGTATTCTCGCTTAGTACAAGTGTAGGCTAGAAAGAGACTGGGAAGTGACCAGCTAGAGAGGGACAATAGTCATGAACATGCATTAAAATTAATAAACACCAAATGCAAGCATGAGTAGGATATAATTCACCATGAACATAAATATCGTAGAGGCTATGTTGATTTTGTTTCAACTACATGGGTGAACATGTGCCAAGTCAAGCCACTCGGATCGTTCAAAGGAGGATACCACCCTATCATACCACATCACAACCATTTTAATAGCATGTTGACATGCAAGGTAAACCATTATAAACCCCTAGCTAATTAAGCATGGTATAAGCAACTATAAGCTCTAATTGTCATTGCAAACATGTTTCATTCATAATAGGCTGAATCAGGAACGATGAACTAATCATATTTACAAAAATAAGAGAGGTCGAGTTCATACCAGCTTTTCTCATCTCAATCAGTTCATCATATATCATCATTATTGCCTTCACTACAAAAAAAGACACATCCGTGACATTTTGGGCCGAATGAAATTTTTTTCTGTCATACATATGACACTTCTATGACGATAATTGTGACATAACCCGGTATCATCATAGATGTGGTGGGCTCCTACTTCTATGACAAAAAATCATGATAGAAAATTGGCTTTTCGTCCTGGGCGGGCTGGAGACGCAGCTGCATGACATTCTTTGGGCCGTCCATGATGGAAAAAACTGTGGTAGAAGCAAGGGCGAGGAAAATTTCGGGGAGTTCTCGGTTACGGTGGGAGGTCGGGGCCGAGCGATGCGCGTTTCTCTCGTACACGTACACGCGTGTGTGCGAGGCGTTGGCTCTAACTGAACCCGAGCGAGGCGTTGGGCTCTAACTGAACCCGAGCGATTGCACTGCAGGCTACGCGTTACTGAACCCGAGCGATCGATCGATGGCTGTTAACTGAACCCAATCGAGCGATTCCTTCGCTACTGCTGCTAACTGAAGCCAATCGATTGGATGAAC